>NC_037669.1:106939167-107239167 GCF_003255815.1 Theropithecus gelada
AACAAAAAAAAAAAAAAAAAAAAAAAAAAAAAAAAAAAGAAAAGAAAAAGGAGTGAATAGATTCTGGGAAGTATCTAACATTTACATCTACCTTTTGTTCCCAACACTACATTGAAACGGAATTGCACAAGGTTTCAAATCCAGTGAGCATTTCTTTGTCTTCAATGTGTTCCTCCTTTTAGAAACATTTGACATAATTGAGCACCTATTAGCTGCTTCTACATCTCCTGGCTTGACTTTCTCCTCTGCTTGTTTGTCAGTTTTCTGCGTTGGGTACACAGGATTTTAAAACAACCTATTTTGTCCTAAATTTTTGTCTTCCCAACGCAATTAGAGCAAATGATCCTCACCAAGTGAGGAGTGAGACGATTGGCCAGGACTTACAGCATGGCCAAGAATGGATTTTATGTTCCTTGGTTGATTAAACACCTCCAGCTTATAAAAGAGATTAATGAGACCAAGGTGCATAAGAAATTGGAGAGAAAATTTGTTTAGAGAGATGTGCCCTATGAGTTTTTCCCCATCGTACAGAAGCAGTGGGGGATGCTTGCTCCTCCTGACAAGTGTAGGGAAAGGGGCTTTACTGGGGAGCACTTAGAGGGTGGAGCCCAGTGGACTAGAGTCTGCCCTTGGCCGGCTAGCTGCTCTACTGGCAGGGAGAAGAGACGGTGCTATGTTGGGGCAAATGATGTTTATGAGTGCTTCCCGCGGGCCTGAGGTAGCACACACAGAGAAAGCAAGCAAGCTTGAGGTTTTCTTAGATCCTGCCCAGGAGGGCTGCTTGGAGAAAAAAACCCAACCACAAACAAGTGTTGGAGATATACTATTAGATTCCAAGGCAGTGAAGGAGGAATTGTAAGTGACCAGCCCTAGGAGATACATTTACTTACAGCATGGGAACTGCCATTGTAAGATTTCCTAAGATGAGTCTGAAGAAACCATAATATTATCCCAAAAGAGAAAGAATAAGCTCTAGATTCTTGGACGCCTGGAAAGTCCAGATAGCTCTTACTAGTTTACGACAAGACTAGCCAAGTAGGATCTTTCCTGCCCTGTCCCTTTCTCCCTCCACACTCTGCTTCAATTCTAGAGGAACGAGAGGCAGCCAAATGAGCTGGGAAAGTGGACTTCACAGTTCAGGTGAAATAGAGGACAGCTGACTCCCACTGGAGGCAGCCAGGTTGGAGTGGAGAGCCTCAACTCTTCATGAATTTGGAACACTTTCTTGTTACCATGGACCATTCATAATGCTTATTGAAATGAGACACACACACTCTCTCTCTGTGTGTGACCAGCAGTGACCAGATGGCTTTATATTATTTAAGAATGTCCACAAAAGTCACACAATCCTCTTCAATTTTGTTCAAGGGAGCAGGGAACAGCTAGTTCCATGGAGGGGATGATTTGAACAGGTAGTGGAGGAAAAGAATAAAGTGGTTTTCTGATTACACTGCGTGCTTCCCTCTTGCTCAATATACCATTAAAATTGGCTATTTCTTCTTCTATCCAACCTTTCAATGAACTTATGCCTCAAGTCCCATCCTGGGTCTTCTCTCTTTTTCCGTTTGATGGCTTTAACTTCTCCTTATGGGGTGACTTCCCAATGTGTACCTTTAGCCCAAATATTTCGTCTGGGCCCCCGAATCATGAATCCAATTGCCACCGGCAACTTTACATGGATATCTAATAGGCATCTTAATATGCCCAAATTTCCCTGCCCCATCTTCACCATCTGGGTTTTTTTTTTTTTCCAATTTTTCCCATATAATTTGTTAAATTATATAATAAAGAGCATAATCTTCCAAACAGTTGCTTAACCCCCAAATTGAGGAATCATTTTAGATTTCTCCCTTGTCCTCCCTGCCCGCATTCAGCTCATGACCAAGTCTTACCAATTCTACCTGAAGGATATATCCCAAATGTGTCCTCTTCCTGCCATCTCTGCTGTCACCCCCTAGTCCAAGGCACCATAATCTTTTGCTTGGACTACAGTCAAACCCTCCCATCTGGCCTCCCTTCTTCCACTTCCCTGTTTAGTTTGTTTTCTACATCACAAGAGTGGGTTTCTTTTTTCTTTTCTTTTCTTTGCTTTTTCTTTTCTTTTCTTTTCTTTTCTTTTTTTTTTTTTTTTTTGAGATGTAGTCTCCCTCTGTCGCCCAGGCTGGAGAGCAGTGGTGCTATCTTGACTCACTGGAACCTCTACCTCCTGGGTTCAAGTGATTCTCCTGCCTCAGCCTCCCTGAGTAGCTGGGACTATGGGCATGTGCCACCATGCCCAGCTAAGTTTTTTTGTATTTTTAGTAGAGATGAGGTTTCACCATGTTGGCCAGGCTGGTCTCAAACTCTGGACCTCATGTGATCCGCCCGCCTCAGCCTCCCAAAGTGTTGGGATTACAGGTGTGAGCCACCGTGCCTGGCCACAAGAGTGGATTTTTAAGCATTTAAATCTAATCATGCATGTCACCACTCTACTTAAATCTTCTATTATTTTCCTTCTTCATGTAGAATAAAATTCAAACTACTAACCATGGCCTACAAAAGCCTCCATGACCTAGTCCCTGTCTTCCTCTTTTGTTAAAACTGACCACTCTCTCTTGCTCACTAAGCTGCAGCTGCTTTTGCTGGACTGTCCCAGTTTCTTGCCTACTTCCTGTTCTCCCTGCCTAGAATGTTCCTCTACTGACTCTTATAAGGCTGGGTCTTTCTCAACCTTCAGATCTCTGCTCAAATATCACCTTCTTGGGGAGGCTTTTTCTGAGCAGGCTTTCTTTCCTTTTCTTTCTTAGAAACAAGGACCTACTCTGTCACCCAGGCTGGAGTTCAGTAGCATGATCATATCTCATTGCATTCTTGAAGTCCCAGGCTCAAGCGATCCTCCCACCTCAGCTTCCCAAGTAGCTGGGGCTACAGGTGTACACCACCATGCTTGGCTAATTTTTCTTATATTTTGTAGAGACGGAGCCTTGCTGTGGTGTCCAGGCTGGTATTGAACTCCTGGCCCTGTCTCGGCTTCCCAAAATGCTGAGATTACAGGCATGAACCACCTTGCCTGGCCCTGAGCACTCTTTCTAAAGCAGGTTCTCCTGCACACTCTGTTACTCTAATCTAATCACTATATTTCTTTTGTCCATAGCACTAATCAAACATTTAAATTATCTTACTATTTGTGTGATTATTGTCTATCTCTTTTATCACAATATAAATTTCATTGAGATAGAGACCTTTCTGTCTTATTGACACAAGTATTCTTGGCACCTAGAATAGCATCTGGGAGATAGTAGGTGCTCAATAAATACTCAGTGAATAAATGAATGAAAGGGGCAACATCCAACCATGTGTAAATGTCCTCTGGAGGAACTATGTAGACTGAGTTAGATGAGCCCAGAGTGAAACCACAAGACCTGAAAGCTTGTTCAGAGGAGAGGATGTTGCTTCAAGGTGTGGTTTCCTCCAACTCAGTGAGCCACCAGCCTACACCACTGTGTTACCTGGGAAGAGAAGGACAGGGGAATGTTCAGGGTCAGGCGAAGCTAGATGTTAACAGAAAGTCATTTTGTTTTCTTTTGAGTTAGAAGATGAAAGATAAGAAAACTTCTCAAGGCTTGGGCAGCCCCTCTCCAAGAAAACCCTGCTAGAATGGCAAGAACGGTAATACTCTAAGCATTCCACCCTCTGATGGCCATACAGAGTGACACTCCCTTCCATGCAGAGGGCCTGGGTGGACACCTCCATCCTTGCGATCAGAGCATGTACCTACACTGGAGCCCTCAAGACCTCCTCAGGCTGAAAACTGTCTAGTGTACCCCCAACGAATAGAAGATCCAAGGTGACTCGGACGAGGTGCTGTGAGTCATAGAAGCGATGAGAAATTTGGGGATACCATTGTGTGTTTATTTATTAATTTTTTATTTTTATTTATTTATTTGAGACGGAGTCTTGCTCTGTTGCCCAGGTTGGGGTGCAGTGGCACAATCTCGGCTAACTGCAAGCTCTGCCTCCTGGGTTCACACCATTCTCCTGCCTCAGCCTCCCAGTAGCTGGGACTACAGGCACCCGCCACCACGCCCAGCTAATTTTTTTGTATTTTTAGTGGAGACAGGGTTTCACCATGTTAGCCAGGATGGTCTTGATCTTCTGACCTCATGATCCGCCCACCTCGGCCTCCCAAAGTGCTGGGATTACAGGCGTGAGCCACCACACCCGGCCCCATTGTGTGTTTATAACCCCCATTCCCTCCTTCACAACCAAATTCAAATTGCAAATAGCAATAGATGCCAATGACTATTTAAGCAATATGCTATGGTGGAAAACACATGGGCTTTGGGGGTCAGAGACACCTGGGTTCAAATTCCATCTCTGTCACGTATGGCTTAACGATCTTGGGAAATTTGCTTAACCTCTCTGAACCTTAATCATCTATGACAAAATTACCCTTTGCAAAGTTGTTTGGGTTCAGTGGTTTGACACATGGAAAGGACCCAATGAATAGTGGTATGATCATTATGTTGGTAGATTTTTGGCTTACAACTCAGCATGCTAAAACACTTTATGGGCATAATAAAATGCAAGGCCTGTCTTATCTTTCTCTTCCTATCTCTATAAACCTTAGAGGATTTGAGCCTTGTAGAGAAACCAAGTATTTTAATACAAAAAGTTTATTTTCAAATGAATTTGGGTAAAGGTTGATATCCAACGTGTCCATTTGAGTTGGGTTTTGTTACTCAGCAGCAAGAATCCTAATGCAGCACATAACACAACGCTTGACCATAGCAGCAACTGTCTAACAAATAATTGCTGTTTTCATGACTGTTGCTCTTGGTCCCTGAAGTCCATGAAGATCGTACCCCTAGTTTCACTGGGGCATTCCTGAAACTCACTGTCAGTATGGTTCTCAGAGACTGTTTGATAAGTCCAACTGTCCTTAAACAAAATCTTTGCTATTGGTTCTATTCATAGAGTACACCTGTTTCTACTTCCCTCTCTTATTCATGTCACCCGTTGATCCATTCATTATGTCACAAGCTAGGAAAAAGAGCTTCCTGTTAGTTAAATCATCTGATAACAAAAGACACAGGGATTCCTCAATATCTCCAAAAGAGCCTCCAGTCGAAGCCAACTGGGAGTGAGAGAGGATCTGGTGTTGGTGCTTTATGAAGGAAGACTTCTTATATCCCTACAGTTAAAGAGTTTTCTTACCTTTGGACACTGCTTAAATAGGCTGTTCCTGTCCGTTGTTGATAGCTCATGGTTTTTTACAGGCCTGAGCTGATTCATGTCCTGCCTGACCCTGACAGTCTCACATCAGCCTCCTGAACTCGTCTGTACTTGGCGTAACTTTAATTATCTGGTAACAGCTGCTGCCTCCTTCTCTGGTGCAGCCCCAAACTGGGCCTGGCTTCCAGCTGGCTTCCTGAGAGCAGGCCTCCAAGGGGCTGGAAGAGAGATTCTGCATGTCTTTGCAGAGGGGTATTTTCCCTGATAGCATATCCCCTCGTAGTGGCAGAGAGTTACTTTTCTGCGATCCTTGCCATTCACTGAAGAGTTTTCTGCTAGTTAAGCTCACTATTGCCAGAGATGGCCAGAGGAGCAGTATTCATCACATAAGGAATGCGTCCTTGGATGTGGATCATCCTCAGCCGGCGGCAAACCAAAAACACCACTCATTCTGCCTCTCCTGAGAACCACAGCTGTGAAATTACAAACTGTATTAATATGCCGGAAAAATACCCCAGCAAAGGCTTCAGGGCAGGGAGCGACTGGGGTCAGCCCCATGGCATCAGTCAGCTCTCAGTCTGCAAGGTTGAGGCCTCTTCTTTCAGCAGCCTTATAGGTGCAGTAATGCTGGGAAGGTGCTTCCATGGTGTTAAGAAGGCGGGACAAGGGACTCAGGGAGGAGTGAGTGCTCCTGGGCCTGGGACTGATGGGTCCAGATGGCCTGATGCCATTCTCAGGACTGGAGACTACTTACAGGAGTGGAGCCAGGGTACAAGGATCACAGTCAGGTCAGATGGAGGAGAGCTGTTTGCTTGAAGCAGCCTGAGGCCACGTGGCTAGGGTGGAGAGCCAAAGTCATCCCCCAAATAAGCAGCGTAAGCAGAATGGAAGAGAGTGTGAGGAATGGCCAAAGAGGCTATTGCAACATGAAGGCTGTGGATAGCAAATCTGTGAGGGGGTTCCTGTAGGGCTGGTGTGACTCTGGAGGTGGGTGTGAGGGCTTAAAGTAGCTGTACAAGGTGGCATCTGGAAGGTTGAGCCTGGAACCTGGTGGGAGGGGTCTCCCTCAGTTTCCTAGGGCTGTAGAAGTGTAGGATTGATCGAATTCCTGACATAGTCTCCCGCCCTGACTGCAAAACTTTGTCTTCTATGGATCTGTAGGATTTTTTTTTTCATTTCCATGATGTGTGATAATGAAATGTGGACTCTTCTCACACCAAACATACCTATGAAATTTACAAGCCTATAAATAACCTCCCCCACTTTTTAGATCTCCTCAGGTCCAAGATGAAGACTTTGGTGTCTCACCCATGCTGAGTTCTGGGCTGTCACAAGATGCACACTTGCTAGATTGCAGGCAGTCTTTGTCCTTTTTATTCAAGATCAGCTATGGCCCTGCAGTCTCCTGATCCACAAATTAGGTGGCAATCGTTTTGCTAAATGTCTTCCACCTTTTCTTTATATCTATCTGTGATGCCTTTCTCATTTTTTTTTTGTCATGCCATCTAATCATTTTGTCCTCTACTAGCAGAAAATAAAATCTTAAATGTTCTTTACATGTGATTTTTGTGTGTGTGTGAACAGAGGAAATCATAAAGAGTTGTGATAAACTTGAGAAAGATGACAAACTTTTGAGGAATAGCTAACCATTGGCTAAATCTGAACAATGATAATGTGATGGAAATAGTAGTGAAGAAATCTGGGTTCCAGTCCTATTTGAGTCTCCAGTTAACAGCATGACCCCTGAAATCACTCAGCCTCTCTGGTCCTCATCTGTCAAATGGAAGAGTGACTAGATCGGGACTTCTCAAGTTGTAACATGCACATGAATTACTGGGCTCTGTTAAAATGAAGATTCTGATTCAATAGGTCTGGGATGTGGCCTGAGACTCTGCAACCCAGATGATGCTGTTGCTGCTGGTCAGACTTGACTAGCAAGGACTTATAGGACCTCCTTCTCAATCCTAGATATACATCCTTGGGAGTTTTAAAGCTACCAAGACAAAACACACCTTCCCAGGCCCTACTTCCAGACAGAAGAATATAACTGGTTTGGGATAGGGTCCAGGCATCGCTCTCTTTGAGAAAGTTCTGGTCAGGTGCAGTGGCTCATGCCTGTAATCCCAGCAATTTGGGAGGCCAAGGCAGGTGGATCACCTGAGGTCAGGAGTTCGAGACCAGCCTGGCCAACATGGTGAAACCCCTCCGGCCCCCTGTCTCCACTAAAAATACAAAAATTTGCTGGGCGTGGTGGTGCGTGCCTGTAATCCCAGCTACTCGGGGAGCTGAGGCAGGAGAATCGCTTGAAACTGGGAGGCAGAACTTGCAGTGGGCTGAGATTGCGCCAGCCTGGGTGACAAGAGGGAGACTGTCTCAAAAAAAAAAAAAGTTCTTCAGGTGATTTTAACATGCTGTCCAAGGTTGAATATTACTATGATGAACTCTAGGAGTCTATGAACACATGTATATACACAAACATACATATGTATGCATACATATACATATGTGCATATATGTGTGTGAATGTGTATATATACATACACACATGGAAAGTGAGTGTTTAATTTTTTCAGAGAATGTAGAAAATTAGAATCTGCTCCCTTTTGGCTTTTGATGTATGGGGAGGGAGGGCAGAGAAGGATCAGAGGAAAGAGCAAAATGACTGTCCAGCCAAAAATGACATGAGGGTAAACAAAGCCAGCCACTTGCCCTGTTTGTAAGCTACCCAATGTCCAGGCAGTAGCGCTCCTGAGACAGGCTGACACAGAGCTTGTCAACCAAATGGGGCTTGTCAGACCTTGGGCTGTGACCTGGTCTGACCAGGATTTTAAACTAAAACTCTTTCTGTTTTTATTTATATATATTTTTGAGATGGAGTCTCACTCTATTGCCCAGGCTGGAGTGCAGTGGTGCAATCTCAGCTCGCTGCAACTCGCCTCAGCCTCCCAAAGTGCTGGGATTACAGGCAGGAGCCACCACACCTGGCCCCCTTTCCATTTTTAAACCTAAGTAGCTAGCACTATAAACCAGTAGGGCCAAACCACCTGCCAATTTGTAATTTCAGCAGTTTATTCTAAGCTTGGAAAAGCTGAGTGCACTTACCATAGGCCAGGCACGTGCAATAGAAAGTTGGGGCGGGGGAAGGTTTCCACTGTTTATGGAAGGTGAATAAGGAAGTCCTTGTGCTTGATTTTCATTGTATCATTCATCAGAAAAGCAAAAGCAAAGAGTCAATGGCTCTTTGAAATGGCAGCTGTCTTTCAGGAGGATGAACATTAGAGAAAAACAGCTATGAAGTCAAGGCCTCTGCTCAATAGTAAATAGCCCATTTGTTCCTTGAAGGGTTTGCTTGAAGGCCAGCCTGGGTGACTTGAGGAGGAGCTGAATGGCTCACCTGAAATCCTAAGGCAAATTTGCACTTGGGGATTGGTGGTGACTGAAAAGATGGGAGAGCAGAAGGAGGGAGAGACACAAGCAGGGCCAGGGTGTCCTGGGTCAGGTATGGGTGGTGAGATATGCCCAGTTCTGGATGCTTTTGCAAAGGGACTTCTTTTTTTTAATTTTTTTGAGATGGAGTCTTGCTCTGTTGCCTAGGCTGGAGTGCAGTGGCATGATCTCAGATCACTGCAATGTCCACCTTCCCAGTTCAAGTGATTCTCCTGTCTCAGCCTCCTGAGTAGCTGGGATTACAGGGGCATGCCACTATGCCCAGCTAATTTTTGTATATTTAGTAGAGATGGGGTTTCCTCATGTTGGTCAGGCTAGTCTTGAACTCCTGACCTCGTGATCTGTCCGCCTCGGCCTCCCAAAGTGCTGGGATTACAGGCATGAGCCACCACGCCCGGCTACAAAGGGTCTTTTGAGAAGGAGTTGTTGCAGGAGTGTCTGAGCTGGCGCGGGGCAGCTCCCTCTGCCTCCTCACAGCAGCAACCTGCAGGTGTAAGGGCTGGTCCTGCTGAAATAACACCAGCGCCTAGATAAACGAACAACCCCGGGGGCAGAATGGAGATCATCAGTGTAGAGGAGGCAGGGACTGAGAGCCGCAGGAGCTGTGTGCACAGTCCTCCCTGCCCTGCCCCATTTGCAGAAATCTCAGGGAGAGTCCTGGACTTTCCACAGGACATAGGATTGAGATTGGAACCTGTCTTATCTAGACCTTAAAGGAGCAGGGCTACTCCAGCTGACACTGGGCCACATTTCAAGTCAGGTTTATTGAATGATGTGATGGAGGAAATGCTTAAGATTCTGCATTTTCCTTATGCCTGAACTCTGAACCATTACCAGTTTATGGACATATGGAGATAGTTGAACTCAAAGGATATAGAGAGTAGCTTATTTTAATATAGTGAGTGACTAGGATGAGGGGATTTGTTGAACTGCTTCTTGAGAAAAGAGACTTTATTGGGAACTTAAGCTCTGAGGCACTGGAAGGCCAGTAGACTACACTTCCTGAGTGATAGAACTTTGGCAAGTTGTCGCAACACTGACCTTGATACTTATCCAGGGAGGCACAGGGCCTTAGTTTCAAACCGCACGACTAGAGACTGTGCTCATTTTCCATTTCTGTACTGCCGAGAGCTTGGTGAAGTCACAGGTTTTGAAGAGTTACAGTTATTTGGAGGAAATAAGTTGCAATCTTGGAAGAAGTTTGAGGAGTTTGAATCATGCTTAAGTTTCTGTGGCTGCTGCCGGAATCTTAGGAAATGATTTCCATACAGCTTAATAATTTCCCAGAAAACTGCTTTCCCTAGTGATGAGTGTTCATTTAAAAGACCTGTAATGTAACTGCATGGATGGATTTTGCACCCAATGAGTGGGCCAGGAAGTGGGTGGCAGGGCCCCCGTGTGGGACTGTGCTGAGGGGGTGGATTGGAATTAAAATCTGCCCACTGAGCTGTGTACCCTTGAGTGGGGCTGCATCTGTGGGGGAGGAACGGTTGCCATTTTCTTCTACTTTTTTTTTTTTTTTTCTGAGACGGCGTCTTGCTCTGTCACCCAGGCTGCCGTGCAATGGTGTGATCTCGGCTCACTGCAACCTCTGCCTCCTGGGTTCAAGCCATTCTCCTGCCTCAGCCTCCTGAGTAGCTGGGATTACAGGCACGAGTCACCATACCGGTCTAATTTTTGTATTTTTGGTAGAGACGGGGTTTCACCATGTTGCTCAGGCTAGTCTCGAGCTCCTGACCTCGTGATCTGCCCGCCTTGGCCTCCCACAGTGCTGGGATTACAGGCATGAGCCACCACGCCTGGCCAGGGGTGACTTTTTCTAACATACCTACCCGGAGGTACCTTCCCCAAATTTGCCCAAAGGTGGCATCTAAGCAGGCAATTGAAGGACCTTAGTAAATGATGCCACATGAGGTAGGTATCATTGTCCCCCTTTGGCCATCCTCACGTGGTAATGGGGGTGGGAAGCCCCTAAGCAGGTACCCACATAGAGGGAGGCCAAGGAAAACTTGGATGTACCTTCATATGGATCCCTCGATATTGATCAGTTCTCAGTGGCTCTGAGAAAATTGAAATACTTTAGCAGATGTTATTTAACTTTGGAGAGCAAATTTCCATATGTTTCTGAATTAACATGGGTTTACCTTATCAACGTATTGCATTTTCAAAGATAAAAATATATTATGCCTTTGGGAGGCCAAAGTGGGCAGATGACCTGGGGTCAGGAGTTTGAGACCAGTCTGGCCAACATGGTGAAACTCCGCCTCTACTAAAAATACAAAAATTAGCTGGGCATGGTGGTGCGCACCTGTAGTCCCACCTACTCGGGAGGCTGAGGCAGGAGAATCACTTGAACCCAGGAGGCGGAGGTTGCAGCGATCCAAGATTGTGCCACTGCACTCCAGCCTGGGCGACAGAGCAAGAGTCTGTCTCAAAAAAAAAAAAAAAAAAAAAAAATATATATATATATATATATAAAATGCCCATGAGGCAGTCTCAGGGTCTCTGGGGTTTTGAAGGTGAATAGGTGCTAGTGGACATCGGACTATAAGCTCCACAAAGGCATGGGCCTGGTCTATCATGCTGTGTATCCTACCATTAGCACAGCAGTTACCGGGAGTATGCACCCAATACATATTTTTTGAATGGAAATATGTACAAATGGGGCCCCACAGAGGTGGATCAAAGCAGAGAAGAAAAGGAAAACTTCATATAGTCACTGATCACAGAGAAAACCCATTTATTTGGGGCACGTATAAAAGCCTTTCTTAAAAAGAACTTTTCAGGGACTGGGTCAAATGTAAGTAGTGGAGCTAAAACTCAATAGGATTTTATAAAATTACATGTTTATGTGTATGGAAGTAAGTATCAAAGTGACTTTACTGATGATAGAGTTGCTTGAGAAACATGTGTCTAGGGCATCCACTCTTTTAGTTATCAGATTTTATTGAGCATATACTGTATGCCAGACACTATACCTGATGCTGGGGAGATACAAATGTCCAAGACACAGCTCTGCCCTCACATTGCCTGTGGTAGTAGTAGGGGAATGGTCACTCAAACAGATACTTCCAACGGAGTGTCAAGTGCCATGACAGAGAAGTTCAGGGTCCCTTGTGAGCAAATGGGAAGCACATCTCACCCAACCTGAAAGGGGTAAGCGAGGCAAGCTTCCTGGAGGAAGTGACCTTCTTGAATCTACCTCAGCAGATAAGATTCCTTTGGGTTGGGTGGGTTGTGGCTCTCCTATTCTCCCAGTGTTCAAAGGCGCAGTCGTGCTCAAAGTTCTGTCCTGGGCTCTGACACCCCTACTTCCATGGAAAATAACTCACACCTGGGAAAAGCCTACACCTGAACAAACTGTCACCTCCTCCCCAGAAACTGATACTTAACCCTCTGTGGAGAAGACCAGAATTTCACTTAGATCTCTATCTTCCAACACAGGCCAAAATTTATTCAGAAGAGCTCTGTGTGTAGGGTTGTCTGAATTAAAAATAACCACTTATTGCCATGGTCTACCTATAATTTTTCTGATTCCGATCCTGCCACATTCTCAGATTAGGAAACCTCATTCACATTGTGGAGCTTAAAATTTTCCTTTGAAGAATACAAATTTAAATAATTGGTGTTCCATTCTGTAGTGTTCAATTTTGTGAAGAGTAATAAGACAAGGAAGATGTTACGGAAAAATGGGACCCTCTATCCTGAATGGTGGTAGCAAAATAAAGAATATAACTTTGGTTTGAGTTTAGAAAGTACCCACCAATTGAATAACAATTGTTTCATTAAGAAAAAATAAAAAACCTAGGTCAGGCAAGGTGGCTCATGCCTGTAACCCCAGCACTTTGGGAGGCTGAGGTGGGCGAATCACGAGGTCAAGCGTTTGAGACCATCCTGGCCAATATGGTGAAACCTCGTCTCTACTAAAAACACAAAAATTTGCTGGGCATGGTGGCGCACACCTGTAGTCCTAGCTACTCAAGAGGCTGAGGCAGGAGAATCGTTTGAATCCAGGAGACGGAGGTTGCAGTGAGCCGAGATTGCGCCACTGCACTCCAGCCTGGTGACAGAGCAAGACTCCATCTCAAAAAAGAAACAAACAAACAAAAAAACCCAAAAACCTAATTGAATTAGAAAAGCCACAATCGTTTCACTTTAAATCGAGTGAGAGTACATACATAATTATCTGTTGGGTGTACTGTACCCACATCCTGTTCTTGCTTAGGATGAATTTTGGAGAAGAGCAAATTTAAATTTATTAGTTATTAAAATGAGAGGCTAATAATATCTAGACAACAGGTGGTACTCAAAGCGCTTCTTGGTTGGTTTATGGAGAGCTCTGCGGCTTAGAGAGGAGGACCGCGGTCACCAGTTGAAGTGGGAAACTGAGACATGTGATGGCCTAGAGAGAATCCAATTACCTACAGTTCTTCCCCATCCAGATGACCCTTGTCTACTTCAGACTCAACTTGTGTAAACGTAAACCCATCATCTCCTTCCTCAAACTTGCTCTGCCTCCTGCACCTTCAGTAAAGGATGTCTGTCCAATGCCCAAAGTAGAAACTTGGATGTTTTCCTTGATTTCTGTTTTTCCTACCTTGTCCCTTGCTCCCCAGGTTGCATCATTTACCGAATCCCATCAGCTCTACCTTTTAAATATTTATTGAATCCATTCACTTTTCTCTATCCCCTCAGTCCTTCCCTGTTTCAGACCTCTGTCTTCTCTCATCTGTGGGCAGCAGGAAGCTGCTTTCTGATTTCCTCACCTCTTGTCTTACCTCACTTCAAGCCGTCCTCCACACCATAGCCAGGGTAGATCTTAAGTGTACATCTGATTGTCACTGACTTTCTTAAAGACCAGTGTCCTACACTGCCCTCCAGTTCATGCTCAGGGTCCTGTGGCTCACATATCCCTTCAGGAACAGGCTTTGGGGACCTCTCCAGTTTTACCTGTTGGTCACCCCACCCTCCATGCCACAGTCAGCTTCCTTTAGTTCTCTGAATGCCTTTTGCTCCCTCTTTCCTCTAGGATTTTTTTTTTCTTGTTTGTCCCTTTGTATAGAATGCCTAACAATCTCCTATGTATCTTTCAGCTTTCAACTTAGATGTAACTTCCTCCATGAAAGCTTTCTCTGGCTTCCTCAAGTCTAGGTCAGTTTCCCCTGTTACAGGCTCCCGGAGCATCCAGTGTGCCCTCCATCACAGCCCTCACTCTGCATTATCTCTGCTGCTTAAGTCCCCAAAGAGATGGTGAGATTCTTGAAGGTAGGGCTGTGACAGTCTCAGTGTTGTGTCTCCAGCAATTACCATATATATGGTTGGTACTCAATAAGTATTTGTCTATAATTATGATTAAAAGAATTTTTAAAGGCATTTTTCCAACTTCATCTCTCTTTGCAATTCCATCCTGCAAATGCTGTAAAGTTTTAACAATGAGTGCATGAATGGGATAGCCTGGTATGATAGAAACAGCTCCAGACTCGGAATTTTAACAATGACCAACATTTGTTGAACTCTCACTATAATACTCCAGGCTATGTCCCAAACCCATTACATACATTAACTCCTTTAGTCCTCCTAATAGCTCTGTGGGATAGCTGCTCATCTTCATTCAACAGAGAGGAAATAGAGAGAGGTACAGACCTCAGCTCAAATCCCTGCTCTGCCACTTACTGGCTGCATGACTTGGGCGAACAACTTCTCCCTCATTTCCTGAGCTATAAAATAGAGGTACTACTCGCTGATTCCTTGATTTGCAAATTTTAAGTTTTCTTATATCCCGTACATATCACACGTGCATATTACATGGTGCCTTTTCATAGGTCAATTTTGAAGGCCACCGATACACTACTGTATATCAGTGGACCATGACGTGCTGCATGGTGCTGTTCCAGCCTGCCAGCCATTAGTTCAGCTTTAGCAGTGATCCAGTATGTGTATTCAATTATTTAAATAGTTGACCATACCTTGCCCTCATTATATTATAAAAATGTGTGTAATGGAAATAAAATTCTGATACTAGCGATTGATTAGAATAACTAACAATTATTGAGCACCGTGTCAGCGACGAAACTCTTGTCTCTCAGCTTCAAACTCATCTCCCACTCTTCTATATTTGGCTGTGTGATGCAGGGGCTGGGATTCTGCAAACTACATCTTTCCTTTGTCCCCTTCTTCCTGTTAGGCTCTATTAATAAAGGACATTAGACATGAGAAAGAAGGGATGTTTTCCCGTTGGCTTTCCATTTATTTCTGGTTGACTTCCTGTGCCTGTCACCATCATCCAGCAATACTGCTTCTTCAGTCTAGCAGAAGCAGTTCAATCCAGCTTGCTGTTTTTCCAATTTGCAAAGCCAGCCTCATTGCATCTCTGAAGAGATGGCTGCCAGCCAGCTGGTACCTCATCCTCAGAAGTCTGTGTCTCAGTCCCATGGGACTCCCCTCTGAGCTTCGAAGTCTTAATAACAGCAACCTCTTCCCTTTGTTCCCTCAGCCCTACAAGCTGCTTCCTGCAGTGTTCGCCTCTGTGATAGCTTATTGTTCTCTTTTTGTCTTTTCAGTTACATTGTTAATTCTTTATTACCTAGTTAAGCATTCTCTGTATTAAATTCTCACTGTTAAAACAACTCACTGTTTTCCATCTCCTAATTGTACCCTGACATAAGCATTTATCCAATTCACTTCATTCTAACAATAATCCTAAGAATCTAACAATAATCCTAAGAAGTCACTCATATCAATTTATCTATTGTAATTTTTTTAAAATTTAAGTAATTGTTATTATTATTATTTTACAGATAGGAAACTACAGGATACAGTGGTTAGGCAACTTGCTCAAGTTTACACAGCTAGAAAGTGGCAGAGCTTGGCTTTAAATCCATGCAGGCTGGTTCCAGAGCCCTTCATCTTAAAGGTTAAGCCAGTGGTTCTCAAACTTTAGTGAGCATTAGAATTACCTGGATGGTTTCTTGCTTTTCTTTCTTTCTTTCTTTTTATTTATTTTATTTATTTATTTATTTTTGAGATGGAGTTTCCCTCTGTTGCCTAGGCTGGAGTGCAGTGGCATGATCTCAGCTCACTCCAACCCCCGCCTCCCAGGTTCAAGCAATTCTCCTGCCTCAGTCTCTCTAGTAGCTGGGATTACAGGCACATGCCACTATGCCTGGCTAATTTTTGCATTTTTAGTAGAGATGGGGTTTCACCATGTTGGCCAGGCTGGTCTCGAACTCCTGACCTCAGGTGATCCGCCTGCCTTGGCTTCCCAAAGTGCTGGGATTACAGGCAGGAGCCACCGCGCCCAGCCTGGATGGTTTCTTGAAGCTTGAGTTTCTGGGTTTCATCCCCAGAGTTTCTGATTCAGTTGGGCTAGAGTAGGGCCCGCCCGAGAATTTCCATTTTTAACAAGTTCTCAGGTGATGCTCCTCTCAGGACCCAATTTAAGGACTGTTGCACTGGGCTATAGATGTCAGGTTTAACGTAATTAAGACAAAGATGGAAACAATTAAGCAGGCTTGACGTTGTCACTATCCTATTCTCAATTTAAGCCCATTGGATTTAAATCTGTCAAGTGTCTATTATAAAGGAAAAGAAGTAAATATTTAATTGAAGAGTTTGTCAGCCCTATGAGCTAGGTACTATTACCATCAATCTTATCTTACAAATGAGAAAACTGAGACACATAAAGTTTAATAACTTGTCCAAGATCACACAACTAGTAAATCATAAAGATGAGATTCAAACTCAGGCAAGCAGTGTGACTCCAAGTACCTTCTCTTAGCCATTGCACTATACCAATTCTCATAGGAGTGATAAATAGCAGTGTGTCTCTGGAGAAAAAGAACACAACTTACTTTTTTATTTTTAGAGATGGGGGTCTCATTTTGACCCCCAGGATGGCACACAGTGGCGTGATCATAGCTCACTGCTACCTCAAACTCATGGGCTCAAGGGATGCTCTCACCTCAGCCTCCTGATTAGCTAGGACTACAGGTGCCTGCCATGGGCCCGACTAATATTTTTGTTTTTTGTAGAAATGGAGTCTTGCTCTGTTGCTCAGGCTGGTCTCCAACTCCTGGGCTCAAGTGATCCTCCTTCCTTGACCTCCCAAAGTGCTGGGATTACAGGTGTGAGCCACCGCACCCAGCAGGACACAATTTGTAATCCTAGGATTGTCCTGGGAAAGGTTGCTGCTTCCCTCTGTGGACCAGCTTCACCAGTAGAGGGTCAATCAATGCATCCTTCACTGGGGACCTTCCAGGCAGTCCAATTCATTAGCACTCTGCAAATTGTGTCTGCAGTTGTGAGTGCAATCCTGCCCTTTGGCAGGCACAGTGGACCACTGGAGTGTTACAGAGAGATCCTTCCGGCATGGATGACTTCCTCCTCCTCCTCCTCCTCCTCCTCCTCCTCCTCCTCCTCCTCTTCCTCCTCCTCCTCCTCCTCTTCTTCTTCTTCTTCTTCTTTTTCTTCTTCTTCTTCTTCTCTATTATACTTTAAGTTCTAGGGTACATGTGCACAACGTGCAGGTTTGTTACATATATATACATGTGCCATGCTGGTGTGCTGCACCCGTTAACTCGTCATTTACATTAGGCATATCTCCTAATGCTATCCCTCCCTGCTCCTCCCACCCCACAACAGACCCCAGCATGTGATGTTCCACACCCTGTGTCCAAGTGTTCTCATTGTTCAGTTCCCACCTATGAGTGAGAACACCGGCATAGACATCTCTAGACGGAATTAGGTACCTCTCCTTTGATACTAGTAGCACTCGTAAATTTAACACAATTGAGACAAAGACGGTCAGTTTTAAGCAAACGAAGAGTGGTGGGTTTTGTTTTCTCATTTGAATGTACATTAGACATAAGCCCATTTGCTGAATGTTTGATTTTTTATTTATTTATTTATTTTTATTTTTTGAGATGGAGTTTCGCTCTTGTCACCCAGGCTGGAGTGCAACGGCGCAACCGTGGCTCACCTAAACCTCTGCCTCCCGGGTTCAAGCAATTCTCCTGCCTCAGCCTCCTGAGTAGCTAGGATTACAGGCACGCGCCACCATGCCTGGTTTTTTGTTTTGTTTTGTTTTGCTTTGATTTTTTTTGAGACTGAGTCTTACTCTGTTGCCAGGCTGGAGTGCAATGGTGTGATCTTGGCTCACTGCAATCTCCACCTTCTGGGTTCAAGCAGTTCGCCTGCCTCAGACTCCTGAATAGCTGGGATTACAGGCCTGTGCCACCACACCTGGCTAATTTTTGTATTTTAGTACAGACAGGGTTTCACCGTGTTGGACAGGCTGGTCTTGATCTCCTGACCTCATGATCTGCCTTCCTCGGCCTCGCGAAGTGTTGGGATTGCAGGCATGAGCCACCCGCGCCTGGCCTAATTTTGTATTTTTGGTAGAGACGAGGTTTTACCATGTTGTCCAGGCTCGTATTGAACTCCTGACCTCAGGCGATCCGCCTGCCTCGGCCTCCTAAAGTACTGGGATTTCAGGCATGAGTCACCGCTCTCTGCTTGAGTGTTTGATTTTTAAGAAAAAGAACTAAGTTGAAGAGTAGTATAAAATGCTGAAAATATATAAATGAAGTTTGGGTTGAGGCCGGGCGCCGTGGCTCATGCCTGTAATCCTAGCACTTTGGGAGGCTGAGGTGGGCAGATCACTTGAGGTCAAGAGTTTGAGACCAGCCTGGCCAACATAGTCAAACCCTGTCTCTACTGAAAATACAAAAATTAGCTGGGCATGGTGGCAGACGCCTGTAATCCCAGGTACTCAGGAGGCTGAAGCAGGAGAATTGCTTGAGCCCAGGAGGTGGAAGTTGCAGCGAGCCAAGACTGCACCATTGCATTGCAGCCTGACAAGAGCAAACTCAGTTTCAAAAAAAAAAAAAAAAAATTGGGTCTAAAAGTCTCCATTCAATGTAGGACTTTTTATTTTATCCTACTAGCCTGAATGTTCCACATTCTATGAGAGTTTTTCTGTCCACAGGTTGGCTGTATGAGGCTGGAAGCTCCTTGAGGGCAGGGCTATTCACCTCTATATCCCCTTGTGTCTAGCACCATGGCTGGCACATGTTTCACATTTGATAAATATTGCTTAAACTCAAATTCTGGAAACGGGCCAGTTTAAAAGTCCTCTTTGTTCATACTCTCTTGGACATAGTGATGACTCAGAACGAAGCCCACAGAGAAAGGGGAGCCTGGTGAAAGGGGTGCACTTTGTCCAATTTAGACATAGAAATGACTTCCCGTCAAAGTGGGTTATTTTGAGAGGGTTAGAAATGATTTACATGTCAGTCAGTCAGTAGCCAAAATGGTTTTCGTTATGTCTGGAGGAAATTTATGTCTCTGTTCTTCTTTGCCTACAGTTTGAAACTTTGGTTATTTATTAATAGTTGCTATTTATTTAGCACTACTGTATGTCAGGTGTGGTGCTCAGAACTTTCCATAATGAGCCCTCATTTAATAGACACAACAATGTGATGAGATGAGTAATCCATTTTATCGATGAAGAAACTGAGGATCCAAAGACTTAAGCAAATTACCCAAGGCCCCACTCTGGTAGATGCTACAAGTGCTGTTCAAATTCAGGTCTGTCTGACTCTAGAGTTTGCGCCCTTTCCAATGGGCACCGATCTGCCTTCCTGCTTCCTCAAATAGGGCCCCAAGCCCCCTCAAATGAGATGATGGATCTTCTGGCTCTCCCCACACTAGGATTCTGTCTCCAAGTCTGAGCACTCAAAATCCCAGTGATCTCTCTGAGAATGTGATGGCTAAATTTTTCAGTCTCCTGTTTGAATCTGGTAACATCTCTTCCCATACCATGCTGAAGGAGCACTTTGCAAAGTGGCAGTGGGACAGTCAGAAGTGAGCAGGGAGTTTTAAGTCCTGCCACCCTCAATTTCTCTTTATTTTTTTAACTTTTTTTTTTTTTGAGAGAAGTCCCCCTTTTTTTTTTTTTTTTTTTTTTGAGACAGAGTCTCGCTTTTTTGCCCAGGCTGGAGTGCAGTGGCGCGATCTCGGCTCACTGCAAGCTCCGCCTCCCGGGTTCACGCCATTCTCCTGCCTCAGCCTCCGAGTAGCTGGGACTACAGGCGCGCACCACCACGCCCGGCTAATTTTTTGTATTTTTAGTAGAGACGGGGTTTCACCGTGTTAGCCAGGATGGTCTCGATCTCCTGACCTCGTGATCCGCCCCCCTCGGCCTCCCAAAGTGCTGGGATTACAGGCGTGAGCCACCGCGCCCGGCCAAGTCTCGCTCTTATCCCCTGGGTTTGCGTGCAATGGCTTGATCTTGGCTCACCGCAACCTCCGCCTCTCGGGTTCGAACGATTCTCCTGCCTCTGCCTCCCAAGTAGCTGGGATTAAGTCGCCTGCCACCATGCCCAGCTAATTTTTGCATATTTTAGTAGAGATGGGGTTTCATCTAGAACTCCTGACCGCAAATGATCCGCCCGCCTCGGCCTCCCAAAGTGCTGCGATTACAGGCGTGAGCCACTGCGCCCGACCTACCCTCAATTTATCTTGCCATAGTTGTACCTCGAAGGATTAGTGTAATGGTAAACTTATTATGGATAAATTATATTGGCTATTTAGGGCATCTTTGAATAGCGTTTTCTTACACATGCTATCTACAAGGCTGAACAGCAGTGCTGTTAACCCTAACTGGGGCTTGTCTAAAAGTCTTTTTAAAATATGTTAAAATGTTTCTATGTAATTTTTTCAGGATTATAAAACATTAGAGCTTCTGTGTCGTATTTATTATATCAGGTTCCAAGACGTTAAGTCTAGAAGAACTTTGGTTAATTCAGTGATCTCTGAATAATGTGGACAATACTCCCATGAAAATATATGAAAGCTTTCCTTGAAATGGAGAGTGAAAAAGCAGATTTTATTAACCTATTATTTTCCTCATTTTCCCCTCTCTCATCTAAAAGTATATTAAAATTCTATAACTTGAGAGTTCAAACAGACTTGAACAGATTTCTTTACTCCAGATGAAGTGTCTTAAAGATGAAAAGGCCACCTGGCTGCTTCAGAATAAGAGTGATTAGAAATCCCTGGCCCTTAAGTTCCTGCCCCGTGTACCTTGGTCTTGTCCTTAGCTGATCAGGTTCACAACATTAATTCTAATGGCGCCAGCACACCCAGAGGTGACCATCACTTGGGGGGATTTATTTACTCAATTGGAGGTTGTTGTAAGATTGAGTTCCTGGGGAAGCAATGACAGTGGGTGTAGGTAGCAGTGGCATCCAGTGCTCGGTACCAGCAGGGTCGGTGGTGCAAACTGCAGCATCTCACACTGGGGGATGATGAGAGTGGTATCCTCGCCAGGCAAGTCCTTTAGAGTGATTTTGAGCCTCGTTCTTGGCTGCATCTTTCAAGTCTAGTTCTTCCTCCATGTTGGATTTTTGTGTGACCCCCATATGATCCCGCAAACACTTTACATTTAAAATATAAAAGTGGCTGGATGCAGTGGCTCATGCCTGTAAACCCAGCACTTTGGGAGGCCGAGGCAGGTGGATCACCTGAGGTCAGGAGTTTGAGACCAGCCTGACCAACATGGTGAAACCCTGTCTGTACTGAAAATACAAAATTAGCTGGGCATGGTGGCACATGCCTGTAATCCCAGCTACTTGGGAGACTGAGGCATGAACATCGCTTGAACCTGGAAGGTGGAGGTTGCGGTGAGTTGAGATGGTGCCATTGCACTCTAGCCTGTGCAACAAGAGTGAAACTCTATCTCAAAAAAATTAAAATAAATAAATAAATAAATAAAAGAATACTATAATGAGAGCCCATATATTCTTTGCTTGATCTCTCTTTTTATATAAAATATTTCCTTTTGTTGAACTGCTTGAAAGTACATGGCCGATGTTATGACGCTTCACTGTTAAAAGAGCACGTGTCTCCTGAGAACATCCTCTGGCATAATCACAATGCCACCATCACATCCAAGAAACACAACCTTGGTATAATATCACCGAACATAGTTCATATTCAAATCTTCCTTCTTTCCCCAAAATATCCTTTATGGCTACCTTTTGGGGACAATGTAATCAACCTTTTAATATCGCTTTTATAGGAAATTAATTCACGCATAAATTGAAAATTTCTTAGATGGCTTCAAATATCCCAGTACTCAACTTTCATTAACATTCCATTTCAAATGCAGGCCCAAGTTCAATATGCTTCATCTAAGGATATTTTGAAACACACATTTGGTGTAAATACTTTTGGAACTCTGGAATACCCGTTGCTTAGTATTTGCAATATGTTAAACCTAGAATGAAAATTCCTTTTCTTAGAGTGAAATCATGTCCTTTGTAGCAATGTGGATGCAGCTGGAGGCCATTATCCTAAGTGATTAATGCGTGAACAGAAAACCAAATACTGCATGTTCTCACTTATAAGAGGGACTAAGCACTGAGTACACATGGACATAAAGATGGGAACAATAGACTCTGGGGCCACTAGAGGAGGGAGGGGGGTGGTTGTGGGCTGAAAAACTAGGTATTGGGTCCTGTGCTCTCTACCTGGGTGATGGGATCATCCATATTCCAAACCCCAACATCTCACAATATACTCATGTAACATACCTGCACATGTACCCTCTGAATCCAAAATAAAAATTGACATTATTTTTTAAAAAAGAAAGAAAGAGGCCAGGCACAGTGGCTCACGCCTGTAATCCTAGCACTTTGGGAGGCCGAGGCAGGCGGATCATGAGGCCAGGAAATTGAGACCATCCTGGCTAACACGCTGAAACCCCATCTCTACTAAAAAATACAAAAAATTAGCCGGGCGTGGTGGTGGGTGCCTGTAGTCCCAGCTACTGGGGAGGCTGAGGCAGGAGAATGGCGTGAACCCGGGAGGCGGAGCTTGCAGTGAGCTGAGATCCGGCCACTGTTCTCCAGCCTGGGTGACAGAGTGAGACTCCATCTCAAGTGACAGAGTGAGACTCCATCTCAAAAAAAAAAAAAAGAAAAAAGAAAAAAGAAAGAAAAAGAAAAAGTACTTTTCTTTAGCTGATTTTTAAAACTTTTTAAAATCTTAACATTTTAAAGTGTATGGTTCAGCAGTGTTCGAGTACATATACATTGTTATGCAGCCAATCTCTAAAACATTTTTCTTTTTCTTTGTCTCTCTCTCTCTGTTTTGTTTTGTTTTGTTTTGTTTTGTTTTTTGAGACAGGGAGTTGCTCTCTTGCCCAGTCTGGAATAGATGCAGCGGTGCCATCACAGCTCACTGCAGCCTTGACCTCCTGGGCTCGAGCAATCCTCCTGCTTCAGCCTCTTTAGTAGTTAAGACCGCAGGTGCAAGCCATGACACCTGACTGCTTTTTTTTTTTTTTGAGACAAAGTCTCGCTCTTGTCCCCCCAGGCTGGAGTGCGATGGCACGATCTCGGCTCACTGCAACTTCTGCCCCCTGGGTTCAGATTACAGGTGCCTGCCACCACGCCCAGCTAACTTTTGTATTTTTAGTAGAGATGGAGTTTTACCATGTTGGCCAGGCTGGTCTAGAACTCCTGACCTCAGGTGATCCATCAGCCTTGGCCTCCCAAAGTGCTGGGATTACAGGCATGAGCCACCGCACCCGGCTGCCTGATTTTTAAATTTTTTAAATTTTTTGTAGAGACAAGGTCTCACTATGTTGCCTAGGCTAGTCTTGGGAACTCCTGGGGTGAAGTGGTCCTCCTGCCTCGGCCTCCCAAAGTGCTGGGATTACAGGCAAGAGCCACTGAGTCTAGCCCAAAACATTTTTCATCTTGCAAAATTGAAACTCTGTACCCATTAAACAGCAACTACCCATTTCCTCCTTCCCCCAACCCCTGACAACCACCATGCTTTGTGTCTCTATGAATCTGAGAACTCTACGTCCTTCATGTAAGTGGAATTATGCAGTAGTTGTCCTTTTGTGTCTGGCTTATTTCACTTAGCATAATGTCCTTAAGATTCATTTACGTTGTAGTATATGTCAAAATTTTCTTTATTTTATTAAAACCCAGAAACAAATCCACACGTCTACAGTGAACTCATTTTTGACAAAGGTGCCAAAAACATACACTGGGGAAAAGAGAGTCTCTTCAATAAATGATGCTGGGAAAACTGGATATCCATATGCAGAGGAAGGAAACTAGGCCCCTACCTACTATTTTGCCATACAAGAAAATCAAATCAAAATGGATTAAAGACTTACGTCTAAGATATCAAACTATGAAACTACTACAAGAAAACATTGGGGAGAATCTCCAGGACATTGGTCTGGGCAAAGATTTCTTGAGCAATACCCCACAAGCACAGGCAACCAAAGTAAAAATGGACAAACGGATCACATCGAGTTAAAAAGCTTCTGCACAGCAAAGAAAACAATCAACAAAGTGAAGAGACAACCTGCAGAATGGGAGGAAATATTTGCAAACTACCCATATAACAAGGGATTAATAATCAGAATAGATAAGGAGCTCAAACAACTCAATACGAAAAAGTAATTATCCGATCAAAAAATGGGCAAAAAATTTGAATAGACGTTTCTCAAAAGAAGACATAAAAATGGCAAACAGGCATAGGCAAAGGTGCTCAGCATCACTGATCATCAGAGAAATGCAAATCGAAACTACAATGAGCTATCATCTCAACCCAGTGAAAATGGCTTATACCCAAAAGGCAATAACAAATGCTGGCGAGGATGTGGAGAAAAGGGAGCCCTCCTACACTGTTGGTGGGAATGTGAATTAGTATAACCCCTATGGAAAATAGTTTGGAGGTTCCTCAAAAAACTAAAAATTGAGCTACCACATAATCCAGCAAGCCCACAGCTGCATATGTACCCAAAAGAAAGGAAATCAGGATACTGACGAGAGATCTGCCCTCCTGTATTTGTTGCAGCACGGTTTACAATAGGTAAGATTTGGAAGCAACCTGTGTCCATCAATAGATGAACAGATAAAGAAAATGTGGTACATATACACAATGAACTACTATTCAGCCATAAAAAAAAACGAGATCCAGTCATCTGCAGCAACTTGGGTGGAACTGGAGATCATTAAGTTAAGGGAAATAAGCCAGGCACAGAAGGACAAACACCTCACGTTCTCACTTATTGGTGGGATTTAAAAATCAAAACGATTGAACCCATGGAGAAAAAGAGTAGAAGGGTGGCTACCAGAGGCTGGGAGGTGTAGTGGGGAGTCGGGGGTGGGGAGGTTGGAATGGTTAACGGGCACAAAAAATAGAAAGAATGAATAAGACCTACTATTGGATAGCACAATAGGGTGACTATAGTCAATACTAACTTAATTGTGCATTTTAAAATAACTCACAGAGCATAACTGGATTGTTTGCAACTCAAAGGATAAATGCTTGAGCGGATGGAGACTCTATTCCCCATGATGTGCCTATTTCACATTGCATGCCTGTATCAAAACTTCTCAGGTACCCCACAAATGTATACACCTACTATGTACCTACAAAAATAAAAAAAAATGAAAAAGAACTTCCTTCCTTTTTAAGGTTGAGTAATACTCCATTCTCTCGATGCCACGTTTTGTTGATCCTCTGTCTGTGGACACTTAGGTTGTTTCCACCTTTTGGCTATTGTGAATAATGTTGCTATAAACATGGATTATTTTTCTTTTTAAATCCAAGATGCAAGCGAGATTTACACCCCCAATATTCTGTTAATAAATTCTGCTTCTGCTAAAAATCAGTTAATGTTGATTTGTTGCTAGTTACCAGGGACTCAGACCACTTAAATGTATGTGGGACAGCATACTACACTGTATGTGGTAGAGTTTGACTAATAAACCTGATGCTCTGTAATCCCAGCACTTTGGGAGGCCGAGGCCGGCGGACCATGAGGTCAAGAGATCGAGACCATCCTGGCCAACATGGTGAAACCCTGTCTCTAATAAAAATACAAAAGTTAGCTGGGTGTGGTGGAGTGCACCTGTAGTCCCAGCTACTCAGGAGGCTGAGGCAGGAGAATTGCTTGAACATGGGAGGCAGAGGTTGCAGTGAGCCAAGATCGTGCCACTGTGCTCCAGCCTGAGCAATAGAGTGAGATTCAATCTCAAACAAAAACAAAAACAGAAACAAAAACAAACAAACAAGCAAACAAAAAACCCTGATGCTAAATACAATAACTCAGAGGGGTGTTGGTGAGCATGATGCTGCCTCCACACCTGATGTTTCCCGGCGTTAGCCTCACACTACTGGCCTCTCTCCATTCTCACACTCCTCCCTCGTTCTGCCACAAGGAAAATGGTGGAAATAGATGCTGTGTATATGGCCCAGCCTTTTCTTCTCTCCGCCTTTGGGAGTGGCTACTCTACAGCACTTTCTGCTTTGTAATTCTGGGGATGAGAATGGGGCAGGAACCAACCCTGATTCAATGTTGCCATAACTGTGTGAATAATCTGTGGAACATACTATTCGGCTCTCCAGCTTAGCTAGAACTAAGTATTTGGTACTCATCTCCTAACTCTTTGTTTTACATCTCAACTGGTTCTTCTCCAGGATGAAGAGGGAAAGGCTGCTAGTTTTTTGGCCTCTTAAAACACCTCAGTTATCAAGGAGACACCTGGATCCTAAACTTGACCATTGACCTACACGGTGAACCCTTTCTTGTGTAAGTCTGCTCAAGACACCAAATTGCAATGTGGAAGATGGCTAGATCTGAGCAGACCCATGCAAGAGAAATTTGTTGTTGCCAAAGAGATATTAGCATCAAACTAATTTGGCTTTCCAGACTCTAGGGACATTCCTGTTGAGATCACCAATTCCAGCTATGAGAAGTAGAGTATACCCCCCACCCCCAGCACCCTCTGCTACAGACGCAAGGAAAATTTTACTGTTTTCTTCTAGATTCCACTTACAAAAAACCCCCAAACATTGTTTATTGCTGAAAACCTGGGAAAAATGGAAAAACACAAAGAATAAAACAAAAAACATAAAAAAGCTTATCACCCAGAAATAACTGCTTTAAATGTTTTGGGACACTCATTTATATCTCCGACACAAATGTCTTTCAGTTCTAAACTTGCATATTAAATATCCTACCTGATAGCACATCTTGAATGTCTCAAACTCTCCAGACTCAGTATAACCAGGCATTAACTCATACTCTTCACCCCCAAACCTGTTTCCTTTCCAGCGTTCTGTATTTCAGAGGGTTGGTACCTCTGTTTACCCAACTGTTCACACTAGAAACCCAGGTCATTCTTGAAAAGTCCTGTTCCTTTGCATTCCACATCCAATCCTTCACCAAATCTTATTGATTTTAGCTTTGTTTTTTATTATTTATTTATTTTTTATTTTTTGAGATGGAGTCTCGCTCTGTTGCCCAGGCTGGAGCACAGTGGTGTGAAGTTGACTCACTGCCACCTCCGTCTCCCAGGTTCAAGCTATACTTCTGCCTCAGCCAACCGAGTAGCTGGATTTACAGGCATTACGGGTGCCCGCCACCATACTTGGTTAATTTTTTTTTTTTCTTTAAGTAAAGATAGGGTTTCACCATGTTGGCCTGGCTGATTTCAAACTCCTGACCTCAAGTGATCTGCCCACCTTGGCCTCCCAAAGTGTTAGGATTACAGGTGTGAGCCACTGTGCCCAGCCATGATTTTACCTTTGATATTGCCTTCAAATGCCTCTACTTGTCTCTGTCCCTAGCACTACTTCCCAGTTCACGCTGCCATCACCTGCCACCTGGATTAGTATGATAGATTCCAGACTGGCTGTCTTCTCTTTTACCTCATCTGTGCTGGCCCTCAGTAATTTGTTCTCCATACTGAGACAGATATTTTCAAATTGCAAATTTGATTATATCTCCATGCCCCACCCCACTAGCTCCCCCAGTCCCTTGGTAGTTTCCTGTTGCTTGTAGGATGAAGACAAAACTCCTGAACCTGGTCCCTAAAACGCTGGATAATCTGACCCCGCCTACCTCTCACATCCCACACCATTCCCAGCCCAAACTTTCTTTACTCCAACCACTTGGCCTTCTTTCAGTTTCTTATACTTGCTGTAGTCTCTCCTCCAATGGGGCTTTGCCCATGCTGTGACCTCTTGCTGGACAACTCTTCCCTGCTGTTCATGTGGGTGGTGCATAGTCACCCATCACATCTTGGTCATCAGACAGGCCTTCGCTGACCTCTTTGACCGTGTCAAATTGCCCTTGATAAAGGTTCTTCACCAACTGCATCTCCCTCACAGCATTTAGAATGATTGCAGTGTGTGTGTTTGTTTCTTACTATTGATCTCTCTCACTGGACTGTATGCTCCTTGAAGGTAGGAACTGTGTCACTTTTTGTTTAGTATTGTATCTGGAGAACAGATTTTTGCACACCATTATGTCACTAAATATTAAATATTTGATGATGAGTGAAGGCATTTCCTTCTGGTCTTCTATCATATATATATATATATATACACACACACTCATATCTGCAAAAATGGCAACATAATGTGCATTACTTTTTTTTTTGAGATGGAGTCTCGTCCTGTCACCCAGGCTGAGTGCAGTGGTATGATCTCAACTCACTGCAACCTCCACTCCTGGGTTCAAGCGATTCCCTTGCCTCAGGCTCCCGAGTAGCTGGGACTATAGGTGTGCACCACCAAGCCTGGCTAATTTTATTTTTAGTAGAGACAGGGTTTCACCATGTTGGTCTGGCTGGTCTTGAACTCCTGACCTCAAGTGATCCACCCGCCTCTGCCTCCCAAAGTGCTGGGATTACAGGCGTGAGCTTCTGGGCCTGGACGTAATGTACATTACTTTTTTTATAGCGTCCCTCTTCCCACTTAGCAATAAGTGAACATTTGGGGGCTGTTCTTATTGACAAAATCCACTTTTTGGAATTTTTGCTGTTTCCCATTTACTCCTTGACTCTTCATTTGCAAAGTACACTTTAGATTTGGATATGGATAGCAGACCTGAATTAACACTGGCTACAGCTATGGTATCTGATCCTTTTCTAGGGCCCATCTGTGTACCTGGTGACATCTCTGGTCTGTGGAGGACGGGAGCGCAAAGGTCGGTATGTGGGGTCGGATGGATGAACTTCACACCACTCTTCTGCTTCCGTTTCAGGGAGGGTCATTTGGATGAAAAGAACAGAGTCTCAATCAAGCCACATTGAGAAATGTGGGCACCAGGCAGAAATCTCTCTAAAATTTATGAGCAGAGCCGTAATGGGAGCAGGAGGGTGGGTCCAGATCCACAGTGGGCTCAGAACTTCAGCAACAGGACCCATGGTCTTCCTTCCACCCAGCCTGAGAGTGACCTGTCTCAGCTACTTTCTGCATATTGGCTTCAGTCTCCTTTTTTTGCCTTCTAGGTCCCTCTGCTTACTAACAGTTTTTGCTTTTCAGAAGTTTGGCTTGCACAGGGCTTTAGCTTGCCATGGCTCTGACTCTACCTCATGGATCTCTTGATGAATCCTTTTGCGTTCTGTTTCTGCTGCCAAATGGCAAACTCTGTGTTCCTTATTTCAAATTTCAGAGACAGGGAGGGAGGGAGGGACTCCAATGGTTCTATCTGATATTTTTTTGAGACATGGTTTCACTCTGTTGCTCAGGCTAGAGTACTGTGGTGTGATCATGGCTCACTGCAGCCTCCACCTCCCAGACTCGAGAGATCATGCCGCCCCAGCCTGCTGAGTAGTTGGAACCACAGGCATGCACCACCACATCCAGCTAATTAAATTTTTTTTTTGTAGAGACAGGGACTCCCTATTTTGCCCAGGCTGGTCTTGATCTCCTCGGCACAAGCTGTCCACCCGCTTTGGCCTCCCAAAGTGCTGGGATTACAGGCATGAGGCATCAGGTGAGGCCTCATCTGATATTTTTGAGCCAGCTGTATGTGTCCTTGAACTAATCTCTGTACTTGGCTGTCTTTGGGTGGGGGGCATTCACTCTAGTCCAATTAATAAGGGGAAACAGCTGAGTCATGTGGTACCAGAAAATGGCTTCCTGGGGAACAGAGGATGTGGGCTGGTAACTTTTCATTAGAATAGGGCATGGGCGGCCAAATACTACTACTGACTTACCTGTGTGACCTGGGACAAAACAATCAACTTTGGTTTGAAGCCTTGGTTTCCTCAGTTGTAAAAAGGAAAGTAATCTATTTTATCAAGTTATCAGGATAAAAGGAAATAAAATGAGGAAAGGTACACGGAACACTTCGTAGCATCTTAATGAATGGCGCTCTTAGTACTAGTATCATCTATAAAATACTTCTTTTCAAAATGGCTGTCTAATTCAGGCTCTTTAAGGGAACATTGTCCCAGATGGAGAAATCCTTCTGTGGATTGTCATGACTCTGGTTAGAATAATGTTTCTGATGCAGAGGACTGGGTGATGGAAATCTTTATTTCCCTGGGGAGGTGGTGGTGTATGGACCCTTCTACACTGACTATGTGAAAATGATCCAAGAAAACATGAGAAAAATAGAGGGCCTGTAGGTACTAACAAAGGGCTTTGAAGGAGTTTTTGGTCTGAAGCCTGAAGCCCGATTTCAAATGAAATGTACACACTTTTCCTTCTACAGAAGGGTTTGCATAATAATAGCTAATGCTTACATCGTGCTTAATACATGCCAGACATTGTTCTACAGGCTTCACGTATTTCCTCATTTCTACAACACATTGAGGTGGATCCTATTATTACTTCCAATTTGTAGGAATATGAAACTGAGGCATTGACCTGTTTTTTTTTCTTTCATTTTTTCTTTTTTTTGAGATGGAGTCTCGCTCTATTGCCCAGGCTGGAATGCAGTGGTGTGATCTCAGCTCACTGCAACCTCTGCCTCCCAGGTTCAAGTGATTCTCCTGCTTCAGCCTCCGGAGTAGCTGGGACTACAGGTGTGTGTGCCAGCATGCCCAGCTGATTTTTGTATTTTTAGTAGAGACAGGGTTTCACCATGTTGGTCAGGATGATCTCAATCTCCTAACCTGGTAAACTGCCCGCCTCGGCTTCCCAAAGTGCTGGGATTACAGGCATGAGCCACTGTGCCTGACCTTGAAACCATAATCAACTGACCTTACTTTGACCTTATGCCTGTCTGCAGTCCTTGGTTCTCTGGGTTTGTATTGCTATTCCTCCAGGACTGGAGTCTCGCCTTGCTCCTCCCACTTCCTTCCAGAGACAATGTTCTTCCATGAACTCCAAATCGGAAGGCTAGCTCCCTTAGGGCTGCCACCAGATCCCTTAATAACTTGGACAAGCCTGGCCAAGAGGCAAACCAGGACACAGTGCCATCCTGGGACAAGTGTGAGGCTACATGGGATGGCCCAAAAGTTAGTATCTGTTGGGAAATTCCCTTTATGAGAAAACTAGATTTGCCCCGGGGCAGGTATAGAAGCTGGAAGGTGCCAAGTTGGGCTGTAGAAGTGGCTTCTTTTTTGCTTTATTTTATTTTTTTGCTGATGGGAGCAGATGTGGCTTCTATAGCGACTTGGAGGTGAGGACCACACTGGGGTCTGCGGTGGAAGAGTGGTACAGTGGTAGTCACCATGTGGGCCCGGCAGATGAGTGTCCCAATACTGCTCTGCCTCTGTTTCAGGGAAGTGCGTTTGCCTGTAAGGAGCAGAAACACAATAATCCACTTCATGAAAAGGGGGTCAGGCAGAATCTCTCTGAAATCCAAGAGTAGAGCCCGTACTGGAGTTGGAGGGTGGTGCACATGCAAGGAGGCCCCAGGGCCTTGGCAATCTAAAGAGGAGGGTGGGGTCGCGGCCAGGTAATACTGAATGTTCAGCAACTGGCTCTCAAGGACAAAGCCCTTATTAGTAGCATTTATCAATTTCCATGGTGTAAATATCCCTATCATGGCCAATTTCAAGGACAAAGCCCTGATGTGTAGCATTTATCCATTTCTACGGTGTAAATATCCCTATCATGGCTAATTTCAACCAACACCAAGTCATCGCCCTTGAAGTGAGAAGAAATGCACAAAATCAACTCCCTAGAGTCAGTACAAGTCTACTGCAGCATGCCAAATGTCAATTTTGATTCTTTTCTGAATTTCCCAGGTTTTCAACAAGGTACATTTATTATTGTTTCATAATCAGAAAAACACCCAGCAAAAGTTAATTTGTTAATAAAAGAAATGTGGGGTTTTGGGGTGGGATGAAAAATGGGATGTGGTTTGTTTAGGACGAACTTCCCTGATTTCACTACTTGTTGAGGGTAGAGGGTCAGTTTTGGCTTTTGCCATCACTTGCCTCTACACCTTTTTTATTTTGAGACTAAGTCTTGCTCTGTTGCCCAGGCTGGAATGCAGTGGTGTGATCTCAGCTCACTGCAACCTACACCTCCCGGGTTCAAGTGATTCTCCTGCCTTAGCTTTCCGAGTAGCTGGAATTACAGGCACCCGCCATCATGCCTAGGTATTTTTTTGGTATTTTTAGGAGAGACAGGGTTTCACCGTGTTGGCCAGGCTGGTCTTGAACTCCTGACCTCAAGTGATCTGCCCACCTCCACCTCCCAAAGTGCTGGGATTACAGGCGTGAGCCACAGCACCCAGTCTCAATCAATCCTACCTCAGCCTCCCATATAGCCGAAACTACAGGCATGCGCCACTGTGCCCTGCTAATTTTTGTATTTTTGGCAGAGACCGGGTTTTGTCATGTTGCCCAGGCTGATCTCGAACTCCTGAGCTCAAGTGATCTGCTCGCCTCAGCCTCCCAAAGTGCTGGGATTACAGGTGTGAGCCAGCACGCCCGGCCTTACTTCCACCATTTTGTGGACACTGTTTTAAGGAGAGGTTGCTCAGAACCACCTGGTAGGGGTCTTGGGAACACCTGGCTTTCCTTAAGTTCAGGCCTGCAGGGGACATGTCAGGGTAACACCTAGGGACCAGGCTGGGTGGTCCTGAATAGAAAGTTAAAAAATTATAACTCATATATGACAAGTCTTTTATTATGTTGACTAGAAACATGCTGTGGAAAGTGTGTGTTGTACGCAGAATTTGTAAGAGGAAATAAAGCCTTAACACCACCCTTTTAAAAAGAATCCCCTCTGGATTAAATTATAAAACACTTGGCTCTGGACTCTGCTTTGTTCTTGGATTTTGATATTTGGCCTCACTACTTAGATCAGGCTTGTCTTTCTCCTCTGGCAACTTTCCAACTTCTTGTTTCAGATTCAGGCAGACCCTGTGTCATTGTTTTGGATGAAAGCATTTATCTTTCGTTATTATTATGACAGGATGTGGTTGGCAACAGGAGTTGGCCAGAGGAGGCCAGGGTTAGGCATTTGATGAGCACGAGCCTGGGAGCACTGGGCAACCTTGAATCAGGCAGAGGAAGAGGCCAGACCAGCGGCGTCTGCAGGAGGCCGCTATTGGGAGAGGCTGGCACACTCTACCTGGGAACTGAAGATACTCAGAGGAACCCTGACCTGAGTTAAAAGCTGCAGCTTCTCTGTTTTCTGGGCCCTCAGGTATTAACTGGAACAAGAAAGAGGCCACAAGATGGCACGCAAAGCTGGTCTTGTCTGAGGCATGGGCGGATATTCCATTTGCCTCACACTTACCAGGAAGATGCGAAGTCCTGAGTGTGCTCCTTCAGCATGGGGTGGGGATCAGGCACTGGCTCAGGAGCTGGAAGTCTGGAACTGTAGTCCCATTCAGCTACTAACTAGCAAAACCCTGGCATCAATACATATGGACTATTATTGTTATGGTTGTTGTTACCTTTGTGTTGTCAAATAAAACATGGAAAATGATACAAACAAATATGTAGCTTAGTGAATTATTATAAGGCACGCAATACCGTTGAAAACACCACTAAGGTCAAGAAATTGAACTTTGCCGACTACTCAACGTCTCTTTCATGTGTTCCCGCCCAAACACAGCCCAGTGAAGGGACATGTTTGGTGTGTACCATCCAGGTTTTGGCTTGGGATATATTTACTTGGAGGATGCCTCAAATGTTAGACCCTCAAGTGCAGATGTTAAGTAAGCAGTTGAATACCAATATTTATCTAGTTATTGTAGCACAGAGCCTAGAGATAATCCAAGTTATCCAAGTCTAGGGATAATCCAAGTTATCTCTAGGCTTTGTGCTATGATAATTAGATAAATATTGGCTTACTATTTGTTGAAACATCATTGCAACCATCAGAAACATTAAGAAAAAATGTCTATTTCCCAGAATACAAAGAACAGGCAAAGATACATTAGGAAAAGTAAACAAAAAGAAAGCAAGAGTGGCAATAGAAACTCCAGACAAATCAGAAAATTCTTTAAAGAAAAAAATTAACAGGGTAAACAGGGACATTTAATACTAATAAAAGATACAACCAATAGCAAGGATATAACAACACCGTACTTTGAACACAGATTTAGAGCATTAAAATGCATAAAGCAGAGGAGAGTGACTAGGGAGAAGGGTTTGACATCTACATATAGGAGAGAGGTCACAGGAGCTGGGGCCGGGGTATGGCATGGGATCTGTGTTGACCCTACATCTTTCAGTGAGGCCCTCTTAGCCAAGCAGGAGGCCACCAGTGGGGCTAAGTGGGAGTCCTGGAGCCCAGCTCTGGCATATGCAAAAATCTTAGACCCTCTTGAATTCCCACCTTGCTCCTCCTACCCTCCTGTCCTGTCTTATCTTAGTCTCTTTCGTTTACTTGGCTTCATCTCTGCTTCACCTTGACTCTGAAGTCTAAGGGCAGATTCAGTTTAACTAGCTGGACCCTCCATAGTTCTTTTTTATTTATTTATTTATTTTTTTATGAGACGGAGTCTCGCTCTGTCACCCAGGCTGGAGTGCAGTGGTGTGATCTCGGCTCACTGCAAGCTCCACCTCCCGGGTTCACACCATTCTCCTGCCTCAGCCTCCTGAGTAGCTGGGACTACAGGCACCCACCACTACCCTAGCCTGCCTGGCTAATTTTTTGTATTTTTAGTAGATACAGGGTTTCACCATGTTAGCCAGGATGGTCTCAATCTCCTGACCTCGTGATCCACCCACCTCGGCCTCCCAAAGTGCTGGGATTACAGGCGTGAACCACTGCACCCAGCCAACCCTCCATAGTTCTACTGAACACAGCTCAACATATGACTTTTTTTTTGCTTTTTTGTTTTGTTTGTTTTTTGAGACAGGGTCTCACTCTGTTGCCCAGGCTGGAATGCAGTGGTGAGAACATGGCTCACTGTGGCCTCCACCTCCTGGGCTCAAGCAATCCTCCCGCCTCAGCCTTCCAAGTACAGATGCATGGCACCACATCTGACTAATTTTTTAATTTGTATTTTTTGTGGAGATGAGGTTTCGTCACGTTGCCCAGGCTGGTCTGGAACTTCTTGGCTCAAGCAATTTTCTTATGTTGGTCTCCCAAAGTGCTGGGATTTCAGGCATGAGCCACCACACCTGGCCCAAGCATATAACTTTTGGAAACTGATCTTGGCCGTCTGCCAGGTCTCAATTTAAATTCATGACTATTAATCTTAAAAGGGCTGAGAAAGAAAAGATTAGGTCAAATCGGAAAGTAAAAATCTGCACTCCCATTCATCAGGCTAGGAAATCTAGCCTCTACAAAAAATATAAATTAAAAAACTAGTCAGATGTGGTGCCATGCACCTGTACTTAGAAGGCTGAGGCGGGAGGATTGCTTGAGCCCAGGAGGTGGAGGCTGCATTGTTCTCACCACTGCATTCCAGCCTGGGCAACAGAGTGAGACCCTGTCTCAAGAAACAAACAAAACAAAAAAGCAAAAAACATTAAAAAGAAACGTTTCTTTAAGTGACTCCGTGCAATTATCAATGTGTCATAAGGATACCCTTCGTGAGTGACTACTTATTCTTACTGAGAAAAATTGTTTTCTAAAAGTCGCAGACCATCAGAAGCTTTGTTGTTTGCTGTTGTATCAGGAAGAATGAGACATCTCAGAGTTTTCTGGAAGATCTAAATCACTTTGACACTGGGAAGCAGTCTCAATTTCCAACTCAGATATGGGGCTTCTGAATACTACATTCCACATTTATCTTAATTTTGTAGTTCCCAGGGAGAAAAGACTCTGGGTCCACTGTAAAGTCTAGACTTAATGTTTATCCTTTTACAGATAGTCCCACTGTGCTTTGAACCTATCTTGATACTGTTCATTTAAATTTAACCTAAACTTGGGGCAGGTGTGGTGGTGTGAGCCTGTAGTCCCAGCACTTTGGGAGGCTGAGGCGGGTGGATTGCTTGAGCCCAGCAGTTCGAGACCAGCCTGGCCAACATGGCAAAACCCTGTCTCCACTAAAAATACAAAAAATTAGCCAGGTGTGGTGGTGCGAGCCTATAGTCCCAGCTACTTGGGAGGCTGAGGCAGAATCGCTTGAACCTGGGAGGTGGAGGTTGCAGTGAGCTGAGATCGCACCACTGTACTCTAGCCTGGGCAACAGACTGAGACTCTGTCTCAAACAAAACAAAACTAAACTAAACACCTAAACTCCAAATTTTATTGTAATTTTTATTAGAGTGAAATAAACCTATAAATGCATTTGGAAAGAATTGGTCCTTTTAATAATATTTAGTCTTTTCATAAAGGAACTTGGTATATTTAAGTTTTCTTTCAAATCTCTTAGTAAACTTTGTTAGTTTTCTTTATGTTGCTGGTTGCTGTTATTCCTAGGCATTTACATATGTTTTATTACCATCGTGAATGGCATTATTTTTCCATTACCTTTTTTTTTTGAGACAGAGTTTCGCTCTTATTGCCCAGGTTGCAGTGCAATGGCGCAATCTCGGCTCACTACAACCTCCGCCTCCCAGATTTAAGCGATTCTCCTGCCTCAGCCGCCTGACTAGCTGGGATTACAGGTGTATGCCACCATGCCCGGCTAATTTTTGTAGTTTTAGTAGAGACGGGAGTTTCACCATGTTGCTCAGGCTGGTCTTGAGCTCCTGACCTTGTGATCCGCCTGCCTCGGCCTCCCAAAGTGCTGGGATTACAGGCGTGAGCCACCGCGCCCAGCTGTCAGCTTCTTTATATGCTCCATTATAATCTTATGGGACCACAATTGTATATTCACTCCATCATCGACTGAAATGTCATTATGCTGGGCATGACCGTACTTGTGACAGTTAATTTTAGATGTCAAGTTTACTGGGCTCAGAAACACCTAGCAACCTGGCAAAGCATGACTGTTGAGCATGTCTGTGAGGTTGTTTCCAGAGAGCTTAGTGAGTCTGAGTGGACTCGGTAGAGAAGATACACTCTCACTGTGGGTGGGCACCATCCAATCAGCCAGTGGCCCAGAGAAAACAAAAACAGAAGAAAGGTCTATGTCTCTCTATTCTGAGGCTGGGATACAGTCATCTCCTGCCTTGAACAACAGAACTCCAGGATCCCCTGCCTTTGGACTTCAGGACTTACACCAGTCTCCCCACCTCCTGGATTATCAGGCATTTGGCCTTGAACTGAGAGTTATACCATCTTCCCTGGTTCTGAGGCCTTCGGACTTGACCTGAGCTCTCAGCAGTCTGTCATGCGACTTCTCAGTCTCCATAATCATGTGAGCCAATTCCCCTAATAATTTCCCTCCGCTATGCCTCTCTAGGTATCCTTTTGGTTCTGTCTCTCCGGAGTCCATCATCAGCTGAAATATCATTATGCTGGGTATGACTGTAATTGTGATGGTTAATTTTAGATGTCAAGTTTACTGGGCTAAGAAATACCTAGCAACCTGGTAAAGCATTACTGTTGGGTGTGAGAGAACGCTAACTAATACACTCCTATAACTTCCTATTAAAATCATGGGATTTTAATAATGACAGTTATTACTACTTAACTAAGACCTGCAAAGGTAATGAAAATACTTCAGGATCCAACGTTAGATGCATGGTCTGTAGACACCGGGCTAATTTGAGACGTGCTGTGGCAATTCGGTGTAGACCTACCCTGACTCATCCTCTGAGAAGATGCTAGTGACCGAGTTTTGGAAACCATTTCTTCTGTGCCCCCAAAGCACATCTGAAACAATAGACGTTTTTCGGTGAGGGGAAGACATGAATGTTTGCCATGACGTTGTTTTCCCCTGGGTAGGGAGGAGGATGAAGATAGACTATCTGCAGTATCTCCAGAAATGAGAATGTCAGGGATAAGTGGGGTTTCCAAGGTTTACAAAGGACGGTTGTTGGATCGTTGTGGGATCTCAGACGCCTGGGAGGAGGAAGTGGGAGGACTATAGACTGTCTCCTGTCCATCCCCTCATTGACGACTTGGGTTATGGAGCCACTAGAAGTACAAAGGTGAAGTGGGAGGATTATAGAATGTCTCCTGTCCATCCCCTCATTGACGACTCGGGTTATTGATAGCATTAGGAGTACAAATGTAATAGCCACCACCGGAGGCTTCCTGCTCACGGATATGAAGTGGGAGATGCACCAAAATAAACACACAGCACTCACAGTGGACTCTAAGAGGCCACTCCTCTTCCAGAGCCCCCTCCCACACACCTATTCTAAGTAATTTCTAACCCTGTGATTATTCACAGAAAGAAGAAGAATAGAAGTTGCTGGCATTTGTAGTAACAGGATGAGAAAGTGCGAGACTTCCTGTTATGTGTGTGTGACAGCTGGTGATAAGTGGAGGGCCCTGCACAGGAAATCCGCTCAGCTTCTGCAATGGGGCCTGCCTGACACTTGGGCGCTCCTTCAGTCTCGATGTTGATGGCAGGACAAAGGGGCGCCTGGACCATGGGTGACGTGGTTGAGAAGAGTTTGGAAGGGCCTCTGGCACCTTCTACAGATGAGCCCTCCCAGAAAAGAGGAGACTTGGTGGAGATCCTAAATGGGGAAAAGGTCAAATTTGACGACGCGGGACTCTCCTTAATTCTTCAGAATGGCCTGGAGACCCTGCGAATGGAAAACGCTCTGACAGATGTCATCTTGTGTGTGGACATTCAGGAATTCTCCTGCCACCGCGTGGTACTTGCCGCGGCCAGCAACTATTTCAGGTCAGCATGCCTAGGACCAGACTCAAATTGGGTGCAAGTTGCAAGGAAGAGGTGTGTTAGTGTGAGAGTCCAATCTTAAAGAGTTGGCCTTGATGTTTACAGTTTTCATATATATTAAGGCTTGTGTGTCTACTTAAAATAGAAGAAAGGACACTATCACGCTTTATTTATTTATTTATTTATTCATTTATTTTTGAGATGGAGTTTCGCTCTTGTTGCCCAGGCTAGAGTGCAATGGCGCAATCTCGGTTCACTGCAACCTCCGCCTCCCGGGTTCAAGCGATTCTCCTGCCTCAGCCTCCTGAGTACCCGGGGTTACAGGCATGCGCCACCACACCCAGCTAATTTTGTATTTTTAGTAGAGATGGGATTTCTCCATGTTGTTCAGGTTGGTCTTGAACTCCCGACCTCAGATGATCCACCTGCCTCAGTCTCCCAAAGTGCTGGGATTACAGGTGTGAGATGCTGTGCCTGGTTTATCACACTTTACATTTTAGGATTTAGGCCACATTAAAAGACAGATTGGCATCATTTAAAAGCAATGTTTACGTTCTATAGTAAACCTTCTGTGTATATGTCCTTGTTCCAAAGGATGGAAATTTACTCTAGTCATGGGATTTTTTTCCCCCTTGGTCTGACTAATGTGTTGGAAATATAATGTTGTCTTTGTTAATCAACAGACATAGAGAAAAAGGATGTGGCCCCTCTTTTGGAGTTATCAAATGACTTGTTACAAATTAGGGGCTTCTGTGTGTGTAAGCAGTGTGGGGAAAGGGAAAGCAGTTACAAAGATGCTTTAGAGGGGAGAGGCCTCTAGTTACAATAAACTGGTGGTCTCATAGTGGGAAGACCTGAAGTCAGGAGACCTGGCTCCTTCTCGACAGTGAAACTTTAGGCAAATCACAAAGTGCTCTGAATGTCTGTTTTGTCATCTGTAAGGTGAGGACAACGATGATCACCTTTCAGAGTTGTCATAATTAAACAAGAGCGTGAAAAGGGTCTTATACAGTGTCTAGCATATAGTAAATAGATGCTCAATATATCTTTCTTGGAATTCTTTTCCTGATTTTGCTTGGTTCAGATAAGGATGACTCATTGAGTGTTTCCCATGAGCACGTCCCTGGGGTAGGAATTGTATAGTGCCGGGAACCCAGTGAATACATCTGGACTCGGTGTTCTCCATATCAGCATGGACATGGGGGAACCAGCTTGCAAGGGCAATGTGGATAATGAAGAAGGTATTTGGGAACTTGAAAAGAAATACCCTTAGAATTCTTCTTAATGAGACTCTTCTTAACTTTTGATTCTGGCTGAGGAAATTGAAAACGATTAACCTGTGAAAGCATTATGGAAGGTCCTTTCTTTCTTTCTTTCTTTCTTTCTTTCTTTCTTTCTTTCTTTCTTTCTTTCTTTCTTTCTTTCTTTTTTCTTTCTTTCTTTCTTTCTTTCTCTCTCGAGGTGCTTGGGGGAAAACCTTTCTTTGTAATTAATAGAGCAGGATCAGCAGGTTGCTGTGGGACTCATTAGGTCTCCTGTGTCGATAAGACAAGGGGATATCTGGGTTTGAGAGAAGTAGTGGCTGTTGTGCGCCAGACAGACACAGTTATCTGATTTTATTTTTGTAACGGCATGATGAAGGTGGCTGATATCTCCTTTCACAGATGAGGAAATGAAAACTCAGCATTACATATCTGGTCAGTGCTGGAGCAGGGATTGGGTATGTTCTAAAAATCCTTGTTACTGCAATGCAAGCTGCCACTAGGTTTGGGGCTTCATTCCACGGGAAGTGTGTAAAATGTAAGTGTAACACAGACATCAAAATGGGTTGATATAAACACATTACTTTCTCCACCAACCTTGATCACCTGCTTTCACGTTGACTGCAGCCCCTCTCAGGAGTGAGTAAAGTCAAGTTAGCTCAATGCCCTGGGGATGCACATTTAGGTTTATCCTTTTGTATCCCTTGCTATCATAAAATGCGTACCTGGAAGCAGTTTTGTTAGTGGGTGCGCCTGGCTGTGGACCAAGCCCGCTGGCTGTGTGCCCTTGAGTTGATCACTGGTCTTCTCTGGTCTTTGGGTTTCTCATCCTAAATGGGAATTTGGGCTCGGGTCCTTCCAGTCCTGCTGATCTAGGATGCTTAGGGAAGGTCTCTGCCGGTCATCAGAGGAGGCGATGGCAATGAGAAGCTGGAGAACATGAGGGCGTAGGCATCTGACTGTGTATACAGAGCCTCTCCCAAAGCTGCCTAGTCATGAGAGGAAATTCCTTCAATTCTTCTCTTCAGAGCAGTGACTTTTCCTTCTTCTCTTGGGATTTCCAACATGACTTTCCTTCTACAATGAATACTGTCCTGGAGACAGGATTCTTTTTTCCGGTGCTACTATTCATATCAACTCCTGTTTGTGGAGCGCTTACTGTGGGCCAGGCCTTGTAGCTTCCGTATCACACACTCTCATCCACTCCACCCTCACAGCGACCTGACAAGGCAGGGAGTCCTATCCCCAGCCTACCGATGAGGAACCAAAGTCTAGAGTGTCACGGCGAATAAAAAGTAGCCAAACTGGGATTTAGACCTAGGGCTGATGTTAAATCTGACATGGTCTCACTGCCTCTCTCGCTTTACGTCTAAGGTTTCGAAGGGGTTCTTTTTACGCTCAGGTTTAGGGAGGTCAGAGAGTCTCTCTGTCTTGGAGTCTTTTTTTTCTTGAGACGGAGTCTTGCTCTGTTGCTCCGGCTGGAGTGCAGTGGCACAATCTCTGCTCACTGCAAACTCCACCTCTCGGGTTCACGCCATTCTCCTGCCTCAGCCTCCCAAGTAGCTGGGACTACAGGCACCTGCTGCCACACCCGGCTAGTTTTTTGTATTTTTAGTAGAAACGGGGTTTCACCATGTTAGCCAGGATGGACTCAATCTCCTGACCTTGTGATCTGCCCACCTCGGCCTCCCAAAGTGCTGGGATTACAGGCGTGAGCCACTGCGCCCAGCCAGTCTGGGAGGCTTTCAACACAGCGCTCTGTGCTTCCGAGGGCCTGGAAGCTGGTTGTAAAATTATGTCATTTTTTTTCCTTTACTCATTGAGAAAATAAATACTTTTCACTAAGGGATCGACAATAGTTTATTAAACAGTACCCTATGGACAGACATTTGGACCATTTCTAATTCACATTTTGCTATCACAAACAAAGTTGTAAGGAATAACCTGAAACATGGGTTTTTTTTCATACACATTTCTTTTTTTAAAAAATTTATTATTATTATTATTATACTTTAAGTTCTAGGGTACATGTGCATAACGTGCAGGTTTGTTACATATGTATACTTGTGCCTTGTTGGTATGCTGCACCCATCAACTCGTCAGCACCCATCAACTCATCATTTACATCAGGTATAACTCCCAATGCAATCCCTCCCCCCTCCCCACTCCCCATGATAGGCCCCGGTGTGTGAGGTTCCCCTTCCCGAGTCCAAGTGATCTCATTGTTCAGTTCCCACCTATGAGTGAGAACATGCGGTGTTTGGTTTTCTGTTCTTGTGATAGTTTGCTAAGAATGATGGTTTCCAGCTGCATCCATGTCCCTACAAAGGACACAAACTCATCCTTTTTTATGGCTGCATAGTATTCCATGGTGTATATGTGCCACATTTTCTTAATCCAGTCTGTCACTGATGGACATTTGGGTTGATTCTAAGTCTTTGCTATTGTGAATAGTGCCACAATAAACATACGTGTGCATGTGTCTTTATAGCAGCATGATTTATAATCCTTTGGGTATATACCCAGTAGTGGGATGGCTGGGTCATATGGTACATCTAGTTCTAGATCTTTGAGGAATCGCCATACTGTTTTCCATAATGGTTGAACTAGTTTACAATCCCACCAACAGTGTAAAAGTGTTCCTATTTCTCCACATCCTCTCCAGCACCTGTTGTTTCCTGACTTTTTAATGATCGCCATTCTAACTGGTGTGAGATGGTATCTCATTGTGGTTTTGATTTGCATTTCTCTGATGGCCAGTGATGATGAGCATTTTTTCATGTGTCTGTTGGCTGTTTCATACACATTTCTTAAAGGGGGTTTGCTGAGTCAAATGTATCTGCAGTCTTAGCGGTTATTGCAACTTCTCCTTGATCGGGGTTGAATCATGTTGCATTCCCCCACGGCATCACCAAAAGAGGGTGTCATCCAACTGTTGAATTTTTACCAATCTGATAAATGAGAAAGAATATCTCAATTTAGCTTTAATTTACATTTTTCTTATTTTTAATAAGATCAAACATCTCTTCATAAATTTAGGGGGCATCTGCAGTTCTTTTTTTAGTGAATTGTCTCTTCACTGCCTTTCTGTTTTTCATGTATTTTTTAAATAATTAAATCTTACTTTTTATTAAAGATATGCAAATAGTAAACAAAGCATTAAATAGTATTTAAAGGCTTATAATGAAAAACAAAAATTCCTCTTTCCTCCTCCACCCTGTCTCATGCGCCAAAGGATACCATTTTCAATTTCTATTTGTTTCTTCTGGCACTAGCTCTATATTTCTGCAAAATACACTTATGCTGCTCTTTCTTGATTTTTCTGTGTTAGACATCATTTACTGATTTCAAATAAGGATTTAGTATCTCTACCTAACCCTCTTACCATATGCTTTCCTTCCCTGTAATCTTTCAACATAATGTTATCACAACAAGAGTTTACATTATTATGTTCATGAAAATCTTGTTCTCTGTTGAGCCAAATTGCTCAATGATAGCATTTCCTTTCTTGTAAACCTTTTTGTCTTTCCTGAAGTTATTAATTCACTCATTTTTTCATTTGCTTTGTTTTTGGCGTGTCTTTTGCTCACAGCCTTACAAAAACCTTTCATGTGATCCAGTGCATCAAAGAATCTACCAGTTCCATTTCCTCAGAATCTTCCTGCCTTGTATCATCTTATGTATGTTCCCTGGATTTGCAGGCTGGCTAGGATTCAGCTGCTTCTCCATCATTCCCTGGGACTGTCTGCTATGCTGAATGGAGCCTTCTCTCTTCAACCCCTATCTTCCTCTTACCCTCTTACCCTGATGAGCACATTCTAAAATAACTTCCTAAGAAAGAGTGCATGGAAAGTCTTCCTTCCTTCCTTCCTTCCTTCCTTCCTTCCTTCCTTCCTTCCTTCCTTCCTTCCTTCCTTCCTTCCTTCCTCCCTCCCTCCCTCCCTCCCTCCCTCCCTCCCTCCCTTCCTTCCTTCTCTGAGACGGAGTCTTGCTCTGTCGCCCAGGCTGGAGTGCAGTGGCACCATCTCGGCTCACTGCAAGCTCCGCCTTCTGGGTTCACGCCATTCTCCTGCCTCAGCCTGTCGAGTAGTTGGGACTACAGGCGCCCGCCACCACGCCCGACTAATTTTTTTTTTTTTTTTGTATTTTTAGTAGAGACGGGGTTTCAGCCTGTCAGTGAGGAGAGTCTCGATCTCCTGACCTCGTGATCCACCCGTCTTGGCCTCCCAAAGTGCTGGGATTACAGGCGTGAGCCACCGCGCCCACCCATAGGAAGTTATTTTTAAGGCCTTGCATATATTTTTGTTTTGTTTTGAGACAGGGTCGCGGTCTGTTGCCCAGGCTGGAGTGCAGTGGCTTGATCACGGCTCACTGCAGCCTCCCTGAGTTCAAGCAATTCTTCCACCTCAGCCCCTAAGTAGCTGGGACCACAGGCGTGTACCACGATGCCCGGCTAATTTTTTTTTTAATTTTTTTTTTGAGACAGAGTCTCACTCAATCGCCCAGGCTGGAGTGCGGTGGTGCGATCTCGGCTCATTGCAAGCTCCACCTCCCAGGTTCACGCCATTCTCCTGCCTCAGCCTGCCGAGTAGCTGGGACTACAGGCGCCCGCCACCACGCCCGGCTAATTTTTTTGTATTTTTAATAGAGACAGGGTTTCATTCTGTTAGCCAGGATGGTCTCGATCTCCTGACCTCATGATCTGCCCGCCTCGGCCTCCCAATGTGCTGGGAGTACAGGCGTGAGCCACCGCCGCCGGCCAGTTTTTGTATTTTTTTAAGTAGAGATGGGGTTTCACCATGTTGGCCAGGCTGGTCTCGAACTCCTGACTTCAGGTGATCCACCTACCATGGCCTCCCAAATTGCTGGGATTACAGCTGTGAGCCACCCGCCACGCCTGGCCTTTCTTTGATTTTAAATAACATTTTGATATTTCACAATGATGTGCCTTGGAGGTTGTGTGTATGTGTGTGTGTGTGTGTGTGTGTGTGTGTGTGTGTGTTTTACTCCAACCATTTTGCTATGCATTTGATGAACCTTTTTAATCTGGAGAGTCACATCCTTTAATCCTAAATATTTCCTCATATTACTCCCCGGTAATTACATGGTCGCTATTTTCCTTGTTCTCTATTTCTGGATCACTTACTCAGTAGATGTGGACTTCTAGAACAGTCTCTAGCTTTCTCATCTTCTCTCTCCTGTTGTCCATCCTCTTACCTTTCTGTTTTACTTTCTGGAAGATTTTTCTCAATTTTATCTTCCAACCTGTTGAGAATCTCAGTTTTTAACTTTCAAGACTTTTTTCTTGTTTTATTTATGAAGCTTCCTTTTTATAACATCCTGTTCTTGTTTCATGTGGTCATATTTTCACCTAATCTCTTTGAGGTTTATATTTTTTTAAAAACCACTCTTCTGTGTTTGTTTGTTTGTTTACTGTTTGTTTCCCTGTATTTTTCTCTTTGTTTAGTCTCTTTTATTCTATTTTATTTATTTATTTATTTATTTCCTAGAGACAAGGGCTCCCTATGTTGCCCAGATTGTCTCAAACTCCTGGGCTCAAACCATCCTCCTGACCCGGCCTCCCAAAGTGCTAGGATTACAGGCATGAGCCACCACACCTGGCCTCTGTCTTTTGTTTTAGAGGCTATACTTAAATATCTGGTAGTCTTTAGATATCTATTCATATTTAAGAATCAAGCACTAACATGGTGAAACCCCATCTCTACTAAAAATACAAAAAAATTAGCCAGGCGTGGTGGCATGCACCTGTAGTCCCAGCTACTCGGGAGGCTGAGGCAGGAGAATCTATTGAATCCGGGAGGCGGAGGTTGCAGGGAGCTGAGATCACGCCCCTGCACTCCAGCCTGGGCAACAGAGTAAAGTGAGACTCTGCCTCAAAAAAAAAAAAAAAAAAAAAAAGTCAAGCACTAAAGAGCCAAATGGTTGCTGGGGTGGGATGGGGTGGGGTGAAGGCTTTGCAATGTAGTCATGGGACATTGAGCTCACTTTACTATTAGAAATTCACAAACGCTAGTGTGTTAAGCTCTTTGCCTTGGTGCCTTTCAGTATTTCCTTGGGTCTTACTTTCTTGTTCTCTTGTGTGTGATCACCCCTGATTTTTGCAAAGACCTACTCCCCTAAAGAACAAGGAAAATGCAGAGGAAGTTTGTAGAAATTGCTGTTATTACCCAGTAACAATTCAGATTTTTGTTAGAGAGACAATGAAACCAATGGCTTGTGTCATTTTTTTATATGAGGGAGAAAACCTGTTTGGCCACTCGTTATCCTATTGTCTCTGCCACAAACGGATCCAAACCCCAACCACACACATAGAAAAACCAGTTTCAACAACGTATTTGTAGTGTCAGATGACCATGGAGTGGGAATATGTCAACCTAGAAATGTAACCTGGTGGCTGTAAACAGGGGCTACATTAGTAACTCAGACAATGTATTTCCCTTTCGGGGCTTATTTAAAGTCTTGAGTGGAATGAGGAAGTTAGGAAAAAATGTATAGCTGACACTGAGTAAAGTAAAAGGGATAATAAAGCTTAAAAAGTCATCTATAACATATATTTGAGTGTCAAACAGCCAGTATCAAGGTATTCAAATATTTTCACAGCAGAAACATTTGGGGAAGCATTGATTTAACATTTATAATGTATTTTTAAATTTTATAAGACTTCTCAGCCAGGTGCGGTGGCTCACACTTGTAATCCCAACACTTTGGGAGACTGAGGCGGGCAGATCATGAGGTCAAGAGATTGAGACCATCCTGGCCAACATAGTGAAACGTCATCTCTACTAAAAAATACAAAAATTAGCTGGGCATGGTGGCACGCACCTGTAGTCTCAGCTACTGGGGAGGCTAAGGCAGGAGAATCACTTGAATGTGGGAGGTGGAGGTTGCAGTGAGCCAAGATCTTGCCACTGCACTCCAGCCTGGTGACAGAGCAAAAAAAAAAAAAGACTACTCATGTTTTTTAGAAGTCTACTAAGAAAATGCCATTTGTGTAATGCTTTTGGGCATGTCTCCAAACCTAAGTCATTGCATAGTGCACAAGAACCCCGTCTCCCAACGGATCTCCATCTAAACCACTGGTTCTCACCATCTGGGAAGCCCAACTCACTGCAAATTATGGCACACTCTATAAGTGACAGTGACCTGTGAGGGCAGCCATGCTGTGATTCCCAGAGTTGGCAGAGGGAGGGGAATCATAGTGATGAGGGGAGGGGTTATCAGGCTTTCCTCTGCCCTGTCTCATGACTGGCCCTTCCTACATGCATAGAAAAGCTTCCAAGCTGAGGCTGAGTCAACAGCAAGCTCCTTTGTTGGTGCTGCTGCCTGGAATCTTTGTCTGGACTCTCGCTCCTGTCTTGTAACCCCGTCTCTAGGTCTGGTTCCTTGAGGCTACGTTGAGAGGACTTTGCCCACCAGCTACAAAAATCAGGCATGAGGCCAGGAATGGGAAGGGTATTGTGAGCACAATCTATGCACTTGTTAATCATTATTACATATTAGCCAATTACTTCATGGCAGAAAAGTGGAGCAAGAGACTACTCTTAAGCCACATGTAGATGTCGTAATCCTGAGCTTTTTCTCCGTAATGGGGTAAGATGTTAGAAAAGAGTCAGCGAGTCCAGGTGATAGAATAAGTGCCAAGCACATATACACCGTGGAATACTATGCAGCCATAAAAAGGAATGAGATCATGTCCTTTGCAGGGATATGGATGAAGCTGGAAACCATCATTCTCAGCAAACTAACACAGGGACAGAAAAACAAACACCGCATGTTCTCACTCATAAGTGGGAGTTGAACAATGAGAACACATGGACACAGGGAGGGGAACATCACACACCAGGGCCTGTCGGTGGGTGCGGAGCGAGGGGAAGGAGAGCATTAGGACAAATATGCATTCAGGGCTTAAAACCTAGATGATGGGTTGATGGGTGCAGCAAACCACCATGACACATGCATACCTATATAACAAACCTGTACATTCTGCACATGTATCCTGGAAATTAAAGTAAAATTTAAAAAAATTTTTAAAAAAGAGAATAAGTGCCAAGAAAAACAAAAATGAGTTAAGGCATGTAGGTCTGTATTAAAAATCTGGCTAATAGCAAATGCATTGAGGATTGCTGTTGCCACAGTGGGTACACTTGAGAACTCAAGTGAAGCCGATGATTTTAACACCAGGGTCAGGCCCTATATGTTCCACTTTTAATATTTTCCAACATTGTGGATCAGAACCAATATGATAGTGAATATTTCAGTATTGTATATCTATAATCCCTTATCTGCAGTTCCAAAATTCCCAAAGTGCTGATGAATGTAAAATTTTTCATAACTTATTTCATGGCTAAATCCAATTTGAATGGCACTTGTCAGGTCGGGGCACCTGTCCTGAACTGAGGTGAAGTTACTTACAGAGCCATTTTTTTTTTTTTTTTTTTTTGAGATGGAGTCTTGCTCTGTTGCGCAGGCTGGAGTTCAGTGGTACGATCTCGACTCACTGCAACCTCCACCTCCCGGGTTCAAGCGATTCTCCTGCCTCAGCCTCCTGAGTAGCTGGGATTACAAGTGCCCACCACCATGCCCGGCTAATTTTTGTATTTTTAGTAGAGACGGGGTTTCACCATATTGGCCAGGCTGGTTTCGAACTCCTAATCTCAAATGATCTGCCCGCCTCAGCCTCCCAAAGTGCTGGGATTACAGGCGTGAGCCACCGCTCCCGACCTCAGTCTTCATTTATTCCACTTAGGGCGACATTCGTGTACTCACTGCTGAAGTACTAATGCATTAGATTAAAGAGTGCTGGAGGTGCTATATAATATTTAAGATATGCTAATATCCAAAGAATTCTGCACGGCAAAGCACATCTGGCTTCCAGATTTTTGGGTAAGGGATTATGAGGCTTTCTGATAACGTTAACAGTTTTCGTTTCGGTGTTATTTGTCTACTTTTTCTCACATGCATATCTTTCCAGAGTTTACATGCAATTTTGCATCTTGCTTTGCCCCCTCTTTTCATTATAATATTTTTCCTACGGTGCTCCATACTTTTCATAATGACTATTTATCATATTGCTACCAGTTTCAACAGAGGCATAATATGAAAATCTTTCTCTCACTGTGGACATTTATTGCTTCCAGTATTTTGTTTTTATAAGTGATGTGGTAATCTTTGTATTAAGCATTTTTTCTCAGTTTGGAATATGGATGGCCAACATTTTTTCAGGCACTTTGCTGGATTCTTTTTATTTCATTCAATCTTCATAATGTCAAGTAGATAGCATGGTGTCCATTTCATCCTCGGGGGAGCTCATTTTAATGGGAAGTGGTTTCCCCATGATGTCTAAACTGAAAACAGGCCTTGTCATAGAGAACAGAAATGTGGCTAACAGGTCATTTCCTATGACCCCTAAGCTCCCCAAGACTCTTTTGCTAGTGTAGGCTACATAAGCTGAAAATGAGGAGGAAATGTAAAAATTGGAGCCTCCTTGTGCTCATACATACATGCACAGGCAGGATACTGTTGGAACATTCATTCCAGTTTATGTCTGGGGGCTGAGGTGACAGGCCTCCGTAGCAGCAAGGACCCAGCATGCCTTAGGACATCAGTCTGGATCAAAGGGTTAAAAAAGAAATAAGGAAGCAGGGTCAGGGTGTGCAAGGTGAAAAGATAGTGTGCTCTGAAAATAAACATCACTGTGGCTAGAACCAGAAACTTGGTATAGCGGAAAGAATTTATGGTACTGGGTGCAATGGCTTATGCCTGTAATCCCAGCACTTTGGCAGGCTGAGGCTGGTGGATCACCTGAGATCAGGAGTTCAAGACCAGCCTGGCCAACATGGCAAAACCCCTTCTCTACTAAAAGATGCAAAAATTAACCGCGTGCAGTGTTGTGCGCCTGTAATCCCAGCTACTTGGGAGGCTGAGGCAGGAGAATCGCTTGAACCCGGGAGGCAGAGGTTGCAGAGAGCTGAGATCATGCCACTGCATTCCAGCCTGGGTGACAGAGCAAGAGATTCTGTGAAGAAAAAAAAAAAAAAAAAGATTTGTGGCACTGGGATTTCAGTCCAGACTCTGCCACTTGTTGACTATGTAAATCTTGGAATTGTTTGGCTTCTCTGAGGCTCAACACCGATGTCTACAATAGAGTGAGGCTAACAATTTATGTCTACCGATCCCAGCAAGTTGTGAAATGCAAATAGTAAAATGGATTCATTTATTAATTTATTTGCCCCAACACTTTATGCATGGTAATAAGTCAGATTTCTTGGTTCTGAGAAACAGAAATCAACTCTAGCTTATTTGAGAAGAGAAATTTATGTAAATGATAGTAGGAACTCACAAAATCCCCACAGAAGTTTGGAGAACCAAACCCAGAAGACAAACAGGTGCAAGGGAGGCCAGACAGGGGCCGGGACCACAGCCCAAAGCCACCCAGGACTCCTGTAGGGGGTACTTCCCTGCTGTTGTACAATGCTGGGGCCACAGCTGCACAGCTGCAGCCACTGGTGCTGCTGTCAGGGCTGTCTCTGGAAGCTGGAGGCTGCTGCTGCTTGTCCTGCCTCCACCCAAGCAGGCTTTCCTCCGTCCAGGCTTCTTAGTGTCACTGGCTTCCAATTCAAAACTATTCGCTAGGCCTGCAATAGGCGCAGAAGAGATGTTAAAGTACCATGAAAACTACACAGTTATGAGGGGATTCCATGACCCTTGTCACAAAGGCATCAGAGATCTGGATCCTGAGACCCAAATAGGCAAGAAGGTAATTATTAGCACTTTCATTCCTCTGCTCCCTGCAAAACTGTGAGTAGTCCTGGGTACACTTGTGGGGATGCATGAAGGCATCATCCATCATGGGTGGACTAAAAGCAGGTTGAAAATGCAAGCCATGTGAAGGCAGTGACCACCATATTCTTCTCCTTGATGCCACTGCAATGGCTGGCACTCAGCAGACATCCTGTACATGCATGAAGTGAACAAACACTTGGATATTCCTCCTGCAGGTCCAGTCACTGAATAAGTAGCATCCTGGCCAGAGCAGGAAGTCCTCACAGAGTTCGGTGGGAAGCTATTGTGCAACTTTAGAAAAGGGAAAGATGATCAAATGTGGCTATCACAGGAAAAAATGGGAAGGAACAGTTACAAAATCCAAAATGCCTCAGAATATTCTGGATTCAAGCAGTCGCTCATGTGACCACCTGCATATAGATGTGCCATGCATACAATGTGACTCTTGCAGTCCTTTTTTTTTTTTTTTTTTGCACTGGGAGTGGGGAGAGGGGGCGTTCTGCACCAGGGCAGTAGTGCGATCAGGTCCTTTGATTTTTCATGGAAGTGTCATCTCTGTCACCCCTACCCCTGGTGTCTACAGCATGTGGATCTTATTTCAATCAAGATTAGAAAATCTATTCTTCAATTTTAAATAATCTTCCATGCCAGGCTTTGTAAAAACCTTCCCAACTAAAACACAACAGAGAAATATTTTCATCAGTCGTAGCTCAAGTTGTAAGCTCTATCCCTGCATCAAACCCACGGATATGCAACTGTCTCTCCATGAAAATGTTTTTTCAGGACAAGGATCTAACATGGTAAACACCAAACAGTCCACGAGAAGAGCTGGCCACATGCAGAGCCTTTGTGCTTTTGGTAAAACTGCCATGAGCTCAGCATCCATTTGTGCTGCTCCATGTTCCTTTATTGGTGAGCAGTCTTTTCGTTTCAAGGGATAGGAAATCAAGTCAATCAGCTTAGGCAAAGAGAAAAGTATTTGGTCACATTATCAAATCATAGGAGGGCTGGGGTGCAGCAGAGCCCAGGGAGAAGGGGAACCAGGCCCTTGCACGCAGCGCTGGTGCTCTTTCTCCACCCCTCACTTTGCTTCTTTCTCAGGTTGGATTTCTCAGGTTGACTTCTGCCACACTGTTGGGGGTTTGCCTGTCGGTTGCTATGAGACTCCTAGCCTTGGCTCTAGAGGGAAAATGAGGGACTTTCTCTACCTGTGGCTTGAAAAACCCCTGGGAAAGACTCTGATTGGCTCAGCTCCATTCAGTTACCCATTCCTAGGCTAATCACTGTGCCAGGGAGGTGGGGCACAATGATCAGCCCAGCCTAGGTTAGGAGTCCACCCTTGGCCAAAGAGCTGTGTGTGCATGCGTGTGTGTGTGTGTGTGTGTGAGAGAGAGAGAGAGAGAGAGAGAGACAGACAGATAGACAAGCAGAAGACAGAAAGGTGGAGAGGTCTGTATTGATGTGAGAGCTCCCGCCTGAGCCACATGATTTGGGGCCTGGGTGGGGAGAAGAGAATTTCCCGATATGGAGAGATGCTGGACAAAGGGAAAAATAAAGTCCTCTAAAGAGGAATAATGAACATTGCTTTACTTTCTTATTAGGCAATTTGTCGTACTTTTGCCTTTGCTGTGGTTGTCAGGAAGCTCCGTGGGTTAACTTTCCTTAGCCTTGGTTTCAGTGATATATTCTCCTTCCACTTTAATTCCTTAATTCTTGTCTTCTTATTTTTATTGTTACTGTTTTGTGTTTTATGATACTTCTGCTTCTTTTGTAAAAGCCTTCTTAAATTCTTTTGGTGGGGCCATCTCGTATAAAGATAAGTCTCCTTTGCTGTGAAAGAGTATCATTTAGGCAACCTACAAGTCCTCTGCCAGCTGTAAAGGCCAGCATTCTTTTATTGTATTTAACTTCTATGGAAAACTTTAAGGTCACAATAATTACAAGAGTGCTGATACTGCTATGGCTTTTTTTTTTTTCTTGAGACTGAGTTTCACTCTTGTCACCCAGGCTGGAGTGCAATGGCCTGATCTCAGCTCGCTGCAAACTCTACCTCCCAGGTTCAAGCGATTCTCCTGCCTCAGCCTCCCGAGTAGCTGGGACTGCAAGCGGGTGCCACTATGCCCGGCTAATTTTGTATTTTTAGTAGAGATGGGGTTTCACCATGTTGGCCAGGCTGGTCTCAAACTCTTGATCTCAGGTGATTCGCCTGCCTCGGCCTCCCAAAGTGCTGGGATTACAGGCGTGAGCTACCGTGCCCGGCCTCGTGCTATGGCTTTAAAACACAATCAAACCAAAACTAAGAGGTTGCATCACAGCCCTTTCTGAAGAGATGCTCTGGGATCTATAATAAATAATAGACACTCAGCAGGTTTGCATATAATGATTCAGGTCCAGAGTCAAGTAAGACCTTATTGGATTGAAAAGATCATGTGTCTTGTAGAGTAAGCTCAGGTTTATAGAGGGCTGAGTGTCAAGGGCGTTTTGGTGTTGGGGGAATTATGGGAGAAGTAGAGGCCTGGTGGATAACTCCTGGAAGGTGGAAATTTATTGTATTATTGTGTATAGCGAACACAACACAAAAAAAATAGGACAGAAGAGAACAGAGATTAGGGAAAGTTAGGAAAGTGTCAGGTGACTAGCAGTGTCTTTAGAACTCAGGATAGCAGGCTGGGTTGGCAGATGATGCCTGTCTCATTAGCAGATTGGCCTGGAGATGGAGGGGGAGAGAATTCTTAGTAACTGCTATGAAAATCCTCATTCCTCCCATGCTCCTCCAGTGTACCACCGATGATTAGCAGGCTTTCAGTTAAGGAACATTGCATAGTATTATCTCTCTCTCTCTCTCTTTTTTTTTTTTTTGAAATGGAGTCTCGCTCTGTCACCCAGGCTGGAGTGTAGTGGTGCGATCTTGGCTCACTGCAACCTCCATCTTCTGGGTTCAAGCTATTCTCCTGCCTCAGCCTCCCGAGTAGCTGGGATTACAGGTCACCACACCAAGATAGTTTTTGTATTTTTAGTAGAGACGGGGTTTCGCCATATTGGCCAGGCTGGTCTTGAACTCCTGACCTCAGATGATCTGCCTGTCTCGGCCTCCCAAAGTGCTGGGATTACAGGCTTGAGCCACCATGCCTGGCCAGTATTATCTCTCTTAATGTGAAAATACCTGGAGGGGAAGGAATGCAAAATGCTAAACTTTCAGAACTACAGTGCTGAGTGAGTTTAGGGAATTTCCATCCATCCGTCCATCCGTCCGTCCATCCATCCATCCATCCATCCATCCATCCATCCATCCATCCATCCATGTATCCATCCATTTGACACAAATTTATTAAGTGCCTACTCTGTGGCAGGCACAGAGTTTACAAAGATGAATAAATTATGGTTCCTGCTTGACCTGGAAGTCATAATCTAATTAGGACAGAGAGATAAGTAAATTGATGTTTACTGTACAGGACGATAAGCGCTATGATGGAGCTCTGCACAGGGGTTATGGTGGAGCTCAGCACAGGGGCCATGGGAGGTTTGCTGTATGGGAGCTATAGGAGCATACAGAAGGGCACTGAATCAGACTGAAGAAAGAGCAGTCTGAGAAGTCTTCCTGGCAGAGGTGATATCTGAACGGAGTTTTGAAGGATGAGTAGGCATTGGCCAGAAGGGGCCAGAGGGGAGAAAGGAAAAGAGAGGAACATTCGAGGCAAAGAGAAACACATCTGGGAAGGTGTCACGCAGTGTAACCACAGGTAGAAAAGTAGGTTGGAATAAAGGACATGCATAGGCCAATAAGGGCGAGAGATAGGCATGGTCAGACCGGGAAAGGTTTTGCTGGGTGAAGCTGAGGAGTTTGAAACATGACTTACAGACAGTGGGAAGCCATGGAAGAGTCTTTAAGCAGAAAAGAGATGTGATCCAAGATCTCCATTAAAATAATCCTTTGCACTGTGGGTATGGAGGGTCCCATCAATCCAGGCAGACCCTCAGGTAAGTTGCAAGAAACTGCAGTGAGAGGAGATGAGGGTTGGAACTAAGGTGTAGGCAGTGTGGATGGGGAGAAGGCCTCCAGCAACATTCACAGTCCTCTCTGCGGTCCCGCAGGGCAGCCAGGCCACAGAGAGCACGAGGGAGAGGCAGCACTGCCCAGCAGGGAAGGGTAGGGGGAAGTGAGGTTAGGAGGGCTGGAACACAAAGCGAACTGACTCCACTCTTTGCCGAGGGCCAGTTCTGAGCCTCAAGATTGTAAAGAGAAAGAGAAAGTGGTCTAACCTTATCAACCCTTCGCCTGTCTGGGCTATCTCATTTTAGAGCAAAGCTCAGAAACAAAACAACTCAAGTTCTGAACTTGCAATTTTTGAACACCTTGGAGACACAGCCACAGCTGTTATTAAAATATGTTCCCCTCTCTTATCCATGTCTCTGATAAAGACCACTGCTGGCTTTTAGGGTGCCTTCCTTTGATTGTTTTTTTGTTTTTGTTTTGTGTTTTTTAGAGTCTTGCTATGTTGCCCAGGCTGGACTTGAACTCGTAGCCTCAAGTGATCCTCCTGCCTGGGCCTCCCAAGTGGCTGGGACTACAGGCGTGTGCCACCACACCCAGCTTCTTCCTTTGAATGTAAATAAGTTACCTGGGAGGACCAATTAGAAATGGGGGCCCCTTTCTGGGGGTTGCAATCCACATTAGTGCACAAGGCTTGGCAGGTGTAGGGGGCACTGGATTTTAGCTCCAGTCAAGCCTGGCCTGTGCACTCCTGCGTGTAGCCCAACTGTGGCAGCTCCTCCTTCATGTCTAGATTCATAACTGCTCCCCATCCTCAGCTGGAGGAGCTCCTGTCTTCTGTCCCTTTCCCTCTGGATTCTGTGTCATGAAAGTCCAAGGGACAGGCCTGGCAGTCCAGATTCCTCTGTGGCAGCTGGCAGAGGGAGCATCCTAGAACGCACGTATGATCATCTTTGCCTGTCACAAGGGATAACTTTTATGACTGGAGGAGCCCTAGCATTTGAATACCTTGGGGTGAAGATTGGGACCAGTGCCAACTCGCCAATTTCTAAGTGGTTAGAACCAGGGAAGGCTCAGGAAAAAATCTTTAAGCAGAGGCTGACTTCTGAACAATGACATGGTCACAGGGAAGCCACAGAGTCCTGGAGGTGGGACTGGAAAGTGTTCGGGAAAAGAGGGTGACGTGCAGTCTCTGGGCAATAGCCTGGTCGAGATGTGGCGGTGGATGGTGAGCACAAATGGGGACCCTGCTCCACGCCAAGAGGGGAAGTGAGAATCTCAGCCGACCTCGTTCGGTTGGGAGGGAAGTGGGGTTTTGTTAGGGGAAGCCAGGTTTCATCTTCAGGAAGGAGGTGGAAGATGCGTAAAAACAAAAGCAAAAGAAGGTAAAGAATAACCCCCATGTTTTGTAAGTTAAACTCTCAGGTAGGAGGGCTTACGGTAATCATCAATGGGACTGGGTGTGGTGGCGTGTGCCTGCAATCTCAGCTACTTCGGCGGCTGAGGTGGGAGGATTGCTTGAGGCCAGGAGTTTGAGGCCAGCCTGGGCAACAGAAAGATCTTGTCTCAAAACAAACAAACAACAAAAACGGACCTGGAGTTCCAATTCAGAGAATCGCTAGGGTTTCTTTTGTCCGATTGTATCACTCCACCCTGCAAGCGACAGACATTCAGCTCAAACTGGTCCAAGTATAAAGGGAGAAAAAAGAATTTGTTTGCTCATGGAATTAAAAAAAAGTCTGGGGTAATGGTTTCAGGTATAGTTGGGTCCTTGTGCCCAAAGTAATGTTACCACGACTCAGTTTCTCCTTCTTAGTTCCGCTTTCCTCTGTGTGGGTTTCTCTCTCAGGGAATGTCTTCACACATGAGGACAAGCAGGTAGCCAGCATCTCCAAACTTTCATTTCCACCAGCTCAGCAATTCTGGTGGGAGGAGACAGCTTCTCTTTCTCAGTAATTCCAAAGAAAGTTCTGGAATTGGCTCCAATTGAAATGACTTCTTCCTATTCCCATCCCTGAACCAATCACTGTGGCTTGGGGCACGTAAATAGGACTTGAACGGTGCTCACCACTGGTCTAAGAGGTGAGCCTAGCTTCACCCATATCTCTCAGCCTGATATTGGAGGAGGGGTGATTCCCAGTGGAAGATCTGGGTGCTCCTACTAAAAGAGACAGGAGTAAGTTGGGCAGACAAAACAAAAACTGTCCATTGTATCTTTGTGACAGTATCGTCACTAAAGCCTGACCACAAGTATTTGTTGTAATTGATGTTCTATCTTGTCTGATCTTGCAGACAGAGCAAGCCCTTCTTTCTGTCATAAACTTGAATGGCTGAGTTTCATGGCAGGCTGAGGCATCAGTAACGGTCTGGTGGGACTTAGAAGGATTTTGCTTCCCTAGGAACATGGCTACAGTTTTCATCTCCATAGGGGCCATGGGCAGTGTCCTTGAGGAGTGCGCTTCTAGGACCGGAAGCTTGGCAGAAGGGAGTTCTTTTTTTTTTTTTGAAATGGAGTCTCACACTGTTGCCCAGGCTAGAGTGCAGTGGTGTGACCTTGGCTCACTATAACCTCTGCCTCCCGGGTTCAAGCAATTCTCCTGCCTCAGCCTCCCAAGTAGCTGAGATTACAGGCACCACACCTGGCTAATTTTTTGTATTTTTAGTAGAAACGGAGTTTCACTATGTTGGTCAGGCTGGTCTCGAACTCCTGACCTTGCGATCTGCCCGCCTCGGCCTCCCAAAGTGCTGGGATTACAGGCATGGGCCACAGCGCCTGGCCCACAGAAGGGAGTTCTTTTGAGGACTGCTGATGCTTAGAGTCAAGTTGGGGCAACTCTAGGCTTCCAGCTCCTCTGTCAGTTTGGAGCAAAGCTGGCAAAAGAATGAGACTGCCACCCGATTCAGGAGGTAGCCGTAGGCCTCATGGAATTCTAGGAAGGCTGTGTCTCAGAAGATGAAAGGAAGGATCCATAGTGAGGGAGGACTTTCCAGAAACATATCTTTCCCAGCACTATGGCCGATTGTTTCCATGACCTTGACCTTTGTTCAATCTCCTTCTCAGGAGGAGGCCTGTGTTGAGAAGTAGGAGTGACCTCTTTCTAGGGCAGAGGTTCTCAAAGTTTGTTTTGCAAAGGAATTATGGGTCAGAGCTAGGGACACCTAATTAAATACATACCTCCAGCCCTACTGCTAGAGATTTGGCTTCACTAAGTCTAAGGTAGGTGGGGTACAGGATTCTGCATTCTGAATAAGCACCCAAAGGTTCTGATGCAGCTTGTTCAGGGAACACACTTTGAGATCCACCTCTTGAGGCTGGAGTATCTGAGGCCAAGGATGTAAGCAGGACTTTAGCATTGAGACAGGGTCCATATGATAAAACTTAGGGGACAGCTCGAGCTCAGAAACAGGGCAGAGCTGAGTGTTTATGGGCTTCCCTTGGTTAGTATTGGCTCAGGTTTTGGTGTCTTGAACTAAGTGGTGCTGGGGACCATAGAGAGAGATGCCATGTCATGCTAGGTCACGCTTCCATCTGCTGACTCCCTGCTTTCTTTGCAATGGAACCCCCTTTGACTGACTTCATTGTGTTTATATCCAATAATCCTTTCTTAACAATAGTGTTCATTGTGTAGTACATGCTGAATACTTTAAAAAACTTTTAAACAGATTGTATACATATGGACATTGTATTCTTAAGTAGAATTTAACTCATTTTGCAACTAATGTTGAAGCCACCCCAACACAGAATATCTCAGTGAAACAGGGGAGTTCATTCCTGGTATAAACGGGGATGGTGAAGAAATCAGAGGAAGGACAGAACAGGGGGCAGACAGGGGTGCAGCTGGTGTAGGAGTGACATAGTGGGGGTTATGGGGTGGGTATTTGTTTATAGGGTTAGAATTAGGGTTACAGGAGGCAGAGAGTTCAGAGGTCTGGAGTTCTAGGGAAGGGGTCAGCTATAATGGAGCTGGGCTGGGTGAAATATTCTGAGTTGGTGAAGTTTAGTAACTACAGGAGCTTGCAGAACGCATTGAAGTAGTGCAGGTAAGTCAAATGCTTGAGTGTCCTCTTCAAGCTCTAGGCCCTGGACTCAGGAGTGTGATGGGAGTTCCCTAGTGGCGGTGGAGGGCCTCATCCTCCAGGGATGTTTGATAATTCTTGGAGGTACAGATTCCTGTCAAAAGCAAGTGCAAAGGGACTAGGAAGGCCAAGTTGGTTGATTCATTCATTCATTCATTCATTCACTTTCTCTAGGGACCATCCCTACTTGGTGGTGGCACTGCTCTGGCCCTTAGATACATTGCTGAGCATGGCACACCCTCACTCAGCTGGCGTGCTATGGGGTGACAATAGTTAGCAAATAGGTAATCTAATTTCAGGATGTGCAGAGCTATGAAGAAAAATAAAGGAAGTGAAGAGGTAAAGGAGTGGCGATTTTAGATTCGGGGGATTGCCGGGGAGAGCATCTCTGAGAAGGCGATGTTTGGCAGAGACCTGAGGTGCAGAATCGTGGTGGAGACTACAGAGGCGTGCAGCCAGGCAGTGTTTGAGGCATGGCCCGACTTCATGCTGGGAGATTCTTGGGCCTGTGAATATTTTCATGACTGTTGTGGGAGACAAGCTTGCTGGGTCAGGCTCTATTTTGGGGTCGGCACTGACTCACCGCCCAAGTATTGGGCAACTGGTACACTGCTGTGAGATTGTTTCTGCTGTAAAATGAGGATCCTCCCAGCTACCTCTGTTTTACAACAATCTCATGAGAGTTGGTCAGTGTCTTTCTAGAGAGTGTTTTTATTACACAATATCTTGCATGTATGCCACGGGGTAAGTTGTCAGCAACCAACTCAGCTGTGTTCTCAGAGAGCAAAGTTCAGGCTGGTCCACTGAGCGCTGACACTGAGTTGACCCCCCAAAAATGCCTTGAACTCCTGCTGATTTTCTTGGTTTTCGTGCACTGCTGAGCTCCTGATTCAGAGCCTGAAGCCCTAGGTTCTTGTCCCCATTCTATTGCTGCCAACCCATGGGGACCAAGCTTTGCCCAAGTGTGTCCATAGATCTCCTGGGGGAGCAGCAGGAGGCCTGGGAGTTCAGTCTATGAGGAATATGTAGATTTTCCCTTAGTTTCATCTTATCCATGTTCAGCATGGTGGCCATGGCCAAGGGAGTGTATTTAAGTGGCAGAAAATTCGTGAAAATATTTCAAAGGAGACAGAGAAATGCTGGAACTTGGGGAGTCAAGGCTGGTAAAAAGATCCCTGGGGAGAAGGACACTGTCTTGAGGGCACTTTCTTTCTCTCCCATGAACTGAGCTGAGGTGTTTGGGCCGATCTGTACACAGCGCTAGCCCTATGCTTCCTCTGGATGGATGGTCCACAGCAGTGCAGCACACAGTGTGTATCACGCAGTTACCTGATACACACCCGGCCAAATGCCGATGAGATAATGGTTGTGTGTCAGTGTGGTGCTTGGTCCACTTACCCCTTCGTGTCTCCCACCAACCTGCCAAGATTCCTCTGATCTGGTCCAAAATACCTCCCCCAATTGAATGCTGATGAGGTTCCAGGTATCGTGCTAATGCCTTGGTGTACTTCATCTTACTTATACTTCTGTGCAGCTCACCGAGATGGGGACTATTATTACACCATTTTACAGGTGAGGAAGCTGAGGTTCACTCACTTGTACTAAGTCACACAATGAGTGAGCATCAGAGCCCAGACTAGACACCAGTCCCTCCTCTGCCTGCCAACAGTCAGGTGGCCGCTCTTTTTCCCCTGCCCTCCCCAGGCTCCTGGAAGTCCCTTTGCTTGTGCACATGCAAACTCACACACACACAAAGCCAGACGTGCTGGAGAATTTACCTTCTCGTGGAGGGCCTGTAACCAAAGACAGTCAGGGCGGCCAGAGAGTATCACGGCCCTTGCCTCCTGGTAGGACAACTCAGAAGTGTCTTTTCCAGAGGTCCCTGTGGGATCAGGCTGAAGACACTTTCTGCATGACTCTTGTCTTCCTGGGCGTCCTCCCCACCTTGTCTTGCTCCCCTGCTCCCTTACGTCACTAGCACAGGAGGTCTGCTTCTGGGGAATCCAGATGCCCGGTCAGGTGTGGGCTGAGCTGGGGCAGCATGATATCAAGTGACTGTGATTCCAAACAAGAATTCGGGGCCGGGCACAGTGGCCGACGCCTGTAATCCTGGCACTTTGAGAGGCTGAGGCAGGTGGATCATGAGGTCAGGAGATCGAGACCATCCTGGCTAACAGGGTGAAACCCCATCTCTACTAAAAATACAAAAAATTAGCTGGGCTTGGTGGCGGGCGCCTGTAGTCCCAGCTACTCGGGAGGCTGAGGCAGGAAAATGGCGTGAACCCGGGAAGTAGAGCTTGCAGTGAGCCGAGATCGCGCCACTGCACTCCAGCCTGGGAGACAGAGCGAGACTCCGTCTCAAAAAGAATTCGGAAACCGTGGCTAGGAGTGACAGTCCAATTAAGAGTCTGGATGACCCTAGAGACCCCAGTAATAAGTCAGATGGGAAACACATTGACTTCATTTAGGTGCTCCTCGGAGTGCAAAGCATTGACTTAGACCATTGGAACATCCCTCCTGTAGACTTGATTATACAGATTCAACCAAATTAACCTCTCACTATCTTAAAGTCACAGTCCAGGTGAAATAACATTTCTAAATGTCATGTTGCTGGATCTCTAGAGATGTGTTGCCTCAATTATGTGAAGCTTATTTGACCCCATGATCACTGCCCACCCTGTCCTGCTGAATTTCCTGTTTCCCATATATTTATTTATATGACATTCATACGGGTGACATTTGCTTTGCTTCCTGAGATGACTGTAGGTCTGGGTGACCCCAACACCTGAGTTCAGAACTGATGGCAAGAACTGTGCTGTCTAATATGGTAGCTACTAGCCACATGTGGCTGTTGGGCATTTGAATTGTGCCTAGTCTGCACTGAGATGCTTTAAGTATAAAATATACATGAGGCTGGGTGCATTGGCTCACGCCTGCAATCCTAGCACTTTGGGAGGCCGAGGCGGGCGGATCATGAGGTCAGGAGTTCGAGACCAGCCTGACCAACATGGTGAAACCCCATCTCTGTTAAAAATACAAAAAGTAGCCAGGCATGGTGGCGGGTGCCTGTAGTCCTAGCTACTTAGGAGGCTGAGGCAGGAGAATCGCTTGAACCCAGGAGGCAGAGGCTGTAGCAAACCAAGATTGCACCACTGCACTCCAGCCTGGGCAATAGAGAGAGGCTCTCTCTCTCTCTCTCTCTCTCTCTCTCTCTCTATATATATATATATATATATATATATATATATATATATTTATATGAGAGACGGTCTTTGAAGACACAGTATGAGAAAAAGTATGTAAGTTATCGCATTAGTAATTTTAAAATATTTCTTTGGTGTTGAAAGTATATTTCAGGTATATTTCGGGTTAAATAAGATATGCTATTAAAGTTGACTTTTATCTTTTTCTTTTTACTTTTTAAAAGTGGGAGCTGAGCATGGTGTGGCTCATGCCTATAATCCCTCACTTTGGGAGACAGGTGGGTGGATCGCTTGAGCCCAGGAGTTTGAGAGCAGCCTGGGCAACATGGTGAAACCCCATCTCTACAAACATTGCACAATTAGCCAGACATAGTGGTTCACGCCTGTAGTCCCAGCCACTTGGGAGGCTGAGGCAGGAGGATCACTTGAGCCCTGGAGATGGGGACTGCAGTGAGCTGAGATGGCGCCGCTTCACTCCAGCCTGGGCAACAGAGTGAGACTCTGTCTCAAAAAACAAACAAAAAACGTGGTGACTAGAAAATGTAGAATGCTGTAGATGCCTCACATTACATTTCTGTTGGGCAGCCTTGCTCTAGACACTCCAACAAAGGGAGGCTTGGAGAGTGATCTTCCAGCTCCTCCAGGGAAGTCCGCTGAGCTGAGAAGCAATCATACGCTGTCTCTGAGAGCAGATTCTTTATAAAATCAGGAGGCAGCGAGGCAAGCCCTACATGACATTACTTTTAAAGGCTGGTGATGATGGTTCTGCAGACAGCTCTGTGCTGCTGGCCAAGAGGGTTTGTGGCTGAGGAAACTGGCCTGTAAATGGGTCACCTGCTCTGACATCATCACGGCTCCCCCAGCTCTGGGTGGGGATTTCTTCACTTTGCAGAGGCCCCGGAATTCACCTTCGTTCTTTCTTTCTTGTTGTCATATTCTTGTGAGGAGAAAGAGGCCAGCTGAGGGAAAAAAGAAGAGGGGAGGGAAGGAAAGGGTAGGAGGATTACCATTGATTAAAACAACAAGGACAGAGGGGGAAGGACAGAGGGGGGACGATCTCCTTGGCTAAAACAAAAGATTCAAAAAGTCAGCAAGTCAAGTGTCTAGTGCTTTTCTGTATCTCTGTCTGTCTCTCTCTCTCTCTCTCTGGAAGTCTTTTGACTTTTGAATGTTTCTGGGAAGCCATAAGCAGTTACCTTTGTTTTGCAGATTAGGAAAAGGGATAAAAAAACGGATGAGTGGCCAGGCACGGAGGCTCATGCCTGTAATCTTGGCACTTTGGGAGGCTGAGGAAGGAAGATCTCTTGAGCCCCAGAGTTCAACACCAGCCTGGGCAACAGAGTGAGACCTTGTTTCCACAAAAATTAAAAAAAATAATAAATAGCTGGGTGTGGGTGCCTATAGTCCCAGCTACTGGGGAGCCTGAGGGAGGAGGGTCACTTGAGGCCGAGAAAAGAAGAAAGAGAGAAAGAGAGAGAGAGAAGAAAGAAAGTAGGAAGGAAAGAAAGAAAGAAAGAAAGAAAGAAAGAAAGAAAGAAAGAAAGAAGGAAAGAAAGAAAGAAAGAAAGAAAGAAAGAAAGAAAAGAAAGAAAGAAAGAAAGAAAGAAAAGAGAGAGAGAGGAAGGAAGGAAAGAAGGAAGGAAAGAAGGAAAGAAAGAAAGGAAGAAAGAAAGAAAGAAAGAAAAAAGAAAAGAAAAGAAAGAAAGAGGGAAGGAAAGAAAGAAAGAAAAAGGAAGGAAGGAAGGAACTGATGATTGATTTCCAGAGATAAATAGGTGTGGGATAGAGAGCGGGGGCAGGACTTAGGGGTGTTATCCCCTCTGTGTTGAGATGGAAGTCCCAGCGTTTGGAATTATATCACCAGAGCTCCACCCAGGGCCTTTGCATTTCAATGACTTGGCTGGGAGATAATGGCTCCCTAAGCTGTTCGTGTGTCTGTAGCTTAGAAAGTCTAGTGACAGATGTTTGGAGACGTTCCCTAGTGGTGTGGCTACTGCCTCAATTATTACATTTTCTGAGAAAAGGCTTTCACATTGTCACCAGCCTCCCAGCTCTTTTTGGGTTCATCTGATACTTGACTCTAGTGGCACCCATCACCTGCAAACAAAAGTGAGAACACATCTGTTTAAAATGTTCTCTTTGAGTCCTGCCTTTGCTCATCAACCTTCAATGACTCACCATTGCTCACTGAGTAAAAACCTAACTCCCTATCCTGCCTTCAGTGCCCTCCACCAGCAGGATGCAGGTTATCTTTCCAGACCATCGTCTCATCCCTCTCTCTCATATCCCCTGAGCTCCAACTGAATCACATGTCTGCTAGTTTCTCTACATGCCTCATGCCCTTGCATCTTTATGGCTTTTCTCACTATGCTTGTTACCTAGAAATCCTATCCATAATCTTCACATTTCAGAATTTTCCTTCTCTATGAGTAGCCATTCTTGGCTTCCAAAGCACTTTGTAGTTCTCTTATGGCCCTCGTAGACTGTTATTTGGGCATCAATGCCCTTGCTGGGTTGTGAACTACAAGGGTCTAGAGTGGATACAGACTGCCAGTATTAGTCAACTTGGGCTGCCATAACAAAATGCCATGGACTATGTGGCTTAAACAACAGAAATTTTTATTTCCTCACACTTGTGTAGAGCCTGCAAGTCTAGCATCAAGTTGCTAGCATGATCTGGTTTCTGGTGAGGGCTCCCTTCCTGGCTTGCAGATGGCCACCTTCTCACTGTGTCCTCACATGGCCTTTTCTCGGTGCATGAGCAGGAGTGGTGGGGTGGGTGTGGAATCTCTCTTTCTGTTCTTATAAGGACACTAATCCTATCAAATTGAGATCCACCTTTATGATCTCGTTTCACTTTAATTACCTCCTAAAAATCTTAACTCCTAATACAGTCACATTAGGGGTTAGGGTTTCAACATATGAATTTTGTGGGGGACACAATTCAATCCATGACATTCCATACTTGGCCCCCAAATTCATGTCCTTCTTATATGAAAAATACATTCATTACATCCCAACAGCTTCCCAAGTCTTAATTTATTGCAGCATCAACTCTGAAGTCCAAATTATTGTCTGAATATCATCTAAATCAGATATGGATGAGACTTGAAGTACAATTCATCCTAAAGCAAAATTTCTCACCAGCTGTGAACCCATGGAACAAGACAAGATGTGTGCTTCCAAAATACAATAATGGAACAAGCGTGGGAAAGACATTCCTATTCCAAAAGGGAGAAATATGAAAGATGGAAGAAGTGAGGTATCCCAAGGAAGTCCAAAACCTAGTGAGATAAATTCCATTAGATTTCCAGGCTTCAGAATAATCCTTTTTGGTTTGATGGTCTTCCCTTCCAGCCCACTGAGGTGGCAGTGTCACCTCCATGGCTGTAGATGAGAGTCCTCCCAACACCCCCTCCCCCGACTCCCAGGTGTCTGATGGAGGCTGTCTGGCTTCCTGAACTGAGGCAGTGGCCCTAATGATCTCTGAATCACCCTTAGGGTAATTTTTCCCTCTTCTTGAAGAATAGTGCAGGCTGGGCGCAGTGGCTCATGCCTGTAATTCCAGGACTTTGGGAGGCTGAGGTGGGTGGATCACCTGATGTCAGGAGTTTGAGACCAGCCTGGCCAACATGGCAAAACACTATCTCTACTAAAAATACAAAAATTAGCCAGGTGTGGTGGTGAGTGCCTATAATCCCAGCTACTCCAGAGGCTAAGGCAGGAGAATCGCTGGAATTTGGGAGGCAGAGGTTGCAGTGAGCTGAGATGGCGCCACTGCACTCCAGCCTAGGTGACAGGGTGAGACTCTGTCTCAAAAAAAAAAAAAAAAGTGCATGTCCACAGCTGAGTACCTCATTGTTTTTTACTGTCAAGTCCAAGAAGTCTGACAGCCTTCCTTCAATTGTCTTGTCTCTTCCCCTTCAGTTCAAACTGGCAGTGTTTCTTTCTGTTCCTATAACTCCATAAGCATTTTATTAAATGATAGTCCAGCCACATTTTTGGCGTTCTCTTCAGAACATGTTTCCTCATTTTTCTTAGAATGGGTAGACTAAGAATTTTCCAACTCTTTAATTTTTGGTTCCCTCTTATCTAAACATTCTTTTTCTAATTCACCCTTCTCCCCTGGCATTTTACTACATGCAGTGGGAGGAACAAAGCTGCTTCTTTCACGCTTTGCTCAGAAGTATCAGCAGCTAAATATCCAATTTCATTGTTTGCAAGTTCCACCTCTTGCAAAACAGCAGAACATAGTTTAGTCCAGTCTTCGCCACTTTATAACAAGGATCACTTTTCCTCCAGTTTCCAATACATGTTCCTCATTTCCACTGGAGACTTCACCAGAATGATCTTTAATGCCCATATTTCTGCCAGCATTCTATTCATGGCAATCTAGACTTTTTCTAGCTTTCACCTCAAAATTCCTCTAACCCACCCATTACTCAGTTCCAAAGCTGTTTTCACATTTTTTAGGTATTTGTGACAGCAGCACCCCATTTCTCAGTGCCAAAATGTGACTTATTCAGCTTGGGTTGCCATAAAAAAACACCATCGACCGGATGGATTAACCAACATACATTTTTTTTCTCACAGTTCTGGATGCTGAAAGTCTGAGATTGGGGTGCTAGCATGGGTGGACTCTGATGAAGTCACCTTCCTGGCTTGCAGATGGCCACCTTCTTGCTGAGTCCTCACATGGGGTAGCGTGCACAAGAGAATTCTGGTCTCTCTTCCTCTTCTTATAACATCAATCCTATCCGATTAGGACACCAACCCTATGACCTCTTAATTACCTCCTAAAACCCCTATTTCCAAATAGAGTCACACTGGGGGTTAGAGGTTTTTTCTTTTCTTTCCTTTTCTTTTGAGACATGGTCTTGCCCTGTTGCCCAGACTGGAGTGCAGTGGCGCAATCTCAGCTCACTGCAACCTCTGCCTCCTGGGTTCAAGCGATTAGCCATACCTGGCTAGTTTTTGTATTGTTGTAGAGATGGAGTTTCACCACATTGGCCAGGCTGGTCTCGAACTCCTGACCTCAAGTGATGCACCCACCTCGGCCTCCCAAAGTGCTGGGATTACAGGGATGAGCCCCCATGCCTGGCCCCCACCTACTTTTAATTAATGCATTCCTGCTATATTTTAGGTACCATTTAAGTTTCCAGAACTCCAGAAATTTTTTCAGAGCATGGTTAGGTTACATGCATTTTAAAAATGAATAAAATTCCTCACACATTCCCTGGGAAGGACCAACAGTTTAAATGTCAAAGTCCAAGAAGTATGATAAATTCACATATGAGCCTGGCATGGGGTAAAAAAAAAAAAAAAAAAAAAAATTCTCTGTATCTCTCTTTTTTTTAACTTTTATTTTAAGTTCAGGGGTATACGTAGGTTTGTTATATAGGTAAACTTATGTCACGGGGAGTTGTACAGATTATTTCATCACCCAGGTGTTAAGCCTAGTACTCATTAGTTATTTTTCTTGATTCTCTCCCTCTTCCAACCCTCTACCCTCCGATAGGCCTCAGTGTGTGTTGTTCCCCTCTATGTGTCCATGTGTTCTCATCATTTAGCTCCCACTTATAAGTAAGAACATGAGGTATTTGGTTTTCTGTTCTTGTGTTAGTTTGCTGAGGATAATGGCCCGTAGCTCTGTCCATGTCCCTGTAAAGGACATGATCTCATTCTTTTTTATGGCTGCATAGTATTCCATGATATATATGTACCACAGTTTCTTTATCCAGTCTACCACTGGTGGGCATTTGGGTTGATTCTATGTCTTTGCTATTGTGAATAGTGCTGCAATGAACATACACGTGCATGTGTCATTATGGTAGAATGATTTATAGTCCTTTGGGTCCTAATCCTTACAATAAACTTAAAAAATAGCTATTAAAATCCCCATTTCAGATGAGAAAACTGAAGGTCATGGAGATTAAATAACATGTCCAATTCCTGGGTTGGTGGAACTGGTGTTCAAATCCTGGTCCATCCAATGCTATAATAAAACCTACATCCTTTCTATCCTGTTCCCCTGCTGCCAAGGTGGAGGCTAAATATCTGGAAGTCCAGTCTTGGGGAGGGAGCAGGAAAAGCAGACTCCAGAGGTGAGACAGAGTCCTGAAATGAGGGAATTCAAGGCTCCCAGCTGCATCTGGGAACCCGTGGACATTGGGTTCAGCTGCTGGGGTGAGAGGCAGCTACAGGAGCCACTTGCACTTCCGGCAGGTATCTGGGCCTCAGCTGGCCAGGCCAGAATGTGGGACCAGGCTCCAGGCCAGACAAGAGCCAGTGTGAGAATCAGAAGCCCTGTCTGGGTGCTGAGGGGAAAGAAAAGATGAAGCTTGGGGATCCCACAATGCTCTCAGATCAATCACCTGCACTTTGAGCGAATAAAAGCCAATAAAATAGATCTGGGACTGACTTCGGGGATCACGGTCAGGCATGGAGGAGCAGGGCAGTTCAGTTCAGCTCGGTAAGTACTGATGAAATGTCTGATGCATAGAGGGTGCTTGGAGAACAGAGAGCCACCAACCAGCCCAGGACCTGACCTTGGGAAACCCCCTATTCTGTGAGGGCCAATGAGTCTGAAAGGGGATCTCTTTAGGCCTGGAACCAAGGGTCCCGGTACAATTCATATTCACATATTTCTCTTCCAGGGCCATGTTCTGCAACGATTTAAAGGAAAAGTATGAGAAAAGGATCATTATTAAAGGGGTTGATGCTGAGACCATGCACACTCTCCTGGACTACACGTACACCAGCAAGGCGCTGATCACCAAGCAGAACGTCCAGCGGGTCCTGGAGGCTGCTAACCTCTTCCAGGTGTGTGAACAAACTGGCTCAGTGCTCTTCTCTGAAGCAGGTGAACGCAGTAATTCTCCAGAGGCCAGACCTGGTCTGGCTCCCAGGACTGTACCTGCAACATGGACACAAACACACACCCACACCCACACACACACCCCTGGCTGGGCTTGTGCTTACTTGAAAGTTAGAAGATGCTCTTTTGGATAATTTCTGAGAGGTGGTGAGATAGGGCATTGACTCCTCAATAAGATGAAGACAGGGGAGCTTTGTGCCTAGAACCTACGCATGGGTCCTGACTCCAAGAACAATGAGTACAACTTGCAGAAGCTTAATTGGGGCCAGTGGCTCTTCTGTGGTTTGGGGTTACTGATGTCTCCTGGTTTCATCGAGGGTGGTGTTTATGTTTCTGTTTTCTGTTCTCCTTTCAGTTTTGGGTGGCTTTTCAAAAGAGCTACAAAACCTTTTTAAATAGTAAAGACTACATAATCTTTTGTAATGTATGTTTCAGATATTTTCCTACTAGTTACTTGACTCATCATTTTAAAATATAGCTTTTTTAATGTACAAAAGTTTAAAACTAGTATTTAGTCATAGCTATTGGTCATTTCCTGGAAGACTTTTGTCTTTGTTGTGCATTTTTAGCCTTTCCCTTGCTTGATCATATCCTTATTCAATTTCATTCAGTCTTGTTATGTTTACACCTTTAATATCCTTTTTTTTTTTTTCAGATAGAATCTCACTGTGACGCCCAGGCTGGAGTGCAATGGCGCCATCTTGGCCCCCTGCAACCTCCGCCTCCCGGGTTTTAGTGATTCTCCTGCCCTAGCCTCCTGAGTAGCTTGGACTACAGGTGCATGCCATCATGCCCAGATGATATTTGTATTTTTAGTAGAGACGGAGTTTCACCATATTGGCCAGGCTGATCTCGAACTCCTGACCTCAAGTGATCTGTCTGCCTCGGCCTCCCAAAGTGCTGGGATTACAGGCATGAGCCATTGTGCCTGGCCAACTTTAATATACTTAGAATCACTTGGCATAAAGTATTTTTCTCCATTCCCCCACTCCCTGCCTCATTTTTTATTTTCTCTCAAGTGATGAACTTCCATAGGGATGTTGGTTTTAATGAGAAAAGTGGGAGAGGACAGACATGGTGCAGAGACAGAGTGAGCTTTATCTGTTGTTGATTTCCCTATTCTGGTAAGCCCTCGCCTCAAAAAATCCCAAATATCTTTTACTTTCTGGGCAAAAATTAGTAAGTTTCTTTCTGAAGCGATTGTACTCAGTTTCCTTATGAGCGTCAATTCTTACGAAAATAAGAGAAGATTGCTGTGGGCTTCCAACTATCTGTTTAACCCACTGATTTCTGTTGACTCTGGGTTACTTGCTATGAAGTCTCAGATAGAGAAAACTGGGGTCATTTTCAGGTTTCAAGGCATCATAAGGGACAGAAGTTTATGGGTTGTTGAAATAACTCTGTGGTTTGTAAAAATTATTTATTTATTTATTTATGATGGAGTTTCGCTCTTGTTGCCCAGGCTGGTGTCCAATGGCGCAATCTTGTCACACCACAACCTCTACCTCCTGGGTTCAAGCAATTCTCCTGCCTCAGCCTTCCGAGTAGCTGGGATTACAGGCATGTGCCACCATGCCCAGCTAATTTTTTTTGTATTTTTAGTAGAGACGGGTTTTCACCATGTTGACCAGGCTGGTCTCGAACTCCCAACATCAGGTGATCCGCCTGACTCGGCCTCCCAAAGTGCTGGGATTACAAGCATGAGCCACCACACCCAGGAAAAATTTATTTATTCTTTTGAATGGATAAAACATACTCCCATTCCAAATTCAGAAATCTGGAAGGGAAGCCATGACACGCTGCCTGTTTGCAGTGTCCTGCTGCTCTTCACATTCCATGCATATAGCAGTCTGTCTGTGCATAGCACTCCCACTCAGGCCTCCATTTTTTCTAACACAATGTAGTCACACTATACATCCCATTTTGCCTCTTACTAGTTTTACTTCACACTGTATTTTGGGATTGCCACAGGTCTGCGCGTGGAAACTACCTTGTTCTTCCCAATGGCAGCATAATATGGTTGGGGTCACATTAGCTGTGACACATGTCCAGTTATTGGTAATGATCTCTTATAAGGCAGAGTGGCAGAGTGGAAAGAACAGGGGCAGGCAGACCTGGGTTTAAGCCCTGGGTCAGTCACTTATTTGCTATGTGGCTGTGGACCACTTCCTTAAATTTTCTGAGATTCAGATTTTTCATTTGTAAAACTAGGCTGATAAATATCCCACCTTCCAGGGAGCGTTATTATGAGATTAGATGAGATGATGTTTTTAAGGTACAGCATACTTCCAAGAATGGAATTTTCTTCCCATCAGTTGCGTGGTTTTTACTTTACTTTGGATAGTTTGTGCCTTGGATAAACGGGGCTGACACTGAGCTATGAGAACATTTCCTTAAGGCATTCCTAAATATTTGCCCCCCACTGCCCCCCCATTAGGATTGTAAGAGACCATGTTTAAAAATGTTTTTGTTTTTTTTTTTTCTTTTTGAGAGAGTCTTGCTGTGTTGCCCAGGCTGGAGCGCAATGGCACAATCTCAGCTCACTGCAACCTCCTGGGTTCAGGCAACTCTCCTGCCTCAGCCTCCTGAGTAGCTGGGATTACAGGCGTGTGTTACCGCTCCTGGTTAATTTTTGTATTTTTAGTAGAGACGGGGTTTCACCATGTTGGTCAGGCTGGTCTCGAACTCCTGACCTCGTGATCCGCCCCTCTTGGCCTCCCAAAGTGCTGGGATTACAGGTGTAAGCCACCGTGCCTGACCAAAAGTTTTTTTATCATGTTCATAGGATACATGATTAGAACGATGAAACAAATCGGTGCTTTATTTTAATTAACTCAGGGTTATAGGTAGAGAAAAGTGTGCCAGTGATGGCATTTTATCTGGTCCTTTTAGAACATCTGCAGAAGCCCGTACCGCCTCTGTGGGACTGAAATGAACAGGAATCAGATTATCCCGGTGCTCCCCGCCCCACCCAGTAATAAACATTTCTTAATTTTCACACCATCGGTGTGACTCAGCTGCTCTCAGTGTCTTCCTGTTACCCACCAATTGCTTCTCTCCCAGAATTTCCTGGTCCATGAAGAGACAATCTGATGACCAAGCCAATCAGCTCTATCGCTGTTGGGAAGAGCTTTTCCTACCAGGCCAGGCAACGTCATGAGCTTCTGGCCAGTTTACAGCGTGGGTGCCTTGGGTTTACAGACCAATCAGCGATGCCATGAAACAAGACAGTTTCTTTTAGGAGGAAACCTTGAGTGTGGCAGGTACTGATTGATCTGCCCACTAGAGGAACTTTGCAGTCATCTGGCCATAATGTATTGGCCAATCATGAGGAGAAACACATTTTCCCCAACTAGCTTTTGGAAAGGTAAAAGTAAGAGAAGCATCTAAAAGGAAAGGCCCAAGGGACCTGTTCCCACATGAGGTAGGATCTTTGAAATGAATGCTACCCAGCAGGGGCTCTAGGGAAGCCAAGGGCCTCCCTTTCCTTAACTGGACCATCAGGCTTCTGAGTCATAGGTAAGCAAGCCAGCCCCAAACTGTGAACCTGAGACAATGACTGTAAGGACTTGGCAAAATTTTTCCGTCTTGAAGGAGAATGATTTCTCAATCAGGGCACTGCCATGTTTGTTTGAGAAGTTTGCCATGTTTGTTACTTTCATTTTTATTATTAAAAACCCATGAGGCTGGGCACAGTGGCTCACGCCTATAATCCCAGCACTTTGGGAGGCCGAGACTGGTGGATGACCTGATGTCAGGAGTTCCGGACCAGCCTGGCCAACATGATGAAACCCCGTCTCTACTAAACATACAAAAAATTAGCCAGGTGTGGTGGCAGGCGCCTGTAATCCCAGCTACTCAGGAGGCCGAGGCAGGAGAATCTCTTGAACCTGGAAGGGGGAGGTTGCAGTGAGCTGAAATCACGCCACTGCACTCCAGCCTGGGCAACAGAGTGAAACTCCATTTAAAACAAAAAACAAAACAAAACACCTCATGACATGTAACCAAATACCACCTGTACCCCAAAAACTTATGAAAAAAAAAAAAACACCACAACTCATGGAAGAGTAAAGGATTGGGAGCTTATCTGCAGGCAGCAAGAAGATGTGAGGTCAGGGAGACCATCCTCACCCTGCATTTGATCTGGGATGGAAGGATCCCTATGGTACATAACAGTTGGTTAGAAGCAGCAACTTAGGAGAAGAAAACCAGGCTGAGTCCTGTGGCCAAAGTGAGGAAAAACGGGGGATGCTGGGGTGGGAGCTTGGTCATTTGGCCTGGGCCTAAGAAGAGCCCATGAGGGGCCCCCACAGTACCCTCTGGGGCGGAGACATGGTGGCAGTTAGAGAAGACTTTGGTGAAGGTCCCAGTGTTGCCCAGGCTGGAGTGCAGTGGCACCATCTCGGCTCACTGCAACCTCTGCCTCCTGGGTTCAAGCGATTCTTCTGCCTCAGCCTCCTGAGTAGCTGGGAGTACAGGCATGTGCCACCACACCCAGCTAATTTTTGCATTTTTATTAGAGACAGGGTTTCACCATGTTGGCCAGGCTCGTCTCGAACTCCTGACCTCAGGTGATCCACCTGGCTTGGCCTCCCAAAATGCTGGGATTACAGACCTGAGCCACCGTGCCCAGCCGGTAGTGACTATTTTGCCTGAACTACATTGTTTAAAGTCATGTAGGTCTGGCCAGGCACGGTGACTCATGCATGTAATCCCAGAACTTTGGGAGGCGGAGGCGGGCAGATCACCTGAGGTCAGGAGTTCGAGATCAGCCTGACTAACATGATGAAACCCCCGTCTCTGCTAAAAATACAAAAATTAGCTAGGTGTAGTGGCTGGCGCCTGTAGTTCCAGCTACTTGGGAGGCTGAGGCAGGAGAATCGCTTGAACCCAGGAGGCGGAGGTTGCACCATTGCACTCCAGCCTAGGTGACAGAGTGAGACTCCATCTCAAAAAAAAAAAAAAAAAAAAAAATAAGGTAGGTCTTTTTACCCGCAATGTATAGATGAGGGGCATAAAATTCATTAATGTTAAGGAAATGCTCGAGTCTTCACAGCTAGTAAGAGGGGAGCCTGGATTTGACTCCTGTGGTCCTGTGCGTGGCCTGTGTGTTCTCCACTACACATGCTCTGTCCATGCCTCAGAGTGACGCCTGAAACAAGCCATCATCCTGAAGGCAGCTAGGGCCTCCAGGAAGGGTGTCCTCAGGCAGGACTGCCCAGCGCAATGTTCTGAGAACCAGCAGTGCTCCGTGAGAGTGTGTTGGGGGCAAGACTGGCCCAGCACCCTCTGGGGAAGCTTGGACGCTTGGGGCCACCTGTCGGGGAAAGAAAGAGAGATCAGACTGTTACTGTGTCTGTGTAGAAAGAAGAAGACATAAGAAACTCCATTTTATTCTGTACTATGAAAAATTCTTCTGCCTTGAGATGCTATTCATCTGTAACCCTAGCCCCAAACCAGTGCTCGCAGAAACATGTGCTGTGTTGACTCAGGGTTTAATGGATTTAGGGCTGCGCAGGATGTGCTTTGTTAAAAATTTGTTTGCGGCCGGGCGCGGTGGCTCAAGCCTGTAATCCCAGCACTTTGGGAGGCCAAGATGGGTGGATCACGAGGTCAGGAGATCGAGACCATCCTGGCTAACACGGTGAAACCCCATCTCTACTAAAAAATACAAAAAAAAATACTAGCCAGGCGAGGTGGCGGCCGCCTGTAGTCCCAGCTACTCGGGAGGCTGAGGCAGGAGAATGGCGTGAACCGGGGAGGCGGAGCTTGCAGTGAGCTGAGATTCGGCCACTGCACTCCAGCCTGGGCGACAGAGCGAGACTCCGTCTCAAAAAAAAAAAAAAAAGGTTTGTTTGCAGGCAGTGTGCTTGGTAAAAGTCATCGCCATTCTTCAGTCTCAAGAGTACCCAGGGACAAAATGCACTGCGGAAGTTCGCAGGGACCTCTGCTCAAGAAAGCCTGGGTATTGTCCAAGGTTTCTCCCCACTGAGACAGCCTGAGATATGGCCTTGTGGGAAGGGAAAGACTTGACCGTCCCTCAGCCAGACACTTGTAAAGTGTCTGTGCTGAGGATTAGTGAAAGAGGAAGACCTCTTTGCAGTTGAGATAAGAGGAAGGCATCTGTCTCCTGCTCGTCCCTGGGAATGGAATGTCTCGGTGTAAAACCCAATCGTACATTCTAATTACTGAGATAGGAGAAAACCGCCTTATAGCTGGAGGTGAGATATGCTGGCAACTGTACTGCTCTTTACTACCCTGAGATGCTTGTGTAAAGTCAAACATAAATCTGGCCTACGTACACATCAAGGCACAGCACCTTTCCTTAAACTTATTTATGACACAGAGACCTTTCTCACATGTTTTCCTGCTGACCCTCTCCCCACCATTACCTTATAGTCCTGCCACATCCCCTTTCCCGAGATAGTAAAGATAGTGATCAATAAATACTAAGGAAACTCAGAGACCAGTGCTGGCGCGGGTCCTCCGTATGCTGAGTGTCCGTCACCTGGGCCCACTGTTCTCTCTCTATACTTTGTCTCTGTGTCTTATTTCTTTTCTCAGTCTCTCATCCCACCTGACGAGAAATACTCACAGGTGTGGAGGAGCTGGCCCCCTTCACCACCAAGTGTCCCCAGAATGAGTCTGCTGCTGGCTATTTAACATCTTTTGTCTTTAAATTTCTCTGTGTTTGATCTCAATTGTTTATGCTTTTATTTGTAGGTATAACTTGCATTTAGTAAAATGTGTACTTCTTAAAGTGCTTCCAGTTTGATGAATTTTTACATGTGTATTTCACCATTCTACCATCAGTCAGATCAAGACTGACAACAGCCCTGGCATCCCAGCACTCTCCTTCGCAGCCTCCCTAGCCAGTCCTTTCCCATGCTAACTACTGCTCTAACATCTCTTGCCATGGGTTAGTTTTGCCTGCTTTTGAATTTCATATTGTTCTTTTTAAGTCTTAACTAATATAAAGGGTCTGAATCTTAGGCTACAAACTCAAGTGTGCCGAAAAGAATGTGATTTAACCTATTATTTTTCTGTTTTCTGGGTTTTTTTTTTTTTGATACAGGGCCTTGGTGTGTCACCTAGGCTGGAGTGTGGTGGCACAATCATAGCTCACTACAACCTTAAACTCCCAGGCTCAAGAGATCTTCCTACCTCAGCCTCCCAAGTAGCTGGGAATATAGCCATGCACCACTATGCCTGGCTTATTATTATTATTATTGTTATTATTATCATTATTTAGAGACAAAATCTCACTCTGTTGCCCAGGCTGGTCTCGAACTCATTGCCTCAAACAATCCTCCTGTCTCACTCTCCCAAAGTGCTGGAATTACAGGCATGAGCCACTGTGGTCGTCCAAACCTGTTATTTTTCTATCATTGAACTTAATTTCTATCCTGAGCTCTCATTCTACCAGTGGCAGAAATCATAGTTAATGACACAGGAAAGTTTAATCAATTCAGGATTCGGGTTGCTTACTTAGTTCCAGGGGACCTTTATACAGTGCTGGGCATTGAAAAAAGAGGCATCTGTCCTGGGCTTACCATGGTCATTTGCATTATTGGTCCATGTGGCACCCACTGGAGCACCTGTGTTCCCATCAGTCTGTCTCTGAGTTTTCATTCCTTTCTCACTGACATCAACAAGTCCCCAGTCCTACCTGATTCTGGTCATTGGTCCTTGCAGGCCACTTAGCATTCTCTCTGTCCTGTTTGCAAAGCCTCTTCAGGTCTGCCAATCCTCTCAGCTACATCTGTGCCCCTCTCAAGACACAAGACACTTTCATTCGCTCTCCTTTACAAATCCAGAGCTATAGGGGATGTGGAGCAACTGCCATAGGGCCCCTTTGTCTGGAAACAACACACTCTCATCTCATCTGTTACCACCATACTGGACTGCTGCTTTTCTTTCTTTCTTTTTTTTTTTTTTTATTATACTTTATGTTCTAGGGTACCTGTGCACAACGTGCAGGTTTGTTACACATGTATACATGTGCCATGTTGGTTTGCTACACCCATTAACTCGTCATTTACATTAGGTATATCTCCTAATGCTATCCCTCCCCCCTCCCCCAACCCCACAATAGGCCCCAGTGTGTGATGTTCCCCTTCCTGTGTCCAAGTGATCTCATTGTTCGATTCCCACCTATGAGTGAGAACATGCGGTATTTGGTTTTCTGTTCTTGCGATAGTTTGCTGAGAATGATGGTTTCCAGCTGCATCCATGTCCCTGCAAAGGACACGAACTCATCCTTTTTTATGGCTGCATAGTATTCCATGATGTATATGCTGCTTTTCTGCTTTCAACTCTGCGATCAAGGCACGCATTCTTTTGTTCTCAGATTCACAACCTATGAGGGACTTTTAGCATCCCCCTCACTCTGGAGATTTGGCCTGGGATGGGAAGTGAGGCATCATCTCGGGAACCCACCCCTGCTTCTCACTCTTTTGTTAGACAATCTCTTTCTTGTCTCTCTTCCTTGCCTGGGAATCTTTATTGCCTCCGGAGTGGGAAAAGTTGACTCTTGCTTTGTCATTCATTCTTCCGTGTCTCCTGTTTTGGTCTAAACTTGGTGCTCAGACTCTTTAGCACTCTGGCTTTTGAGGCTGGAAGGGCTAGATTCTTACCACTAACTGGTATTTCTTTCAAAACCACTTCTCTAGTTTAAGTTCTGAAAGTCTATTTAGAAACTCAAAAGCCAAGAATTATCTTCTTTTGCCTGCTTTATCACCCCTTCCCTAAGTAAGTCTGTGCTCCGTTGCCGCCTATAGGTTGTAAAATACAGGAAGTGGGGTGTGGGGTTTTAATTGTAATGACAATCCATATTGCTACCAGATTCTGACTTTAAGTGCTCCCTACCTACCACAAATTACTAAGCATGTCCTAAGTGCAAGGTGTTTTGTGAGAAGCTGTCAGGAGAAAATAAAGATTAAAAATGTGGAGTACAGGTCACATTTATGTAGCAGTTTTGTCCCCTACATATCCCATTTGATGTTGACGATGACTTTGTGGGCGAGCAGGCCAGGTAGAACCCTCACAATGAGCCTGCAAGGTGGGTTTTATGTTCTCAGCACTTTCCAGATGAGAAAACTAGCTGAGAGAGAGAGAGAGAGAGAGAGAGAGAGAGAGAGAGAGAGAGGTGGAGCTATGGGTGGAGTTTTCAAGTAAACCCAGAACTTCCGACTCCATATATCCACTTCCCTCCACTATCCCTGAAAGATTCTCAATGAGTCTTTAGGCCATTGGAGAAAACAAGCAGAACTCAAGGCAGAAAGGAGCGGACATTGAATTGGACTTCATAGGATGGGTGCCAGTAGGATCGGGAGAAAAGTATTCCAGGCAGAAAGCACCTGGAAGTAGACTTGTTTCAGCCTTCCCTACCCTACCCACCACTCCACCTATTGCAGCTGCCTGAGTTCATGGGGCTGCTTCTCTGCACTTGGCTTCTGCTTCCATTCCTGCTGCTGTGCCCTACACACACACGTGCACGCGTGCACACACACACACACCCCACACCACACCCTGAGCATCAACCATGTCCCAGAGGCAATCATTCTACTTCATCTTTTTTTTTTTTTTTTTTTTTTTTTGAGATGGAGTCTTGCTCTGTCGCCCAGGCTGGGGTGCAGTGGCCGGATCTCAGCTCACTGCAAGCTCCACCTCCCGGGTTTATGCCTTTCTCCTGCCTCAGCCTCCCGAGTAGCTGGGACTACAGGTGCCCGCCACCTCGCCTGGCTAGTTTTTTGTATTTTTTAGTAGAGATGGGGTTTCACCGTGTTAGCCAGGATGGTCTCGATCTCCTGACCTCGTGATCCACCCGTCTCGGCCTCCCAAAGTGCTGGGATTACAGGCTTGAGCCACCGCGCCCGGCCCATTCTACTTCATCTTTACAACAGTGTTTCTCCCTGGTCCTTTCCTCGTCCCTGGGCTGCATCACTGAGCCCCAGCCATGCCACTTGCCCCTTGAATATGTGGGTCACATGTATTACCTGTTGTGCCCTGCTAGCCTGCTGGGGCCACCCCCGTCTTCTCTGGAAACTCAGGGGCTGTTTGCTGCTTGAATCTTGACTAAGCTTGCCACACTGATGGTCTTTTCCCCAGTCCATTTCCACAGTTGCCTCAGTCCTCTCACATCTGCCCTGCCTTAGTGAGCAGGTCTTTTGCAGTCTTAGTTCCTTCCTTTTCTGCCCACTCCATGAGGCTTCCAGGAACCAGCAGATTTCTCAACCAAGTCTAGAGCAAGGACTGAAAGGAGGGGCAAAGCGAGCAGAGGATGTCCCTCCTGGGGGGCTGTGAGGCATACTGCCACGGGATTGGAGCTGGAGCATCGCCCGGGAGAGGGGAAGAGAGGTAAGGATGGAAGATTAGAATCAATGGTAATTCACAAATTTTTAGCATGAAGACCCCTTTTAAACACCAATACAGACCTCACTGGAGAGGAGCTTTACTTTTAGTATCTATTGCTGGAGAAGAAAAGTTTTGACAAAAAACTTACAATTGTCTGGGCACAGTGGCTCACACCTATAATCCCAGCACTTTGGGAGGCCAAGGGAGGCAGATCACTTGAAGTTGGGAGTTCAAGACCAGTCTGGTCAACATAGCAAAATGCTGTGTCTACTAAAAATATTATATAAAAATTAGCTGGACGTGGTGGTGCGAGCCTATAATTCCAGCTACTCGGGAGGCTGAGGAACGAGAATCACTTGAACCTGGGAGGTGAAGGTTGCAGTGAGTTGAGATTGCACCATGCACTCCAGCCTTGTTGACAGTGTGAGACTCTGTCTCGAAAAACAACAACAACAAAAATTACAATGAATTCAGAAACACTTTGAAATAAATTTAAAGTTTATAAATCTCATCACACCTTCACACATGCTGACTTGTCGGAGCTGAAGGTAAGAATATCAATGTCTTTATAGAATAACTCCAAGGCCATTTGGACACCATGGTCAATGGAATTGCTGATGTGGACTAAAATAGGACTTCAGTGATTCTGAAGTGGATTTGAAGGCACCCTGAGGGAGATGTGGAGTCACATGGGTGAAGTCCCCTAGGACCTCAGATTTTGAAGACCATCAAGGAGAAGCAGAGGTGGGCAGTGGAGATGAGGAACAGGCAGTGCATTCTCTTGGAGGCAGACACAAACACTTCTCGTGGGAACTGCAGCCATGTCTCAAGTGGTTTCTTTGATTGTATTTTTAGTCTCCCTGTTTGAGAGTCACGTGGCTGGCTGCAACCTTTTGCTCACATGTCCCCCCCAAACAGGAAGTTGGCTGTCTTTTGCCATTATCTGTCATCTCTCAGCTCTAACAAACAAGTTCATGTGTCATCAGGACAGGCCGAGGCAGAAAATTTACCCTGAAGTCTTGAATAATCTTGAATGTGAAGAAGCAGAAGCATATTTAAAAGAAACCCATTTCTGGTTCCCATGATTGCCCTGTACATCATCAGTTTCCCAGCCATTGGTTGGGATCACGTGATGCTGCCCTACATCCCCTCACACCCAAAAGTGTTTATTGAAGTATATTTTGGAGGAAATTAGGCAACTTGGAGATTCCCCACCTGCCCTTGTCCTCATAAAGCCTCTTCAGACTCTCCTTGAATTTTGTTAGCTCAACAATGCAACAAGCTACAAAGGCAGCGCAATGCTGCCTGGAGCATCACCTGTACTGCCTCCTAGCGGTGTGAACTTGCATAGCTCTTTGGATTCTCTATTTACTCCTCTATGCAAATGCTAATTATAACACCTTCCCTTTTTTTTACCTGTTAGATACAATACACTTGTTAAAAAATAAAATTTATTTGTTAAGTGAAATAATGACTGGGAACGTGTCTAGCTCAGATCTGGGTGCATAGTAAGTGATAAATATGTCCTTCCTCTGTCGCTCTTTCTCTTCTTTTTCCAGACTTTGTGGTAGATACTGCTAGGAATAAATACCCAACTATGACCTAGAAGCTGCTTTGAGATGCTTGTCTCAACTGACCCTAGTACTTTCTGTGCTCCACAAAAGGGGCAAGCGAGGTGCCCAGTGGAGCACAGAGGAGGGAGGGATTCCATGTTGGGGAATACGAGATGCCATCAAGGAAGAAGTAGCTTTTAAGAATGAACTTCATGAATAGGTAGGATTTCTCTACAAATTCTTCTTTTCCTTTTTATTTTATTTTAGTTTTTTAGAGACAGAGTCTTGCTCCGTTACCCAGGCTAGAGTACAGTGGTGTGATCATGGCTCACTGCAACCTTGAACTCCCAGGCTCAAGTGATCCTCCCTCCTCAGCTTCCCAAGTAGCTGAGACTACAAGCATGGGACACCACGCCAGGCTAATTTTTGCATTTTTTGTAAAGATGAGGTCTCACGATGTTGCTCAGGCTGGTCTTGAAATCCTGGGCTCAATCGATTCTCTTACCTTGGCCTCCCAAAGTACTATGATTACAGGCTTAAGCCATTGTGCCCAGCCCTTAAGCCAGTATTGACTCAGAATTTTAAATGTCCAGAGGTGGGGTTCCAAGCACAGTCTAGTCAGGACTCTGGCTCTCTTCCTCTCTGGCTCTTTTGACTTGGCTCTCCCTCTTGTGTTGGTTTTGTCCTCAGGTGGATGGATGCCAGGGAGTAACTCACCTGTCCCCTGCCAACTAAGTTCCCAGAAAAATGCCACATGTGCAAATGTTCACATACTATTGTAGGGGTTCACAGACTTTCTGGATCCATCCATTGATCCCAGGTGTAATAACTCTGAATCAAGCAAATAGACCTAGCTGGGTGCTGTGGCTCATGCCCGTAATCCCAGCACGTTGGGAGGCCGAGGCGGGCAGATCACCTGAGGTCAGGAGTTCAAGACCAGAATGGCCAACATGGTGAAACCCCGTCTCTATTAAAATACAAAAAATTTAGCTGGGTGTGGTGGCGTGCCCCTGTAGTCCCAGCTGCTTGGGAGGCTGAGGCAGGAGAATCTCTTGAACCCGGGAGGCAGAGGTTGCAATGAGCCGAGATCGTGCCACTATACTCCAACCTAGGCAATGAGTGAGACTCCATCTCAAAAAAAAAAAAAAAAAAAAAAAAAAAATTAAATTACATTAAATTAAACAAAAAGACAAAGAAAACAGCCCTATGTGAATAGTCATGGCTGTAATATTCATGTCTTCCTCCTTATTGAGGTAAACTTTCAGGGGGATTTCTCTGTTGAAAATGGGGTGAGCTCTCCTGAGTCTTTCCTTAACAAGTTGGGCTCTGGAGTCGGACTTGTCTGGTTGAGGTGCATAGAATCATAACAGATGGTGATGATGGGGAAAGGCAGCTCAGGCCGAGGGATGGCAGGAGCGTGGAAAGGCACTGCCACAGGGAGGCTTCAGGACTACTTGGAGAAGTGAGGAGATATTGCGGTTGTGGTTGGGGTTCTGTCAGGGAGGGTCCTGGTGAAGACTGACAGCCAGATTGTGGAAGATTGAAGGGGTGGAAGTAGGACTGTCTTTGGTTTCAGGCAGTGGAGTCCCTGGACTCTGGTCCATAGCATTTATCTCAAATGTCCTTTCACACTCCGTGTTGTATTATTTGGTTAGCGTCTGCCGCCTCCACTGGTCCGTTGGCTTCAATGAGCACAGGCACTTTGTCTCTGCTCACCTCTGTACACCCACCACTAGTTGGGAGCCTCCTACATAATATGAATAGATGCTTGCAGCCATAAAAAAGGATGAGTTCATGTCCTTTGCAGGGACATGGATGAAGCTGGAAGCCATCATTCTCAACAAACTAATACAGGAACAGAACACCAAACACCGCATGTTTTCACTCATAAGTGGGAGTTGAACAATGAGAACACATGGACACAGGGAGGGGAACATCACACACCAGAGCCTGTCTGGTGGTGGGGGGCAAAGGGAGAAAGAGTATTAGCACAAATACCTAACGTGTGCGGGGCTTAAAACCTAGATGACGGGTTGATGGGTGCAGCAAACCATGGCACACGTGTACCTATGTGACAAACCGGTACATTCTGCACATGTATCCCAGAACTTAAAGTAAAATAAAAAAAAAAGATACATGCTCAATTCACATTCGGTCCATACACAGGTAGCTGGATGGATGAATTGCCAGGTGGAGTGAAGACAGACAAGTTTAGATCAATGTTTCTTCTAACAAGTGTGAGCTTCGGTACTTGATTTGATTCTCCTCTGCGGTTTCCTTCTTTGCTCATCAACAGCCATTAAGCAGGAACAGGAATTGACATCTTGTTGGCTAGTCCTTCCTGTGTCGGGGCAGATCAGGTCATCTGAGCTACCCAGTGACGTGTGCAAATGACATTTGGCATCTGCCAAGCCTCTCTCCCCCACATACATTATGTGACCTGGAGCAGCTTGAAATAGTATAAAAAACATGCATTTTTGGAATCAGAGATGACTGGTTCAAACTTTGCTTCTATCTTTCATTAACTGTAAGTCTCTGAGGAAATTTCTTCTCTGAATCTGGTTTCCTCAGGGATGATAATAAACACCTCCTTTATGGCGTTGTGGTGGGGATCGAGTAACTCTTACAGTTAGTATGGCCTATAGTAAGCACTCTTTTAGTGCTTACTTTTTATTTTCTCATTGAGTCCTTTAAAAATCACAATAATGTGTTTATTTTACATATTTTTTCCTGAGTTTATAATGTTCATGCTCAGTATAGTAAAGTTGTCATACAACAAACTCTAAAAAAATTAATAATTTTATCTATAACCACTGCTAACATTTTGTATGCTACCTTCTAGTATTTTCTCTATAAATGAGAAAGTTGGTCTATTTTAAGTAGATATTTCCTACAGACAATTGGAGATGGTAGGAAGGGGTGAAGAGTGTAAAGTGATTCTCCCTTTCTTCCCTGAAATTGGATGGGAATTACAATGTGAGCCACCGTGCCTGGCCTCTGTGACTTTATTATATATATATAAAAAATATATTATATAATATATAATATATAATACAATATATAAATATATAATATAATATATAAATATATAATTTATATATAATAAAATATAAATATATAAAATATAATATATTATAATATATTATATTTTATATAAATATATAATATATTATATTTTTATATAAAATATAAATATATAAATGTATAATATATATAATATATTTATTTTATATGTATATAAAATAAAGTCACAGAGGCCAGGCACAGTGGCTCACACTGTGAGCCACACTGCATATATGTATATTTATGAAAATAGGATCATAGGCCCGGTGCGGTGGCTCAAGACTGTAATCCCAGCACTTTGGGAGGCCAAGGTGGGTGGATCACCTGAGGTCAGGAGTTCGAGACCAGCCTGATCAACATGGAGAAACCTCATCTCTATCAAAAATACAAAATTAGCCGGGTGTGGTGGCGCATGCCTGTAATCCCAGCTACTCAGGAGGCTGAGGCAGGAGAATCTCTTGAACTCGGGAGGCGGAGGTTGCAGTGAGCTGTGATCATGCCACTGCACTCCAGCCTGGGCAACAAAAGCAAAATTCTGTCTCAAAAAAAAAAATAATAATGTACATAATATGATTTGTGATGTGCTTTTCTCATTTTGTCTGCAAATATTTCAATTATGTCTGAAAGATAAGGATTCTTCTTAAACATAAACATGAAACCATTATTGCACCTAAAATGAATAATAATTGTTTCATTATCACCAACAGAGACAACTACTGTTCAGGTCTTATGTGACTTCCCAGAGATAGTCTAAGTACCTAGAAATAGCTACTTAATTTTCCTCTCCCCCTCACTCAAACGCTGGCACAGTGAACGCGGTATTTTGCACTGGAGGCTACCATTTAAGTGAGTCTCCTTTCAGCTCTCATAGATGTCTCTGTGAACAGGGCCAGATAGGGTTCTGGTGTCCAGTTCTGAGGGCTCACAAGGCTTGGTCTTTGTTGCATATTTTTAGTCTTTGAACTGAAAATCTGCCAACAACTAAACAGGTGTTAGCAGCCTCATTCTCAACTGTTTCCATGGTTGCTCATGCAAAGAGCAGAGCTGCCGGCAGTGGAGACCAGCAGACATGGGGTTCTCAGGCAGAATTCAGGCCTTCTCCAACTTTGCATTGTGTAGGGAAAAGAAAGAGAGATCAGACTGTTACTGTGTCTCTGTAGAAAGGGAAGACATAAGAAATGCCATTTTGACTTGTACCTTGAACAATTGCTTTGCCCTGAGATGCTGTTAATCTGTAACTTTGCCCCAACCTCTTCGCCCCAAACTTGAGCTCATAAAAACATGTGTTGTATGGAATCAAGGTTTAAGGGACCTAGGGCTGTGCAGGATGTGCCTTGTTAACAAAATGTTTACAGGCAGTATGCTTGGTGAAAGTCATCGCCGTTCTCTAGTCTCGATAAACCAGGGGCACAATGCACTGCGGAAAGCTGCAGGGACCTCTGCCCTGGAAAGCCGGGTATTGTCCAAGGTTTCTCCCCATGTGATAGTCTGAAATACGGCCTCATGGGATGGGAAAGACCTGACTGTCCCCCAGCCTGACACCCGTGAAGGGTCTGTGCTGAGGAGGATTAGTAAAAGAGGAAAGCCTCTTGCAGTTGAGATAGAAGAAGGCCACTGTCTCCTGCCTGCCCTTGGGAACTGAATGTCTCGGTATAAAACCTGATTGTACATTTGTTCAATTCTGAGATAGGAGAAAAACCGCCCTGTGGCGGGAGGCGAGACACGTTGGCAGCAATGCTGCTTTGTTATTCTTTACTCCACTGAGATGTTTGGGTGGAAAGAAACATAAATCTGGCCTACGTGCACATCCAGGCATAGTACCTCCCCTTGAACTTATTTGTGACAGGTTCCTTTGCTCACATGTTTTCTTGCTAACCTTCTCCCCACTATCACCCTGCTCTCCTGCCACATTCCCCTTGCTGAGATAGTGAAAATAGTAATCAATAAATACTGAGGGAACTCAGAGACTGGTGCCAGTGCGGGTCCTCCCTATGCTGAGCGCCGGTCCCCTGGGCCCACTGTTCTTTCTCCATACTTTGTCTCTGTGTCTTACTTCTTTTCTCAGTCTCTCATCCCACCTGACGAGAAATACCCACAGGTGTGGAGTCGCTGGTCCCTTCAACATTGACCCTTGAAGAAATGCTTTATTTATTTATTTATTTATTTTGAGATGGAGTTTCGCTCTTGTTGCCCGGGCTGGAGTGCAATGGCATGATATCAGCTCACCGCAACCTCTATCTCCCAGATTCAAGTGATTCTCCTGCCGCTGCCTCCTGAGTAGCTGGGATTACAGGCATGCGCCACCACGCCTGGCTAATTTTGTGTTTTTCGTAGAGACGAGGTTTCTCCATGTTGGTCAGGCTGGTCTCAAACTCCCAATCTCAGATGATGTGCGTGCCTCGGCCTCCCAAAGTGCTGGGATTACAGGCGTGAGCCACTGCGCCCAGCCTAAAAAAATGCTTTTTATTTTATTTATTTTTTTGTTGAGACGGAGTCTCGCTCTGTCCCCCAGGCTGGAGTGGAGTGGCGTGATCTTGGCTCACTGCAAGCTCCGCCTCCCGGGTTCACGCCATTCTCCTGCCTCAGCCTCCTGAGTAGCTGGGACTATAAGCGCCCGCCACAGCACCCGGCTAATTTTTTGTATTTTTTAGTAGAGACGGGGTTTCACCGTGGTCTCGATCTCCTGAACTTGTGATCCGCCCGCCTCGGCCTCCCAAAGTGTTGGGATTACAGGCGTGAGCCACTGCGCCCGGCAAAAAAAAATGCTTTTTAAACTGACAATCCTATGTGATCTGACACAGAAAGATAATATTTTGCAATAGAGGTTGATCCAAAAAGTCAGGGATGTGTTCCCTGGAATGCTCTGGAGTAAAGTCCAGAGCCTAGGTCTCCTTGGTCCACTCTTAGAACCAGTCCTACCCCACCATCAGCCTTCAGGCCCCATAGCCCCGCTACCCCCAGCTCCTGCCATCCCTCCCCAGTCAGGTCTGTCCCATCCCTACTATCACCAGGACCTGCCTTCAGAAGGCCTTTCCCACCAGCTCCTGCCCCCTCAGCCTCCCCTTTCCTCTCCTTCCATTAATCGATCAACCCATGTGCACGGAAAACTTGACCCTATAAGGAGTCCAGTAGACAGGGAAGGGAGCTAGGAGGTTGAACTTGTTCAAAGCTAAGCTCCAGAGAACAACAAATAAGAATGAACCAATACACTTGAGACATGTCATCTGTAAAATGGATATTACAAAATATAATGGATTTAACAGTGCTTTGTCATCTGTAAAGTGCCCTACAAGCATAAGGGACTTGAATTTTTACGAGGACAGTGATAACTTAAAAGTGGGACCTGAGAGACGATCAATAATTTTACAAATTAATTTTTAATGACAAAAGTGGTACGTATTCATTTTAAGGGATATATAAATACATGAAACGTATGAATAAACAAAAACAGAAAAATTCTCATAGTCTTATTAGAGTGTCATATCTTCTATTATTTATATAGTATATTCTATACTATATATATAATCTAATATAGTATATATAGAATATGCTATATTATTTATATAGTATATTCCCATGAGACCTGTTTCTGTGGGAGAACTGTGGTCCCCTTGATGACAAATTTTGGCATGTGACTTACTCTGAACGGGTTTGCGTAATTGAATACAGCATGCGCCCCCTCTGAGCAGAAGCTTTAAAAACCTCTGTGTGGTTCTGCCATCTTTTTTCCCCTTCTGTCTTGGGACCAGAACATCTCAGGTAAGGGCTTTCCATCTTCCTGGCCCCTGGAATGAAGAGCCCTGTGAAGAACATGTACGGTGGGGGAGAGAGAAACGTTTACTGCTGTAAGCCCCTGAGACGTGGGGGTTGTTTGCTACTGCAGCATAATTTGCCTTAAGATACCTGATAACCCAAAGAGATAACAACCATTAATATTTTGACCTACATGCTTTCATCTTTTTTCTGTGACTTTATTCTGTGTATATTTTCTTTATAAAAATAAGGTCATAATGTACATACGATTTGTGACATGCTTTTCTCATTTTATCTGCAAATATTTCAGTTATAGCTCTAAAAAATAAGGATTCTTCTTAAACATAAACATGAAACCGTTATTGCACCTAAAATGAATAATAATTGTTTCATTATCAACAAATATTAGTCATTGTAACCATTTCTCCAACTTAAAAAAATATATATATATATATATTTTTTGAGACGGAGTCTCGCTCTGTCGCCCAGGCTAGAGTGCAGTGGCGCGATCTCGGCTCACTGCAAGCTCCGCCTCCCGGGTTCCCGCCATTCTCCTGGCTCAGCCTCCGGAATAGCTGGGACTACAGGCGCCCGCAACCGCCCGGCTAATTTTTTGTTTTGTATTTTTAGTAGAGACGGGGTTTCACCGTGGTCTCGATCTCCTGACCTTGTGATCCGCCCGCCTCGGCCTCCCAAAGTGCTGGGATTACAGGCTTGAGCCACCGCGCCCGGCAAAAAATATATATTGTTTAAATCAGGAATCCAAATAAGATCTATACTTTGCAGTTGGTTGATGTATCTTAAATCTCTGTTTATCTTTAGATTCTCCCTCTCCTTCTCTCTCTCTTTTATCCCCTTGTAATGTATTTGTTGAAAAAACTGAACAAGTTGTTCTGTAGAGTTTTCCACAGTCTGGATTTTGCTGATCATGTTCCCATGGCGTCTTTAGCAGGTTCCTCTTTCCCCTGTATTTCCCGTAAATTGCTGATTAAATGTAGAGGCTTAATCAGATCCAATAAACAGATTTTAAAACTCAATACATTATAAACATTTTCCATTTCATTTAATATTCTTCTACAACATGTGTTTTAAGTATTTTAAGTGTCTATAGAGCTGTCAACTGTATGAATGTATGATATGTATTTAGTTAGTCCCATAAGTATCTCATTGCTTTAAGTCGACTGTATGAATGTATGATACGTATTTAGCTAGTCCCATAAGTATCTCATTGCTTTAAGTCGACTGTATGAATGTATGAGCTTTAAGTCGACTGTATGAATGTATGATATGTATTTAGCTAGTCCTGTAAGTATCTCATTGCTCTAAGTCGACTGTATGAATGTATTATACGTATTTAGCTGGTCCCATAACTATCTCATTGCTCTAAGTCGACTGTATGGTTGTATGATATGTATTTAGCTGGTCCCATAAGTATCTCATTGCTCTAAGTCGATTGTATGATTGTGTTATATGTATTTAGCTAGTCCCGTAAGTATCTCATTGCTTTAAGTTGACTGTATGAATGTGTGATATGTATTTAGCTAGTCCTGTAAGTATCTCACTGCTTTAAGTCGACTGTATGAATGTATTATACGTATTTAGCTAGTCCCGTAAGTATCTCATTGCTTTAAGTCAACTGTATGATTGTATTATATGTATTTAGCTAGTCCTGTACTGTTGGATATTTAGGTTGTTTCCAATTTTTGGCTACTACACACAACTCACTGATAAACCTCCTTGTGGACTCACATTTTCTGGCCTCCTTTCCGCCCTTTCTATTTCATCAGTTCCTGCGGATGGTGGATGCCTGTGCCAGCTTCCTCACTGAAGCCTTGAACCCAGAAAACTGTGTTGGAATACTGAGGCTGGCCGACACACACTCGCTGGACAGTCTAAAGAAGCAGGTTCAGAGTTACATCATTCAAAACTTTGTGCAGATTCTGAACTCTGAGGAGTTCCTTGACCTGCCTGTGGATACTCTTCACCACATCTTGAAGAGTGATGACCTTTACGTGACCGAGGAGGCTCAGGTGTTTGAGACCGTGATGAGCTGGGTCCGGCACAAGCCATCAGAACGACTCTGCTTACTCCCCTATGTCCTCGAGAACGTGCGCTTACCGCTTCTGGACCCGTGGTACTTTGTGGAGACGGTGGAAGCAGATCCTCTCATCAGGCAGTGCCCAGAGGTCTTCCCGCTGCTCCAGGAAGCCAGGATGTACCACCTTTCTGGCAATGAGGTGAGTAGAAGATAAGAGGTGCTATATTTAACCAGTGAAATAGGGAGTTAGCTAGGGGCTTGCAGAGATGCAAGTGAAGCGGATTCAAAAATGCCTGGGCGACAGAGCGACACTCTGTCTTGAAAAAATAAAAATGCTTAGGGCATGAAGGAGAAAACACTGCCTGTTCATTGCTGGGTCGGGCAGTTCCAGAAGCCCTGATTCCCGATCTATGAAGCTGATGCCATGTGTTCAGACAGTTACTGAGTATATTGGGTGACATGTAGAAATCACCCAGCACCACACCTGGCCAATGCCTCCTCTTCCTAGTCATGGAAGGGTGGGAGGTTGGGGGGCACACTGCACACAGAAACAAGAACGTGCCCTGGGCTGGGTGCGGTGGCTCACGCCTGTAATCCCAGCACTTTGGAAGGCCAAGGCGGGCGGATCACGAGGTCAAGAGATCCAGACCATCCTGGCCAACATGGTGAAACCCCGTCTCTACTAAAAATACAAAAAATTAGCTGGGCATGGTGGCGCATGCCTGTAGTCCCAGCTACTCAGGAGACTGAGGCAGGAAGATGGCTTGAACTCGGGAGGCAGAGGTTGCAGTGAGCCGAGACCAGGCCACTGCACTCCAGCCTGGGCGACAGAGGGAGACTCTGTCTCAAAAAACAAAACAAAACAAAACAAACAACAAGAACGTGCCCTGTCTAGTCACTATTCCATGGGGGTGCTGTTCTTCCTTGCCCACTCTGGTGAAACGTTGCGTCTCTTAGATACACTCTGACATCACTTTGATTTAGACTCTCACCATCTGAATTTCTGGAAATTTCTCAAAACTCATCTCCCTGCTCCACGTCTGGCCTCCCTCCAATTTATTCACCAGCTGAGAGATCTGAAACTCAAGTCTGATCCTCTTGCTCTTGGGCTTGCCTTCTCCATTGGCTCCCCATCACTTTCAGAATAAAGCCCATACTTCCTGCCTACATTCCCAGAGCCTGGTCTTGCATCATTAACCTCCTGCCTGCTTCTCTAGTGTCCTCTCTAACCTCCTGCTTCTGCTGTAGTCCTAATGCACAGCTTGTGGTTCCCCAAAGTGGATGTGCTTTTTCTGCCTCCAGGTCAATATGAATGTTGTTCAAGTGCTTTTCTCTTCTTCTTCATCTAGCTGACTTCTACTCCTGCTTCAAAACTCAATCCAAGCATCACTTTCTCCAGAGACTTCTCCTTTTATTTGTTTATTTATTTATTTATTTGTTTATTTATTTTTGAGATGAGGTCTTGCTCTGTTGCCCAGGCTGGAGTACAGTGGTACAATTGTAGCTCACTGCAGCCTCGACCTCCCAGGCTCAAGTGATCCTCCCACATCAGCCATCCAAGTAGCTGGGACTACAGGCATGTGCTACCACACTCGGCTAATTTTAAATTTTTTTGTAGGGACAAGATCTCACTATGTTGCCCAGGCTGGTCTTGAACTCCTGAGCTTAAGTGATCTTCCCATCTCAGCCTCCCAAAGTGCTAGGGTTACAGGTGTGAGCCACCACACCCAGCCACTGTCCATGTTCTCATAGCACTTGGTGCATTGCTCCATCACAGCACCAATTGCTGCATGGAAACCATCTGAATTTATCACGTGTAAATATCTGTAGACTGGGAGCTTGTAATAGTAGGAAATGTGTCTTACTGCACTTTTCATCTCTAGATCTTAGAAGAGAGTCCTAAGACTACTATATAGTGAATGAGTAATTAGTAAATGCTTGTTGAATGATTAAATTGGTACTATGAATGGTGAATAAACATATTATTTGGATCTACCTGGTTCTCCTTAACAATTCCTGAAGAAGATTTTTCTTCAGAACTTTATAAAGACAAGAATAAATTTAGTGGAGAGGAAGTAATGATATAGGGACAGTTTGTTAACAGTTTGTACACATGAAGACCCATACTTATATCTCACTATGCAATGGTTCTGGGATTAGCTACCAAGCTTTCTTCATTAGGCTATCGGTAGAAGCCTTAGCCAAACATGGCTCAGGAATTGTCTGTCTGAGGTTCTTTTGGAGTTTCTCCCTTTTTCTGTGTTCTTTTCTAGTCTTTTTTTTTTTTTTTTTTTTTTTGTGGTCCTTAGATCCACTGTTCATTCATTCACTCTGCAAACATACCCTTCAATGTTTAGTAGAATTTACCAGAGCCTGGTGTTTTCTTTGTGGAAAGTTTTTAAACTATAATGTATATTTCTTTAATAGATATAGGACTCTTTAGGATCTCTGTTTCTTCTAGAATGAACTTTGATAGTTTGTGCCTCAAATAATTTTTTCATTTAATATAAGTTGCTGAATGTATTGACATAAAGTTGTTTAGAGTATTCCTTTATTATCTTGTTAATACCTGCAGAATCTATAGTGTTGTCACATCTCTCATTCCAGATATTGGTAATTTGTTTCTGCCCCTTTTATTTTTCCTGATCAGTCTGGTTAGAGGCTTATCAATTTTATTGATTTTTCTCAAATGACTAATGTCTAGTTTCATTTGATTTTCTCTATTTTCTCTTTTCTATTTCACTTATTTCCACTCTGATCATTATTTTCTTTCTTTCTGCTTAGTTTGGGTTTAATTTACACTTATTTCTCTAGTTTCTTAAGGTGGAAGTGGAGGCCACTGATTTGAGACTTTCTTTCTTTCTAATATTGGCTTTCATGCTATAAATTTCCCCCTTTAAACTGTGTAAACAGCATCCCATGTAGTTAAGCATGCTATGCCTTCATTTTTTGCAAATAAATCCTGAACACCAACTCTATGCCAGATATGGCACCAGGTTCTGCAAAACAGTCTGTGTCTTACCCAGGTACTGCTAAACAGTCTGTGTGTCAGAGAAGATGGGACATTTAACAAATGAAGGGTGATGAGTGGATTGATGGGGGAAGCCTAGGAAACCACATAGGCCTTATTCTATGCTGGATGTCTAGCAGACAGCCTGCATATAATTGCAGACAGGTCTCAGTCCCTGCAACTGCCCTCATTCAGCATTTATTCAGTGTCTCCCCTGGAATACTACATTAAAAAGAATAAAAAAGAATGCATAAAAAAGAATGCAATCATGTTTTTTGCAGCAACATGGATGGAGCTGGAGGCCATTATCCTAAGTGAACTGACACAGGAACAGAAAACCACATAGTGCATATTTTCACTTATAAGTGAGAGCTAAAGTTTGAGTACACATGAACACAAAGAAGGGAACAAAAGATACCAGAGTCTACTTGAGGGTAGAGGATGAGAGGAGGGTGAGGATTGAAAAACTACCTATCAGATACTATGCTTATTACCTGGATGATGAAATAATCTGCACACCAACCCCCACGACACACAATTTACCTATATAACAAATCTGCACATGCTCCTGAACCTAAAATAAAAGTTAAAATAAATAAATAGCACTTTAAAACAATTTAAACATAAACAGTGCCTTGCTCAACTATACTTCCAATATTTTTGCTATTTTTGTTTCTGCTTCCTATTTTCTAAGTCCTTGAAATGCAGATGATAAAGGCTTTTCTCTGATATAAAAGGTCCCTACCCTGTCTTCTGCACAATTGCTGCAATAAAATATTTTCATTGCCTTTTGTATTTCCAAGGTGCTGGGGGCAGAGTCAGACATTATAAGCTTTAGATTTAGGAGGAGAGAGAATTCTGACATCTGGAAAATTCTTCAGTGGTGAGAACCTGGGCTTTGAGTCAGGCAGAGATCTGGGTGTTAATCTTGACTGCACAATTTATTTACAGTGTAACCTCAGGCAGTTACTTAACTACGCTAAGGCACAGTTCTGATCTGTAACATGGGGATAATAATATCTACCAATTGATAGAACTGTTTTGAGAATTAAGTAATAATCTCTCACAATCAATCCTTCTCTGGGGTTAAAATCAGTCTTTTCACTGTGTCCCAGGTTTTTGTGGCCTTAATTTCCCAAATCCTTCTCAAGGCACTTTCTCATCCTCATTTTATAGTTTGGGCAACTGAACCAACCAACCAACCACCATGACCTCCTAATTGGGGTCTCATTCATTGCCAGTTGATTCCCTGAGAATCCAGTCTGCTCAATGCTGGAAGGGTCTTGGGTTAACTCCTCATGACAGTAGCGTGAACCTGGAGGCTACTCTGTGAACACACTTCTCCCCGTACCCTTCATTTACCAAACTTTAACCCTCTTGTCCTATTGTCATCTTTCCCGTTTGTTTGTTTGCTTTTTTCTTCAGATAGACTTTCACCCTTGTTGCCCAGGCTGGAGTGCAATGGCGCGATCTCGGCTCACTGCAACCTCTGCCTCCCAGGTTCAAGAGATTCTCCTGCCTCAGCCTCCTGAGTAGATGGGATTACAGGCATGTGCCACCACCCCTGGCTAAGTTTGTATTTTTAATAGAGATGGGGTTTCTCCATGTTGGTCAGGCTGGTCTCAAACTCCTGACCTCAGGTGATCTGCCCGTCTCAGTCTCCCAAAGTGCTGGGGTTACAGGAGTGAGCCACCGTGCCCAGCCCATCTTTCTCTTTTAACCTTGTCCATCCTCTAAACTGATATTAACAACAGGAAATTTTAGAACACCAAAAGCAAATGTCAATCTCTATTTGATTTGGGAATGGTAGCTGGAACCTTCACTGAAAGAGATATTTGGGGACAGAGGAAATTTGCCTCTTCACTTAATTGCCTCTTAAGTTTTCAGACATGAACCTGGTATATACCAAAGGTTACTGTGACATGTGTGATGTGGGGAAAGGGGAGCAGAGGCTCCAGCCCAAGGATAGCTTTGCTGAAACAATATGCTCACTGTGTCCCCTAGTATAAGATCTGTGGACGGTTGAGCGGTCACTGAGGTGCAATTATCTGCTCTGTTTTTAACAATCTGAAAATAAACTGGTTATGCCTGATTGTTGCATGCCGTTCATTGGCAAACACTTCCGCATGTCTGCAACAAACTGGCCCGTCTCAGACTTCAGATTGACATTTGTTATGACATTGGGGCTAATATTTTGCCACATGTAGCTGAACTTACAATGTGGTAATGGTGCCACCACTTGGCGGTCCCATGGTGCTGAGTTCTAAGACAGGTCTCGTTACCCAGCCAAGCCCATCAGCTAGATAATTGTGTTAGTTCTCAGTTGCTGCATAACAAATTACCCACAAACTAAAAAGTTTAAAATAACAAACACTTACTATCTAACAGGCTCTGAGTGTCAGGGATCTAGGAGTGGTTTAGCTGGGTGCTTCTAGCTCAGGGTCTCTTACGAAGTTGCAGTAAAGCTGTTGGCTGGGGCTGCAGTGATCTCAAAGTTCAAATGGGATTCAGGCTCACTCAATGGACTGTTGGCAGGCATCAGATCCTTGCTGGCTGCTGGTTGGGAGCCTCAGTTTCTTGCCATGTGGGCATCTCTATAACAGCTGGCCTCCCCCAGAGCAAATGACCTAAGAAAGACTGAGAGAGTAATCAGGATGCAAGCTGGTAGTGCCTTTTATAGCCTAATTTCAGAAGTGATGTATCATCACTTCTGCTGTAATCTGTTGGTCATAGAGACCAATTCTAGAACAGTGTGGAGGGAACTACACAGATGTGAATACCAGGAAGCAGGGATCACTGGGGCCACCGTGGATGCCTACTACCACAGTGATTTAGACTGAGTTACCCAGCTTGCCCATTCATTCACTCATCCATTCACTCATTTTTTTTTTTTATTTTTTGAGATGGAGTTTTGCTCTTGTTGCCCAGGTTGGAGTGCAATGGTGCGACCTCGGCTCACTGCACCCTTTGCCTCTCAGGTTCAAGTGATTCTCCTGCCTCAGCCTCCCGAGTAGCTAGGATTACAGGTGCCCACCACCACATCTTGCTAATTTTTTTTATTTTCTTTTTTATTTATAGTAGAGATGGGGTTTCACCATGCTGGCCAGGCTGATCTTGAACTCTTGACCTCAGGTGATCCACCTGCCTCGACCTCCCAAAGTGCTGGGATTGCAGGCATGAGTCACTGCACCCAGCTCACTCGCTCATTTAATCAATGTTTATAGATGCCCACAAGCTCCAGGTACTATTCTTGGTGCTGAGGATCCATTGGAGAAAAAGGGCTGTTCCTGCCATCAGGGGCCTTACAGTAAATTACAGTGAAGCATGAAAAGTGCTGTTGTGGGGGAAATTCAGGGTCATGGGAATGTGTGCAAAGTTAGGAATGGCTTCCTGGAGAAAAGGACAAAGTGACGTGGTAAATTACTCAAATGCCTTAAAGGGGTAAGTGGATTGGGGTGGTAGCATGGGAAATTGAGAATAGAATATTATGGGGAGATCCAGACAGCAGGCAGGAAACCAGGAATTTTAGCCAGTAGGAGGACAGCCTTTCATAGGTCAGGACCAAGGAATGAGATACCAGACCTGGAGGTCAGGAGGTGAGATCACGGCTAGTCCAGTCCTTGTAGCAGCCTGTCAATTACCCAACAGGTTATTGGGGCAGGAGAGCAGGCATTACAAATAAAATGAGGGGAGCTTCGGAGTGGAGGCTGAGGCCTGGTTCCCAGAACTGAAGAAAGGGTCACGAGGGAATCAATTCAGGGAGGCCAGTACTGTTTTCTAAGCATTGCCCTGCAACACCTAAATCCCCTCTGAAAGAGGACCGGATAGACTGATGCTGGAGGTTGTGCCTCAGCTGTGGGGAATGGGGTTTAGGGACAGGAACCACGGCTAATAGCTGAAGAGAAAGTTGCAGAGCAGCAAAGTTTGTTTTTGGTGCCATTGCCCAGATCCTGTCCTGCCAGCTTGGTGCTCTCATGGTGCCCCCAAGTTCCCTGGCTCACCCCTTCACTCTTATCCCAGCACCGTTCTGCTGTCCACACTGTCAGGGCCAGCCCATTGCCTAGGCTTTGTCCAGTCACACCTATCCCCACTCTGCTGACCCATAAGGAACTGCCCTGCCACAAACTTTATGGCCATGGTCCAGCCTCAAGATCGGAGGATGCAGAATTCACCGTACCAGGCTCCTAGGCACAGAAAACCAACCAACCAGCCAAAGACTGTTATGGAAAATTAGAGGCTGGGAGTTGACTGGTCTGATTATTTGTGGCTCTTGGTTGGATTCACTGTTTGAGGGCTCAGTCTTTGCTGCTGTAACCTATTTGTCACCACCTATGGGCAGAATCGGAGTTCTGTAGTCTGTGTTAAATCAGTCTAATTTTGTAGGAAAATTGGCGACTCTGGCCATCTGGGAAATGGTGGCTGCCTCTCTGCCTCCCATCAGCACACCTATGGAACCTTCATCATGGAGCCCAGGGGATCAATGGAACCAGGAAGGGCAGCTCTTCCTTTTACAGCAGTATCAATATGGCATCTACCGCTGCTCCTACAGGCATAATTAGCTGTTGAGGGGCGAGTGTGTGCCAGGTGCTCTGTTCACACCTCTGCCTCATGACCTTATGAATGCTCACAGTCATCTGAGAGCACAGAAATGATTACAAGCAGTCTACAGAGGTCGTGTTACTTCTCCAAGGTCACATGGCCACAGGTGATAGAACGCTGGTACATTTGACTTTCGAACCTCTGCTTTTTCAGCAGGGTTCAAATACCCATAGTATGGATTTCTTCACTGGTTCAAAGCTCTGAAAGGTCATTTACTGTATGTTGGAACCAGCCTTCCTCCCTCCCTGGCCACACCCTGATTCCTTCTAGTTCTTGTTTCCTAAGTCACTGAATGCTCGTAGGTCATCACTGTCCAGGATGTCTCTTCCAGAAGGCTGATGGTGAGCAAAGTCTGAGGTCTCATCAAGAAATTAAAGCCAAGGGGGAATGGAAAGTAGCCCAAAATGAAATTCCAGGATTTAAGGTTTCAGACTAGGCAGGAGAGGAAAGGCAGGAAGGGCATCTGATGGTACATAGACCCCGATCTCTTAAAACAGCAGCAAAAACAGGTAACATTTATTGAGTACCTGTTATGCACCAGGCCCTGGGTGAAGCACACTCTATACATTATCCCATTTAATCCTCACAACACACGTATGAGGTAGTTACCTCTAATATCCCCATTATACAGATGATGAAACTGAGGCTCAGGGAGGTGAAGTCACATGGTCATACCATGGCAGATGTGGGAATTGGACCCAGCTCCTAATGGCTCCATAGCCCGAGCTCTGAAACTTTGTGTTGTCCTGCCTTTATGTGCCCACATTGATTTCCAGATCATTTCGGAGCGCACCAAGCCCAGGATGCATGAGTTCCAGTCTGAGGTGTTCATGATCATCGGTGGCTGCACGAAGGATGAACGGTTTGTGGCAGAGGTGACTTGCCTGGACCCCCTGAGGCGCAGCCGCCTGGAGGTGGCCAAGCTCCCGCTAACGGAGCATGAGCTGGAGAGTGAGAATAAGAAGTGGGTGGAGTTTGCATGCGTGACGTTGAAAAATGAGGTCTACATCTCAGGTAAGCAGGAGTCATGTAAAGCCACAGCAAGCCCCAGTAGCACTACATATGTTCGTGAGTGGCAGCCAGGCAACCATCCTAGAATTACTGTGAATTGGCAATGATCTGGCTCTGACTGAGACAGGATATGGACCCAGGAGCTCAGGTGGTCTTATTTTGGAGGGTACATTGCTCCTTAATAAATACCAAACTGAGCAGCATTGTGCTATTCTTTTCTTTTCTTTTTTGAGACAGAGTCTCGCTCTATCGCTCAGGCTGGAGTGCAGTGGCACGATCTTGGCTAGCTGCAACCTCTGCCTCCTGAGTTCAAGTGATCCTCCTGCCTCACCTTCCCGAGTAGCTGGGATTACAGGTGCCTGCCACCATGCCCGGCTAATTTTTGTATTTTTAGTAGAGACGGGGTTTCACCATGTTGGCCAGGCTGGTCTTGAACTCCTGACGACAGGTGATCCACGGGCCTCGGCCTCCCAAAGTGCTGGGATTACAGGCGTGAGCCACCTTGTCTGGCCAGCATTAATAGAAAACCGAGAGAGGAGGCAGACAAGTCCAGTCCTTCACGGAAAAAGAAGAGGGAAAGTGGTAAGGGTTTATTCAGTGTCTGCTATAGGCATAGGCCCCTGAGCTACGCAGTGGGAATTCAGTAATGAGTAAACACGTCTGCTCTTCCCCCAAACCTGACCCCTCCCATGTTTATTAGGTTGTACTTGGGTATACTTCAGTAGGACCCAATACTTTTTCATTAGGAAAATGTTTGCTTCAGTATTAATAGTTACTTTGTGTCTGTCTTTCCCATTAGACCTGAAGTTCCATGAGGGGTAACACTATAGCCCCTGTACCTAGCACTGTGCCTGACCTCCGGGTAAATGTTCAGTAAATATTTATTGAATGACACAGTCTCAACCATCTTTACTGAGTAGTAGATACATTTATACTTTAATAACATTTAATTGTTTACCTCTCACATCAACTCTGTAAGATAGGGGTTTTTAGGGTAGGAGAAAACAGAGGCACAGAGAGATTCTTGAACATACCTAAGGTCGCACACTGGTAGGTGTCAGGCAGGACTTCAACCCAAGTTCTGAGCCTAACGACCACGCTCTCCCCATCACATCAAAAGCCACTTGACTCTCCCTGGGACCCTAAGGAAGGAGACAAGCTTCCCTTCCCCTTTCTTACAGGCTTTTCTCGAATCTGAACTTGTTGAGAGGAAAGCAGCACCCCAGAGCGTGTTTCCTCCAAAATCAAGGACAGATCGTCCTTTGGATGCATTCATATCGTTGATTAGGTTCTAGCTTTCTTTTCATCTTGCAGAAATTTTTTTTAATTTTTTTTTTTGTTGTTTTTTTGAGACGGAGTCTAGCTCTGTTGCCCAGGCTGGAGTGCAGTGGCACGATCTCGGCTCACTGCAACCTCCAGCTCCCGTGTTCAAGCGATTCTCCTGCCTCAGCCTCCCAAGTAGCTGGGATTACAGGTGTGTGGCACCACATCTGGCTAATTTTTGTATTTTTAGTGCAGTCAGGGTTTCACTGTGTTGGTCAGGCTGGTCTTGCACTCCTGACCTTGTGATCCACCCGCCTCAGCCTCCCAAAGTGCTGGGATTACAGGTGTGAGCCACCACGCCCGGCCTTAATTGTTGTAGAAGATCCAAACAACGCAGAGCAAGTAAAGTAAAATAGGGCAGTTTCTCTGTGCCATCACAATTCTATGGGTTTTCATTTTTTACAAAAATTATTTTCTATTTGCTCAGGGTAAATAATTTTAGCTGCTGTTACAAATCCTAAGTCTCAGTGAATTAACACAATAGTATGCAGGGGTCAGGGGGAGGATGGTCTGCTCCATTCAGGTATTCAGGGGCCTAGGATCCTGCCATCTTGTGACACTGCTTCTTCCTACATGTGGACTTGATTTAGGGATGAGAAAAACGCTGAGGGAGTTGAGAAGTCACACCTGCTCACAAAAGCCTCAGCCTGGAAGGGCCATTGATTTTGCTCACGCTCCATTGGCAAAAACTAGCGACATGACCTCCCTTACCCTCCCCTCACCCCGTCTAGGTGCAGGGGGCTGGGAAATGTAGTTTAGCTATGTGCCCAGGAGGGATCAACAGGTGTGGTCATCATAGTCAGTCTTTGTCACATATACTACACGTGTTATTCTTTTTCTTTCTTTCTGTCTTTTTTTTTTCTTGAGATGGAGTCTCACTGTTGTCCAGGCTGGAGTGCCATGGAGAGATCTCGGCTCACTGCAACCTCTGCCTCCCAGGTTCCAGCGATTCTCCTGCCTCAGCCTCCTGAGTAGCTGGGATTACAGGCACGTGCCACCATGCCTGGCCAATTTTTGTATCTTTGGTAGAGAAGGGGTTTCACCATGTTGGCCAGGCTGGTCTCAAACTCCTGACCTCAGGTTATCCACCCACTTCGGCCTCCCAAAGTGCTGGGATTACAGGTGCCCACCAACATGCCTGGCTAATTTTTGTATTTTTGGTAGAGACGGGGGGTTCACCATATTGACAGGCTGGTCTCAAACTCCTGACCTCAGGTGATCTGCCTGCTTTGGTCTCCCAAAGTGTTGGGATTACAGGCGTGAGCCACCGCGCCTGGCCCAATTTTTTTTGTATTTTAAGTAGAGACAGAGTTTCACCATGTTGGCCAGGCTGGTGTTGAACTCCTGACTTCAGGTGATCCGCCCACCTCAGCCTCCCAAAGTGCTGGGATTACAGGTGTGAGCCACTGTGCCCAGCCCACATGTTATTCTTTTGTCATAAATTTATTGTTCACTTTTTAATGATACAAGCAACACCTGAAAGCATGCTTGTTATACACAGTTAAATCAACAGAAACTTGTACTTCAATTAACAATATCATCTGGACATGATGACATGTTGGTTTAATGGATACACATATTAAGTGATATAGTTACTCATGAAAAGCACATCATGGGAGCTTAATTACGCTGGCCAGTATTATCACTACTGTTATTCTTTTTACCAGCTATATGGCAGTCTACCAAATGGATAAACCATAATTTTTTTAGCTTTCTTTTTAAAAAAATCTCCTTAAAAAATACTGCAGTAGGCATTCTTAGGCACATATTTTTTCATACTTGTGCTGCTACTTGGAAAGTTTCCTGGAAGTGGTCATATGTGAATTGAGAATTTTGTATATATTGTGAAATCGTCCTACAGAAAAGTTGTACCAATTTAACAGTCCAATCAGTGATGAGTGACAGTGCCCGTTTTCTATATCCTTGCTCACGATTTCTATTGTTAGTCATTTAAATTTTTAATAGACTAGAATGTTTGAATTTATACTCCTAGGTCATTAGTGAGGTTGAGCATAGTTTATATATTTACCAGATAATTGGATTTATTTTTTAAAATTATCTATTCATACTCTTTGACAGTTCCTATCAGTTTTTGTCTTTTTCTTAGTAATTTTTTGGAGCTCTAATTATATATCCTTTGCTATTTGTGTTGCAAATATTTTCTCCTAGACTGTGGCTGTTTTTTAACTTTATATTTATATACTTGTTTTCTTTCCTATACAATTCCACATTTCATGTCACGCTTAGAAAACCCCTCCTAACCCCAAGGCCATTAACATAATATCCTATACATTCTCCAGTTACTTCTATAGCAGTAACATTTGAATTTTATTTTAAATGTAATGTAAAATAAGTATCTAACTTAATTTTTATCCAAATGAACAACCAGTTGTTCTAATAACATTTATTTAATGATCTGTATATATTTTAGTCTGTTTTTATGCTCTTGTTTTTAACTGATCAGTTTGTCTAGTACTGCACTGTTTGTATTAGGTTAGCTTTTTTGTATATTTTAATACTTGATAAGGAAAGCCTCCTTCTTCACTTTTCTTTTTCAAAAGTTTCTTAGAAATTTTTCCAAACTTACTCTTCCCAGTGAAATTTAGAATTATCTCATCAAGTTCCCCCCAAAAGTCCTGAAGGCACTGAATATATAGATTAACCTAGGGAGGGTTGACATCTTCACAATAAGGTGTCTTCTCATTTATCATTTATGCACACCATATGCTTTCTTGGTTTTTTTTTTTTTAGTCCTAAAATAAAATCATAGGTTTTAATAAAGTTTGCATATATTTCTTTGAAAATTTACAGTTATTTTATATTTATACTTTTTGACACTACCTAAATAGGATCAATGTTTTGAATAAATGGAGACCTTTGAAAGGTACCCCACCCAAAGACAAATGGCCAAAGCACATGAACAAAAGATTCAAGGCAGAGGAAGCTCCGCTTCCCTCGTAGTAAGGGAAAACCAAACTGACAGAGTTTTTCTCCGTCAGACTTAAAAAAAAAAAAAAGAAAAGAAAGGCAGGAAACAAAACCACCACCACCAACAAAACGTGGATATGAGGAAAAGTCAACCAGCACAGCTGCGGAGCGTGCCTTGGCTGCACCTATAAAAACTCAGGGTGCACATGCCTTTGACTTAGAAAACCCACTTCTGAGTTCTGCACTAGAGAAACACCCGACACGGAATGTGGTCAGTAATGTTCACTTCTCCACTGTTGCACATATGTAAGTCTGGAAAGTAAATCTTTGCTTTAAGTAGTTGGCAGTACTCTATGCTGATGGGAAAATGGAAACACAAAGCTGTTAAATATTTGATTAAAATCACCAAAAAAGGCAGTTCTCCTTTGTCTTTGTCTCTTTCCCCAGCTGCTGAATTACTTATTTTCTGTTTTTTAAGAGCGTTGTCTTCAAGAAAATATTTACCAGATCACTCTCAAATGATCTATTGTGAGCATCTCGTACTTTTATAACAAAAATTAATTTAGAAATAGGATAAATCCCACTGACCTTTTTATACAGATCAGAGAGACACACCAAGAGAATGTTGTACGATTTCTTAGTGATTTTTCCAGGTCTGTATCTTTGCTTTTTTGTTTAAATAATTAAGTAAACATAGAACTTAAGCTGCCATGTAATTTGCCTTCTGCACAAACCCCACTGTCCCCGCCCAGCCTTGCTTCCTGCTCCTTGTGAGCGCAAACACTGAGTCCAGACTCCCTCTGGCCCCTACCCACCCAGGTTGGCTTGGATCCTGCCCCCTTGAAGCCTTCTTGGGGCCCTGCTCACTTAGCCACCTCTTCTCTGAACTCTCACAGCACTGAGGTGGCACATGACACAGTGTGGTACATCATCCCTTCTGTCTCTCCCTGTTCCCCTGCATTTGCCTCATCTCCCCTGCCAGACAGCACACACTAGCCGGGTTTCTTATATCTCCCCTCAGGGTAGGGCTGGTCTGGGGACTTGGCACTTTTGGATATGTGGGATATTATGGGAGAAGCTGTATTTCTGACGCATCTGATGGTTTCTTAAATGCTTTGTATGTCTTGCAGGTGGCAAAGAAACACAGCATGATGTTTGGAAATATAATTCTTCGATCAACAAGTGGATTCAGATTGAGTATTTAAACATAGGCCGCTGGAGGCATAAGATGGTGGTGTTGGGTGGCAAGGTTTATGTTATTGGAGGCTTCGACGGCTTACAGAGAATCAACAACGTGGAGACCTACGACCCCTTTCACAACTGCTGGTCAGAGGTATAGGAGACGATTTCTACCAGTAACTGCCTGTATTATTACTTCAATGCTTTTTTAGAAAGCTTTGGAACGTGCCTACCATGGTGGCCAGCTTTCTGATCATTTTACTCCCAAGGAGAACATTTTTGGTGGCTCTGAGCTTCCCTCCTCCTAGGAGCTATTGCTTCAGTATCACTGATCAAATCACAGAAACAGTGTCCTTCCAAGTGGTGAAGGTCTGTGTGGGCACCTGTCCTAATTTGGACAGAATTCCAGATGTGGACGGAGGCTCACCCTGTCCTTAGATGGGAGATCTCTTGGTCTGCATGTCTTGACGTAGAGTCTTGTCTCCTCAGATGCCTTGTCTCCTATTCTCCGCACTGGACACATGCAGATCACTTTACTATACCGTTTATGAACCCAGAGTGATTTGGTCATGTTAGAAGTCATCCCTTCTTTATTTTCCCATTGATGATGAGCCACTTGCAGCCCTGCATGTCAGACTTATCAATGCAACCTCAGGTGTATATCAGACTCAGGAAAAGAAAAGCCACCTCATCTCATTTCCAAGTTATTCCCAATTTCAAATTTTCTTTTTCCTTATCAGATCAGATGTCCAAGCATGTTCCAGCTTAATGGAGTGTACAACACAGTCATTGTAGGCACAAGCAAAGGTTGCCAGGTCAACACATCTAGCCAAGACTGTCAGCCTGAAAAGTGCTATATTGAGAGCCCTTAACATTTATGGGGAGCGTACCTAAGATCTTCTCAAAACAAGCCCGATCACAGAGCTGCTCCGTGATCTAAAAGGATCCTGCAAATAAATGGGCAAGAGGCTCTTGGAAGTCTCCTTTAGTGTCCTGGGGTTCATAGGGTAGAAGCACACGTCTGACTTAATCTCAAAATCCTCAGTGCTACCCTATAATGGAAGAGTCTGCTTACCTGTGGCCACCTCAAACCTGTATACCAGCTTTTCTTCCTAGATATAAGCACCAAGGAAAATCAATGCTGGTACATAGTAGGCACTCCATAGATATTTTTTGAGTGGATGAGCACATGAACGTATATGAATATGCATGTATAAAACATCATTTTCCTCCAACACTGGCTGATTTCATCTGTATAAACTTATTCTTACCTATACTCCTCCTTCCCTGAGAGCTGGATTCTGGGAGAGTCTGGCATACCCCAACACACAGCTTGCTCTAGCTTGCGTGGAGCCTGGAGGGAGGGTGAGAAATGCATGCTTTCATTCTTGCTGTGTCTTCAGAGGATTCAAGCCTACAGGCCTTGTGACTTTAGGCAAAAGATGCCCAGTTCTGTGTCCCGGAGCTCTGTCCTGTATCCTGGGAGTTACTGCAGCAATCTGGGCAGCATGACTGACAGCTTCTTCTTGTGCCCTGTGCCTCTACAGGCTGCACCCCTCCTTGTCCATGTCAGTTCCTTTGCAGCCACCAGCCATAAGAAGAAGCTCTATGTGATTGGAGGAGGGCCCAATGGGAAACTGGCCACAGACAAGACTCAGTGTTATGACCCTTCCACCAACAAGTGGAGTTTGAAGGCGGCCATGCCGGTGGAGGCCAAATGCATCAATGCAGTGAGTTTCCGGGACCGCATCTATGTCGTTGGTGAGTAATGGCTTCTTATTGATCTGAATGGCTTAGAATCTGATTAGCGCTTGGCTGCAGCGCGTCAAGCGTGTGTCGCGGTGTCTCCACTGCTGGCAACTCACTGCCCCTAGGACCCACTCTGGCTTTCAGAAGAGCCGTCAATCGACTGTTTCTCTTGGCAAGAGAGTAGACTTGGCCTAACCAGAAATTGAATTTTAGTGGTTAAGAGGGAAGAACCCAGAAAAATGGAGCGATGCCCACAGAGTTTCCTCCCTCTCTTCAGGTGGGGCCATGAGGGCGCTGTATGCCTACAGCCCCCTGGAAGACAGCTGGTGCCTGGTGACCCAGCTCAGCCACGAGCGGGCCAGCTGCGGTATCGCACCCTGCAACAACCGGCTCTACATCACCGGCGGGCGGGACGAGAAGAACGAGGTTATCGCCACGGTGCTGTGCTGGGACCCCGAGGCCCAGAAACTGACAGAGGAGTGTGTCCTGCCCCGGGGCGTGTCGCACCATGGCAGTGTCACCATCAGGAAGTCGTACACGCACATCCGCAGGATCGTGCCTGGAGCAGTGTCTGTCTGACAGCAGGATGGGGAGCTGGAGAGCCCCCCAGATCCTCAGCGTGCCTGCCTCACCTCTCACCCTCCTCTAGCCCCACTTCAGGCTGCAGGCTCGAGTTTGAGGCCATGCGTCAGGGGATCCCCTTGACTCACTTTGGGAGAACCTTGGAAGTCACAATTTGGGGTCACTTGAGACTGGCCAGGAATGTTTGCATGACCTACCTCAGGAGGGGAGGTGAGGAAGAGTAATATTTAGTATTCAGGACCCACCCACCCTATGCCGGCTTCTGTGCCAGGCACTTCCTTGTATGGGTTCATTTAACCTGGTGAGTGGCTCTTATCACTTCTAGTTTACAGGTGAGGGAACAGAGTTTCACAGAGGCTAAGTGGCATGCCCCTGATCACTCAGATAGCAAGTAGCTACCCCAGGAGTCTAAAACCCAGGTCTTTCAGCTCCGAAGTCAATGCTCCTTCCACCACGCTGCCTATCTCAGGCAGGAAAAACAAACAAAAAACCAAAAACAAAACCTGGCTCATGCCAGGCATGGTGGCTTACGCCTGTAATCCCACACTATGGGAGGCCAAGGCGGGTGGATGACCTGAGGTCAGGAGTTCGAGACCAGCCTGGCCAACATGGTGAGACCCCCCCGTCTCTACTGAAAATACAAAATTAGCCTGGTGCAGTGGCAGGCGCCTGTAATTCCAGCTACTCAGGAGGCTGAGGCAGGAGGATCACCTGAACTTGGGAGGTGGAGGTTGCAGTGAGCCGAGATCATGACACTGCACTGCAGCCCAGGCAACAAAAGTGAAACTCTATCTCAAAAACAAAAACAAAAACAAAGACAAAAAAACTTGGCTCACTTCTTGTTTCGGCAAGTCTGCTAAAAGATTCACTCAGCACAGCAGGGAAATAAAGGTGTTTCCTGTTTTCTTTCCTTTTCTTTTTTATTCTGCATCCTCCCTCATCCCCACCCTTTACCAAAATTTAAACCAAGGAGTCATTTGGGCTCCTTGCCAAGAATATCTCATAGGTTCTTCCACTTGAAAGGTCTGGGGGATGGGTTTGGGAAGGCTTGTTTGCTTTGAAAGAGATGAAAGATGAAATACTTGTGTTCTGTCTTTTTTTTTTTTTTGAGATGAAGTCGCCCAGGCTGGAGTGCAATGGCATGATCTTGGCTCACTACAACCTCTGTCGCCCTGGTTCAAGTGATTCTCCTGCCTCAGCCTCCTGAGTAGCTGGGATTACAGGCACCTGCCACCACACCCAGCTAATTTTTGTAGTTTTAGTAGAGACGGGGTTTCACCATCTTGGCCAAGCTGGTCTTGAACGCCTGACCTTGTGATCCGCCCTCCTCGGCCTCCCAAAGTGCGGGGATTACAGGCGTGAGCCATGGAACCGGCCTTTTTTTTTTTTTTTAATGATCATAAGATGGCCCATTTTGGACCAGAACTGTCATTACCAGACAGAATTGTACCTTTAGCACAGTCTGGTGCCCTGGCCTCTTAGTGTTCATCAGTTGTACTGCAATTTAGAAAACATGTTTCTAGAGACTTAAACTACTGTTTTATTTAAAAAAGTAAACACCTGAACACAGCTGGCCTCCACAGGAACGACAGATTCTCCTTGATGGTACACTTTCTAGTTTTTGGACAGTGATTTAGGTCCACCTTCCTGATACCCCATCCTCCTGAAGCCTTCGTTTTCAGGACTTTTAAAAAGCACTTCTAGTTGTTTTTTTGATCAGTGTAGCTCAATTGTGACTTAAAGAACAGAATCTGTCCTTCACTGTAAGAGCTAGAGCTTTCAAATGAGCTCACTGGAAATTCATTGTAATCCCCAAGCTGGAGAAACAGGTTAAGAGATCCTGTTTCATACGCTGTATTTAAAAAGCAACAATGATAACAACATAGTAACTGCATTACCCAATGGACTTTATTTTCATCATATGATTTCAATTCTCTTTATAGAGTTTTATTTCATGTCCAGTGTGGCTTGTTCTTCTCAGCCGTTTGGGAAGTTAGAGTTATTAGAGTTGACAGTGAACTTAATTTTCATTAAACAGTCATGGTTAGAAGAAGCTAATATTTGAAACAGATTGCAAAAACTTGAAAAATTACAGGTGAGATTTCTGTTTGTGCCAGATTATTGAAGATAAACATAAATGTATGTTGGTGTGTGAAAGGCTCTGTGCCTTAGAGGCATGACAGTTCAGCTCTCTGCTGTGGAAAGTAACACAGGCCAATAGAAGCATATTTGTGGAATTTTAGAACAAACTATGGCTGACTCATGAGCACTATAATAACCATCAGGAAGCTCCCAACTGAAACAATGTAACAATGTAATCTAGTTCAATTCAGCAAACATTCATGGAGTGCTTCATATCTGCCAAGCCTTGAGGACACCCATGAATGGCAAATCTCCATGCTGGACACTCGATATGGGTAAATAGGCCACCAGTTAATACTTTTGTTTTTCTTTTCTTCAAGTTAGCTAAAAATGAGATGTATATGAAGTGATGAGGCTGGATCCAAGTCTTGATTGCCTTTCAGGGGGTCATGGTGGTAAGCTGTGCAGTAAAGTCAACCAGTGGCCATTGCTTACATGTTTGCCTTTTCAGGGAGCAGATGGTGGTCCTTTGATAAGACCCATTGGCAAACTTCCTGCCCATCAGCAGGTCAACCCTATGCTGGGAAAGTGAGGATTTGGGATTTCTGTGCTATAAACCTGATTCTAAATGTAGGACCCAAGTTTCTGGACTACATCAGAATACCTAAATGAATCGTGGAAGCACTCTTTATGATTTTTTACAACACCAGATATGCAGGTGAATTGTGGAAAATTTCATGTAGCTGACACTCAGGAAATGGGGAGTCCTAATAATGACATGGGGTAGGGAACAGATACACCTTGTTAGAAGATTGAGGGTTCTGTATTTGAAGCTGCCAGTCTGTAGCTCTTCGAGAAAGAAAGTTCAAGTCATTTGGGGGAAACTTAAGTACAGTCATCAGGATTTTAGCTTCTAGCCACTAGCCAGGGATGAGAGCTTCTAAAATCTAAAATTCATTCTAAGAAATAAAGACAAACACATTTGCAGGAAGGTAACTGTTATAACCCACACAATCAGTAGGGGGAAAACCAAGCCGAGAATTAACCCAGGGACAACCCTCGGACTCAGGCAGGACATGGCAGGATGTTCTGGTTCAGCAGACTGGAGATTGAGGCAGGGCCTGCGAGTGGACAGAGCACCCCTGGCTGGGAAGAAGATGGGACAGGAGGAGGTCAGGTTCCAAGGGTGCGGGTCTGGAAAATGATATCGGAGGCCCTGGAGTTTGTGAGCTTGACTCTAGTCCCAAGAAGGGTAAGGGAGAATAAGGGTAAGGGAGAATTCCAGGCAAGGAAATAAGGAAGGAACCCACTTCTTAGAGCAGAGGCATGAGTTAGAGCAGGCACAGCATTTGGGCCAACTTGCTGTGGGGCCTCTGAGCTGCTCAGCTGTGTCTCCTGTCCTAGAGGGAAGGTGGCCCAGAGTCTTTGGTGGAGAGGAATCTGTAGATGAGGTTGAGGGACTCCAGTTGCCAAGGTTGATCTGAAACAGGCAGGGTGCTAAGCTTATCAGAACACCAGCAGATTCATGTTCTCTTCTTAGCTTTCATCTATTCTGGTCTCAATGGCTTCGGAAAACACACACATACACATACACTGTGTCATTGAACTCAAAGCAAACTATGCTCTCAGGGAAATACAAATATCATGTTCTTGTAGCTGTAAAATAGTATAGCTTAGCTATTTATAGAAGTTTTTGAGGTATTGTTGTTATTTACTTGTCCTGTTTTATTTTGAAAAATGAAAGCACTCAATAGAATTTTTAAGGTTGATAACACCACAGTGATTTCTTATGTAAGTCCCAACTTGGAGTTGCAAAATCATTTTTTCCCTTAATACCTGGGTGTGTATTAGATCTCATAATTTGAAGAGTTAACCTTTATAGAAATCCACATATATCTCAAATATGGCTACTGCAAAACCAGTTTTGACAGGTCAGATTTTCATATGTATAGGTATAAATAGCCAACACTCGGTGAACAAAATCCTTTAAGCATTTTGGTTACATAAAGTTGTATATTTTCAGTGATCAAACTAAGGATATTGTTTATAGGTTTTAAAAACCAAACCAATTAAGTTTTTATTTATTCAATAAAATATGCACAGAACAGATGCAAATGTGTTATATACAATCATGAAGTGATTTTTTTTTTTTTTTTTTTTTGCTGTTTTTGGTTTATATAAATAAGTGGTGTCTGAACAGAAATTAATTTAGAAGGTGGAAATTTAAAACCTTTCAGTTGGTTCATGGGACTTTAGATAAGTTCATAGGTTAAAATTCACCAGGTTTGATTTACGGAATGTCAAACGGTAGACAGTTTTTCCCTCCCTAAAGATGCATTGCCTTGCTGAACAAGCTTTTACCAACCCACATGCAAACTGCATGACTCTCCTCTTGCCCGGCCTCACCTCTTCATACAGGAGACCCCCTTCTAGGTTTTTGATTACAGGCCTGACCTCTTAGCCTGCCTCCACCATTGTTCCTGTGTTGTCTCTGAAGCCCTCCCTGGCCTTTGCTTCTCAAATTGGGGCGCATGTAACTTGGGGTATGAGACTTCCTTCTAATCACTGGAAACCCTGTTATCAATTTAGTTCTTTTTGGTTATAATGCAAGAGTCCTATGTATTTGAAAAGGAAAACTGAAGCCTTTAAATAAATCTGGGGTCCCATGAATAGCTTCAGATCTTTCCCTCTGGGCCTCCCAAGAACTAGATGTTCTGCCTTAGGAGTTCTTGGTGGAAACCCTTGGAAATCACAGACCCAGCTCCCTCACTGGTGGGGAGTGTTCTGGAGTGATCTTGGGCCCTGGATCTGACTGCCACTGCACCAGCTGTGAGTCAAACGGAGTTTTGATCTTAACTTTGCTGCTGAGCCTTCCAATTTCTCCACTGGGTCTAAGTGATCATCTCGAGTCTGGGCAGTTTGGCCAGGGCCAGGCATCTGCCCAGCTTTTCTTAGCGCCTCCCCCTGCACCTGCTGCCCCCTGCTGGTGTATAGCATCTCCTGGACCAGTTCCTTTTCCCTGGACATGCAGCCTTCATACAGGACTCAGTTCTCTCCCGCCCTCTGTAGCCCCATGCCTCATATTCCGTTGCTGCATGTGGCCACAACTGAAGACTCTTGGTGCTGGGGATGAATCCAGGTCCGGTCCTACCCTCCCCAGGCTCCCCACCATCAGCGTGGCTGCTTACCAGTCACTCTGTTTTTCACTTCCATGTTTGTTTACTGGCGCCTGGGGATTTTCCTTTTTTTTTTTTTGCACATTCAGATGTCTGCTTTGTTATTGATTCCCACATGAAACGCTGCCTTGAAACTCATGCCCAACCATCTCTACTCATCTGTCTGGATACAGAATATGACACTTCCTGGCTATAAATTCTTTAGGAAAGTTAAAGCTGGGTAGAGGGAAAAGGGGTGGCCTTTGATGTGTAAGACAACTGGAAATCTCCTTCACAACACGAATCCTGATCCCTCCACATTTGACAGTAGGAGAAGCTCCCAGTGGGCACAGAAAGTTGGAACTCATAGCCCCAACTCTTCCCTGTAAGGAAAGAGTCCTGTACACAACTCTTCATTTAATTTCCCAAGGAACATCAAAGACCAGGCTGGAACAGTTAAGTAAAACTTTACCTATGACTTAGAGATGACACAGGGGATAAACACAGGAAGGGAAAAATACTCTAGATTATGAGGATGACAAGAATCAGCTATCTCTAAGAAGCAGCGTTTGTCTTGAGAAGACGTGTGTGTGTGTGTGTGTGTGTGTGCGCGTGCATATGCATGTGTACATACATGGTTTAAAAATAAAAATAAATAAGCAGGACATTAGTTAAAGCAGTGAAAACATTCTATTCAGTAACTGCTGACGGTAGGGGAAAGAGCTGAGCTCTATTCTGATTTGTGCAGAGATGCTGACTGGGTCTTTTAAAGGGAGAATAAGGGAGCCAGGAGGTGCAGTGAGCAGGTTCAGTTAGAGTCAGGGAAGTGAAAAATGACAAAGTATTGGGCAGAGTCAATGTGTTGAGGCCAGCTGTGTCTGCTAGCTGGCAGTTCTCGAAGCTAGGATCCTCTCCCCCAACAGAGCCTGGGAGTCAGAGGCTCTCTCCTTCCTGATAATTACGTTGAGGGGAATGGCTTTCGGGTCCTTGAGAAAGACACTCCTAAGCTGTAGGCGACACATACAAAGTAGCTCAAAGGGACAGAGGAAGGATTCACAATGGTAAGCCTCCTTTTTTAGTAAATGTTCTAAAAAAGAGAGGTCAGGAACCTATTGTCAGGTGTTGGTGGAACAAACTAAATTCTTTTTTTTTTTTTTTTTTTTTGAGACGGAGTCTTGCTCTGTCGCCCAGGCTGGAGTGCAGTGGCCGGATCTCAGCTCACTGCAAGCTCCGCCTCCCGGGTTCCCGCCATTCTCCTGCCTCAGCCTCCCGAGTAGCTGGGACTACAGGCGCCTGCCACCTCGCCCGGCTTGTTTTTTGTAGTTTTAGTAGAGAGGGGGTTTCACTGTGTTCACCAGGATGGTCTCGATCTCCTGACCTCGTGATCCGCCCGTCTCGGCCTCCCAAAGTGCTGGGATTACAGGCTTGAGCCACCGTGCCCGGCCACACAAACTAAATTCTTTTGACACCCTTAAGCTTTTCCAGACAGCAACTCAAAAGAGGGCTGGCCCATCCCAGGGACGTGGCCTTAGACTGCTAGAAGCCATGCGATGGTTTGGTGAAGTCTCTGAGCGCAGGGTGTGGGTGGAGTGTTGGTGCTGAGAGTTTCAGTGTCCCAGGTATACTTGCCTTATGAAACAGATACAGTTAAAAGAACAGGTGTGCCCACCACCTGTGCTGCCGTTGGCAGCATTTTAAAAGAGAACTGACCATTTTCTGCAACCCACCATGGGCCCACTGTGCGAGGCCAGGAGTGCTGAAACCCCTCCCTCTAGAATCTGCTGAAGGCAACTAAAGAGAAAAATAGTACTAAAGCTTCTTTGACCCATACAAGCCAGAGCAGTGCTTTCAAACTTTCTTGAACATGTATCACAATAAGAAACACATTTTCTGTATTTCCTATTCAATTTTTTCTTAAAATGCTGTTCACAAGCCACCAAATTAATTACATCACCCACTAATGGGTCACAAGTCACAACCCATATCTGAAAGGTACAAGACTGAAGGGCACTGACTTGGGCAGACAGGGCAGGGGCGAGGGGAGATGAGGCTGGCAAAGCCTCGTGTATTAGTCCATTTTTATATGCTATGAAGAAATACTGTAGGCCAGGTAATTTATAAAGAAAAGAGGTTTAATGGACTCACAGTTCCACATGGCTGGGGAGGCCTCACAATCATGGCAGGAGGTGAAGGAGGAGCAAAGGCATGTCTTACATGGCAGCAAGCAAGAGTGCCTGTGCAGGGGAACTGCCCTTTATAAAACCATCAGATCTCGTGAGACTTACTCACTATCACGAGAACAGCATGGGAAAAACCTAACCCCATTATTCAGTTCTTCCCACTGGGTCCCTCCCACGACACATGAGGATTATGGAGCTACAATTCAAGATGAGATTTGGGTGGGGACACAGCAAAACCATATCACCTTGATTTAAGAAAGTGCCAATACATAGAAGGCAGAAGGAAAACCTGACTGTGCAGAGCAATCTGTAAGTCTGACCTTAGATAAAAAGGATTTTTTGTCGGTGAAATTCTATTCTGTTGTTTGTTTGTTTGTTTGTTTGTTTGTTTGAGACGGAGTATCACTCTGTCGCCCAGGCTGGAGTGCAATGGTGAGATCTCAGCTCACTGCAACCTCCACCTCCTGGATTCAAGCAATTTTCCTGCCTCGGCCTCCTGAGTAGTGGGGATTACAGGCACCTGCCACTATGCCCAGTTAATTTTTGTATTTTTAGTAGAGACAGGGTTTTGCCATGTTGGTCAGGCTGGTCTCAAACTCCTGGCCTCAGGTAATCCACCTGGCTTGGCCTCCTTAAGTGCTGGGATTACAGGCATGAGCCACCCCACCTGGCCAAAATTCTATTCTTTCATAACAAAAATGTAGTAATAGGAGCATCTATTGAGTAATTCCAAGAAACATGAGACCAAGCCAGAAATAGAAAAAAAAGAAGATTAGGACAGTGACAAAACTAGTCTAGGTAGAAATGCTGAGGTTTTTAATTATCAAAGTACATTCTGGTAGAATGTCACATTCCCGCAAAAGGTCACTGGAGGAATCTGGAGGAAAAATGATGCCTTAGATTTTGTTCTGAGTCCTAAGCAGACATTAGTGAAAAAAAGGATGGGGTGAGTCTTTGTGAAACAATGCAACAAATATTCATTGAGTGCCTAGTATGTGCCAGGCATGATTTCTGTCCATCTGTGAACAAAACAAAGCCCCTACTTGCATGAGCTAACATTCTAGTAGAGAGACAGGCAAGAATCAAACAAGCACAAAATATAATGATAAGTAGAGATAAAGGTCCAAAGAAAGCAACTCAGGGCAAGGGCGATGCATGCTACTTGAGCTAGGATGAACAGAGTCATCCTTTCTGATAGAGACGCTTAAACAGAGGCTTGAGTGAAGAGAGCCTCTCGTGAGAGGCCTGAGAGTATCCAGGGAAGCTTACTCCAGACAGAGGGAAGAGCTAATGAGGCTCTGAGGCAGGAGGCTTCTGTGTATTTAAGGAACAGTCATGGCTGGGCACGGTGGCTCACGCCTGTAATCCTAGCACTTTGGCAGGCCAAGGTGGGCGGATCATTTGAGGTCAGGAGGCGAGACCAGCCTGGCCAACACGGTGAAACCCTGTCTCTACTAAAAATACAAAAAAATTTAGCTGGTCATGGTGGCGCACCTGTAGCCCCAGCTACTCAGGAGGCTGAAGCAGGAGGATCGCTTGAACCTGGGAGGTGGAGCTTGCAGTGAGCTGAGATTGCGCCACTGCATTCCAGCCTGGGTGACAGAGTGAGACTCCGTCTCAAAAAAATAAATAAATAAGGAACAGTCAAGAGGCCTGTGTAGCCGGAGTAAATTCAGAGCCATGGTAGGGAGTCTCAGAAGCCTCTGTAAGCACTTTGAATGTCATCAGAGTAAGGTGATAGCTCTTAAGACAAGTTCAGAAATGCTAGAGACTCACAAACGTTCCACACCCAAGCTTGTGACTTGCAAATCCACGTCAGCTATGTTCGCAGGTGCTTAACAGCAAGGAATTGCCACCCTGAGCCCAATGTTTTTATGAACCCAATGTATATTGAGTTTGTTCTCCAAATCCATGCTCTGTCTTGGGCATGGTCCTGTCCTGGGCATTCATATTATGGTGGGCTGGGGCTGGCTTCCCAAACTGCCTAGTCACATACCCTAGGGTTGTTGGGGAAGCCTCTCCAGGAGCTACCATCCCCTACTCATTCCCGGTGTAGGTGGAAGGCAGCACTCTGATCATGTGACCGCTTATCCATTCAGCATCCTGGTGGCAATGGGAACATCAGTGCTGGTGTTAGTCGGGGTGGGAAAAAGGGGACAAAAGCCAGAACTCTTAAGTTAGTGAGTTCCAGGAAGCCCAGTTAATTTTTGAAAAGATCTTGTTGGCAGCCTAAAATTCAGCACATTAAAAAATAAACTAATAAAAATTTCAATGGCTAAATGCAAACCAACAAACTATTTAAAACACCTGTAGGCTGGGCGCGGTGGCTCACGCCTGTAATCGCAGCACTTTGGGAGGCCGAGGCAGGCAGATCACGAGGTCAGGAGATTGAGACCATCCTGGCTAACACAGTGAAACCCCGTCTCTACCAAAAATACAAAAAATTAGCCGGGCGTGGTGGCGGGCGCCTGTAGTCCCAGCTACTCGGGAGGCTGAGGCAGGAGAATGGTATGAACCCAGAAGGCAGAGCTTGCAGTGAGCTGAGATCACGCCATTGCACTCCAGCCTTGGCGACAGAGTGAGACTCTATCTCAAAAAAAAAAAAAAAAAAAAAAAAGGAAAAGGGCTTGTAAGCCAGGGGTGGTGGCTCATGTTTATAATCCCAGCACTTTGGGTGGCCCAGTCTGGCAGATCATCTGTCAGGAGTTCAAGACCAGCCTGACCAACATGGTGAAACCCCATCTCCACAAAAAATGCAAAATTAGCCAGGGGTCATGGCATATGCCTGTAATCCCAGCTACTCCGGAGGCTGAGGCAGGAGAATGCTTGAATGCAGGAGCCGAAGGTTGCAGTGAGCCAATGAGAGGTGACAGCATGCTGGCAGCCCTTGCTTGCTCTGGGCACCTCGGCCTCAGCGCCCACTCTGGCCGCGCTTGAGGAGCCTTTCAGCCCGCTGCTGCACTGTGGGAGCCCCTCTCTAGGCTGGCCGAGGCTGGAGTCTGCTCCCTCTGCTTGCGGGGAGGTGTGGAGGGAGAGAGGCGCGAGCGGGAACCAAGGCTGCGCAAGGCGCTCGCGGGCCAGAGCGAATTCCGGGTGGGCACGGGCTCCTCACACCCCGCACTCAGAGCGGCCGGCTGGTGCAGTGAGGGGCTTAGCACCGGGGCCAGCAGCTGTGGAGGGTGCGCTGGGTTTCCCGGCAGTGCCGGCCCCCCTGCGCTGCGCTCGAATTCTCGCTGGGCCTCAGCTGCCTCCCCGCGGGGCAGGGCTAGAGACCCGAACCCCGCCATGCCCCAGCCCCCGCCCCACATCCACTTGAGGCCCCAGCCTCCCCGACGGGCACCGCCCCCTGTTGGGCGGTGCCTGGTCCCATCGACCGCCCAGGGGCTGAGGAGTGCGGGCGCGCAGCGCGGGACTGGCGGACAGCTCCGCGGCAACCCTGGTGCGGGATCCACTAGAAAGCCAACTGGGCTTCTGAGTCTGGTGGGGACTTGGAGGACTTTTATGTCTACCTAAAGGATTGTAAATGCGCCAATCAGCACTCTGTATCTAGCTCAAGGTTTGTAAATGCACCAATCAGTGCTCTGTGTCTAGCTAATCTGGTGGGGACTTGGAGAACTTTTGTGTCTAGCTAAAGGATTGTAAATGCACCAATCTGCACTCTGTGTCTAGCTGAGGGATTGTAAATGCACCAATCAGCACTCTGTCAAAAGGGACCAATCAGCTCTGTAAAATGGACCAATCAGCAGGATGTGGGTGGGGTCAGATAAGGGAATAAAAGCAGGCTGCCCCAGCCAGCAGTGGCAAGCTGCTCAGGTTCCCTTCCATGTTGTGGAGGCATTGTTCTTTTGGTCTTTGCAATAAATCTTGCTGTTGCGCTGTTGAGGTCCGCGCTACCTTTATGAGCTGCAACACTCACCGAGAAGGTCTGCAGCCTCACTCCTGAAGCCACCGAGACAACAAACCCATCGGAAGGAAAAAACTCTGAACACGTCCAAATACCAGAAGGAACAAACTCTGGACACACCATCTGTAACACTCACTGTGAGGGTCCACAGGGTCCATGGTTTCATTCTTAAAGTCAGTGAGACCAAGAACCCACCAATTCTGGGCATGCCATGATCACGTCATTGCATTGCAGCCTGGGCAACAAGAGTGAAACACCATCCCCCCCCCCCCCAAAAAAAAAAGGGCTTGTAAGTCTGGTTTGCCAGTGTTCACTGACCTGCTTGGTCCCGAAGACATTTGAGTTTGCAGCCTCTGACATACACCATTTTGTTTAATTCTTGCATGAACTCTGTGAAGTCAATTGATGCTATATAGATGAGAAAACTGAGCCTCAGAGACTTCCCAGAGTCAAGACTGAACGCAGGTGTGTCGGTCTCCAAGGCTGACAATGCTTCTGCTCTGCCCATTGCTGCTTGCAGGGAGCAGGTATATGGAATGCCGTAAGGTGAGTTGATGTCGCGGGTCTCATCTAAGTCCATGGTTCTATGATGCAAAGATTTTAGATCAAGCATGTCACAGCTTTAGAGTCACCATGAAAAAAATCCGGAAATACTTACTACTAACTCACTCTGTAATCTGTGCAAGGCCAGGGACCTGTGCCATAAAACCCCCTAGTGGTTGAAGGTGACTTCTGAGTTTACTTCCACCCTAACAGACTCTTATATACGGGAGAAAGGGCTGCACTTTTTTAATTTTTTAATTTTTTAAATTTGTGTGTGTGTGTGTGTGTGTGTGTGTGACGGAGTCTCGCTCTGTCGCCACACTGGAGTGCAGTGGCGTGATCTCAACTCACTACAACCTCCGCCTCCCAGGTTCAAGCGATTCTCCTGCCTCAGCCTCTCAAGTAGCTGGGACTACAGGCACGTGCCACCATGCCTGGCTAATTTTTGTATTTTTAGTGGAGATGGGGGTTCACCATGTTGGCCAGCATGGTTCTGATCTCTTGAACTCGTGATTCTCCCGCCTCCGCGTCCCAAAGTGCTGGGATTACAGGGCCAGGCTGCACTTTTAAAAGTGTCCACCAGGGGGCAAAAGATGACCACAAGCTCTTTACACTCCTAGTAATGGGGTGCAGCCAAGGACAGCCTGGAGTAATTTTCCTAAAAGGAAAGAAGCTCCTGTCTGAACTGCCAGCCCTAGAGCTCTGTTCTGTCCTCACGGTTCCCTGCCAGGCCTCCCCTCCCAGAGGGAGCTCTTAGAGTGACTGTGGCTGGTCCTATCCTTGGATTATTGAGTCTTAGAAGCCATTGATTGCAAGATAGGTGATCCTATGGCAGGAAAAATGGTAAAATGCCTTAATGTTAGGCTTGCACAGTTCATGAATTGGTCCTGCCAGCTTTTCTTTGCTTTGGAATTTGTCCCCTACTGTCAGGGATTTGGCCATTTGCCCTACACTTCTCTTGCATTGTTTAGCATAATCGAGGCCGTCCTTTTGCGGGTTCTCGGTAACAAAGCGTAATACAGCACTGTTTCCTTAGGTGATCTACAGCACTTATTTGTTACCTTGCAAGAAAATATGAGGCTTTCTTGGAAGCAGATTCTCTACTCCTCAAGGCTTTTGAGAACTGCAGCCCTGGCTGAAAGCTACTCATATGAGACCCTGAGCTAGAGCCACCCAGCTAACCTGCCCCTCAGAAACTGTGAGATAATAAATGTTTGTTGCTTCAAGCTACTAAGGTTTGGGAAATTTATTACATAGCTGTAGAAAACTAATACATGGTGAATCGGTGAAGGGTGGAGGGAGGGCAGGGGGGAAACTGCCTCAGGGATGTGCCCCCCACTTTCATCCTCCAGACAGGACTTCAGAGCATCTGAGGAAACCCGGAGAGACTCCTCTTTAGGGAAGTCATCCAGCCCTCAGGTCCGCTTATGCCAGGAGCAAACCGGGAGGACAGGAGAATGACCATCTATCTTACCGAAAGCTCTGTGAGGGAGGAACGGAGGAACGGAAGGAGCTGCGTCCTTGACCATCCCCTGGATGAATAGGAAGGGCTGTGCCTCCAGGGTCCATGTCCTCTGTGCCCTGGATGATGCCAGGGCTGCCAGGGATCACAGAGCCACCCACTGGGAAGCTGGGGGTTGGCCTGGCTCAGGGGCCTTCGCCAGCCATAAACACCCACAGCCTGGGGTTGGCAAGGCTGGGAGGCAACACAGGAACTGAAAAACCTGACAAGCTCCAGCCCCTCCGCAGGGTAAATGACAACTCCAGGTAAAATGATGAGCTGGTTCCAGCCCCTCCTCAGGGTAAATGACAACTCCAGGTAAAATGATGAGCTGGTTCTAGCCCCTCCACAGGGTAAATGACAACTCCAGATAAAATGATTAGCTGGTTCCAGCCCCTCTGCAGGGTAAGTGGCACCTCCAGGTAAAATGATTAGCTGGTTCCAGCCCCTCCACTGGGTAAGTGGCACCTGGGGTAAAATGACAGCCTGGAGCTGGCAGCTGCTTTCCCTGCTCTCGCGGGTCCTGCAGGGAAGCGTGGGAAGGGAAGGGGGTACAGCGCTGGGCACAGAGGGGCTCTCAGACCTGGACTGAACTGTTTCAGGGGTCATCTAGCCCATTCCCCGCCTCCAGACGAGGATTTGCCTGAGGCTGGAAAGAGGAAGGATCCTCCCAGCGCCGTCAAGCCCCAGATTCCACCTCTCTGTGGGTGGACTGTCAGCGCAGGCCCTCACAACGCAGAGAAAGACACAGGATCCCGCTGGGCCGATGACAGCAGGAGCTCTGGGTGCCACAGGTGAGGCTGGGGATGCCTGGAACATCCCGGGAGTCCAGTTAGTCTAGAGCCAGGTTTTCCATACTCCTTAGAGTGCAACCTCAGGGAGATGCAAATTTTACCCCAACACAGCATACACGCAGAAATACATTTATACAATTCAAACACAAGCAGACGAAACAATGTTTACCCTTACAGTGTGTGAAGTCCTCATCTGTCCTACCCCATCCTATCATGCTCTGTTCTATCCTAGGAGACAAAGCGGGGGGTAGGGGAGCTGTGGAGGTGGAGGAGTCTCATCCGGGCCCTTGGGCGACACGTCTAAGTGTGGCTCACGGGGCGCCCCACCAGGGATGGTAATTGACCACCAGGCTGCGGGCCCTGTGGGGACTGGCTCAAGGCCCTGTGGGAGCTGAGTCAGGGCCAGGACTGGGGTGTCCTGACTCCTAGAGACCATGTTCCATTCCTCACCCAGGCCTTCCAGCCCCAGCCCTGGGCTGACTTTTGCTGTCCTACATCATCTGCATATTTATTCCCCTGCTGGACTCACTGGCCATGGGCTCTGTGGCCCTGAGAGTCTTAGGGACTAAGGAGCTGGCAGCATGGAGGGGAACCCAGAATCTCAGACTCAGGGTCTGGCCAGTCACAGGCATGTGAGGGAACAACTGAGAGGCCCACTGCCCCGTGGCAGGAGGCGGCACTTTGGAATCTGTCAGACCTGAGAGCAGTCAGACCTGATTCTCACTGTCGCTCACTAGCTGTGTGATCTTGCACACGTCACTTAAGCTCTCTGAGCATCAGTTTCCTTATCTCTAACATTAGGATAAAAAATATCTATTTTGTAGGGTTAGTGTGAGGATTAGCAAAAATGTGTATGATGTGCAGTACATGGCACATAATGGGAACTAAAAAATAGCACTTGTTGGCCAGGTGCAGTGGCTCATGCATGTAATCCCAGCACTTTGGGAGGCTGAGGTGGGTGGGTCACTTGAGGTCAGGAGTTCAAGACTAGCCTGGCCAACATGGTGAAACCCTGTCTCTACTTAAAAAAAAAAAAAGAAAAATAGCCGGGCATGATGGGCACCTGTACTCCCAGCTATTTGGGAGGTGGAGGCAGGAGAATCACTTGAACCCAGGAGATGCAAATTGCAGTGAGCGGAGATCACGCCACTGCCCTCCAGCCTGGGTGACAGTGAGACTCTGTCTCAAAAAAAAAAAAAAAAAAAGAAAAAAAGAAAAAATAGCACCTGTGATGATTACTGTTGATAATAATGACAATAATAAATTACAATAATACTAACTGGAGGATCTCAAAAGTACTGTGGGTATGGCAGGTGTGCTATTACTTAGTTTTGGAGGAGATTTGGCTGCCATGGTTTTCATCCTAGACAAAAAGAAAATTTTCATAAGCACATAGGGGAGAAAGCAGATTATATAGGTTATGAACAGCCTTAATAATAGAAGAGGAGGAAAACACCTTGCTTAAAACCCAACCCAAGACACAGGCTCTTGCCAAGCGTTCACCTCGGTTACAGGTGATAGTTGGATCCTTGGAAAATGAACAGAATGATTCTGGTCCCAGCCGAGATCCTGTGGTATGCTGGGAAGACATCCCCATTCTCTGGAACACTCCCAGTCCACGTATCAGAGTACACCCAAAGTGCGTGGATAGGTAAGGACAAGACAAGTGGGAAAGGTTGGGCAAATCAGGGTAAGGACTGGGAAGCATTATGTCTCTTCTCAGAGGACATCTTCATAGCTCATACTGTGTAAACATTAAATGACATGGGAAATTCAATTTTGAGGCTTACTCTTTTATCTAGAATTGCTGTTTTACTTTCACTAATTGAATGAGATCTCTTAACAAGTGAACCTAACAGAGAATTTAAATTATCCTGATCAAAAAATACATTTTTTTGGTAAATTATATAGTTTGAAAACAAAATTGTGAGAAGATCAATGCTTTTGCTCTAAATATGGCGTCTCCCTGCTTGTTCACTATGAGGAATGGGACCTCACAGATCCTACCTGCAGAGGCTGCTCTTCCCACACAGGTTTCAAATAAGGAAAGTAGTTAGAAGGAAATAATTCAAATGTTCTTAGCATAAAGAAAAGACAAGGCTGGGTGGGGTGGCTCATGCCTGTAATCTCAGCACTTTGGGAGGCCAAGGCGGGCAGATTGCTTGAGCCCAGAAATTTGAGACCAGCCTGAGCAACATGGTGAAACCCTGTCTCTACTAAAAATACAAAAATTAGCCGAGCATGGTGTTGCACACCTATGGTCCCAGCTACTCGGGAGGCTGAGGTGAGAAGATCACCTGAGCCTGGGAAGTTTGAGGCTGCAGTGAACTGTGATTGGGCCACTGCACTCCAGCCTGAGTGACAGAGTGAGGCAGTGGCCCAATCACAGAGAGAGAGAGAGAGGGAGGGAGGGAGGGAGGAAAGGGAGGGAGCGAAAGAAAGAGAAGAAAGAAAAGACAAATATTTAAGGTAATGAGTATCCCAGTTACCCTGATTTGATCATATGACTGTATCAGATTATCACATGTACCCAGAAAATATGTACATTGATTAGGTATCAACAAAAATAAAAGAAAAATCTAAAATAATGAGGAAACTCTATTTTTGTTTTGCTTCCATCTACATTCTTCTTCTCCTTTCAGAAAAGAAAGGTAAACCATTTATGCACAGCTTTTAAAGGACCCTTTCTAGCACAAGAATGAAGGCTGCCATTTCCCTGTCTGACAGCCTAACCCTCAGGGGCTTTTCTCTCATCTTGGAGGACCAAACAGTATAAGAGGAAGTTTACCTAATCCAGGTGCTAGACTATGAGCTTCTCCTCATTCATTCTGCACAGGGAGGCTTTATATGAAGAGTCTCTTGCATTTTGTTTAAAAGCTGTCATTTTGTTGCATAGATATTTCTTAGGTAAGAGCTCTGATAGAAGAATTTCAAAGTGACTACATTGGCCAAGTGAAGATTCTGGCCGAGAGTCTGAGTCTAGGGAAGCTAGTCCCAGCAAGAGACCTCTTTTGGGTGCCAGAGTTTCCATCTCTGGTAGTGACAGCTAATGTGACCATCATATACTTCTTATGCAAAGAAGCAGGAAACATCTGGATGAATGAATCAATGCGGAGCATGGTCCAGAAAGAAAAAGCAGGAGCTGGGAGAACCCATGATTACAATAGCCAGAGGCAGAAGGGTTTGTCTTCTCCTTTCCAGCCAGAGCAGGTTGCCATATAACTCAGGACCAGGGTGCATTTATTCATCTATTGGGCACGAGGCATGGTGCTTGGTGCCTTACCTATCACTTAATCCTCATTTACTCCTGACAACTGTCCCTTGACGTGGATACCTTGTAGACAGTAAGATGCACAAGGCAATTGCATTGAGCCACTAGGATTATTTAGTCAGCCTTATCTCTGTAGCCAACATTCTGCCAAGGGAAGTGGGGACTAACACAGAAATATAAGCCATAGTCCTAGCCTATATAGGACTTGCTTTAAAAATGCTTCCATTGCTGAATTATTTTTTATTTTATTTATTTATTCTTTTGAGACTGACTTTTGCTCTTGTCACCCGGGCCGGAGTGCAATGGCATGATCTCGGCTAACTGCAACCTCCGCCTCCTGGGTTTAAGCCATTCTCCAGCCTCCCAAGTAGCTGGGAATACAGGTGCCCGCCATCATGCCTGGCTAATTTTTGTATGTTTAGAAGAGAAGGGGTTTCACCACGTTGGCCAGGCTGGTCTTGAACTCCTGACCTCAGGTGATCCACCTGCCTTGGACTCCCAAAGTGCTGAGATTACAGGTGTGAGCCACCGCACCCAGCTGCATTGCTGAATTATACAAACTGGTTTCAAAAAGAAAAATAATTTGTTCAGCATGAATATCCAAACTTTGGAGCTTGTTTCTGACCAATAAGGATCTAAATGGAATCCAAATGTCTTTTTATCATGCATCGGATTCAATAGAGAAAAGTCTTTGGACACATGGAGGGAAAAAACTTTACTCTGGGTGAAAGTATTCCCCTTTGATTTAGTTAAATCCTGTGATTCAGCTAAGCCGTGAACTAACTGAGCGCACACAACAGGGAGAATGATTAAGTATTAGAAGAGAATTTCCCCTTGGTGTTTCATTTGTGAATTCATACACTCAGTTTCAACTACTTCCTCTTCCAAAACCAGGTTAAATTTGGACCTCATGATCCTTTCAAAACATAAATCAGATCATAGCATTTCTCTGCTCAAATCCCTCTAATCACAACCATTTCCCTTAAAGCAAAGGTTCTCAAAAAGGTCTACAGAGCTGTACATGGCCTAGTTTTTTCATGATTTATTTCTCTAAGTTTGTCTGGTTTCTTCTTTCTTTTTTTCTTTTTCATTTCATTCTGCCTTTTTTAACACATCCTTTCTACAAATAAGAAAAGATTGCCCTCTGCAGCACTCTGAATCGCCCTGCCCTCTTTCTATTTGCTACTTCAGGGGTCAGAAAATACAGCCTGTGGACCAAATGTCTGTTTTGTGTGGTCCACAGCTAAGAATGGTATTTACTGTTTGTTTACTGTTTGTTTTTGTTTTGTTTTGAGACAGAGTCTCACTCCATCACCCAGGCTGGAAGTACAGTGGAGCAATCTCAGCTCACTGCAACCTCCACCTCCCGGGTTAAAGCGATTCTCCTGCCTCAGCCTCTCTAGTAACTAGGATTACAGGCGTCTGCCACCACACCCGGCAAATTTTTGTATTTTTAGTAGAAACGGGATTTCACCATGTTGGCTGGTCTGGACTCAAACTCCTGACCTCAGGTGGTCTGCCTGCCTCAGCCTCCCAAAGTGCTGGGATTACAGATGTGAGCCACGATGCCCAGCCTACATTTTTAAATGGTTGAAAACATCAGAAGACAATACTATTTCATTGGTACATGAAAATTATATGAAATTTAAATCTCAGTGTCTATAAATTGTGTTGGAACACACCCATGCCCATTTGTTTTCTTACTGTCTATGACTGCGTTTGTGTTACAAGAGCAGAATTGAAGGCTGGGCATGGTGGCTCACACTTGTGATCCCAGGAGTTGCATTTAGGAGGCCCAGGTGGGTGGATCACCTGAAGTCAGGAGTTCAAGACCAGCCTGGCCAACATGGTGAAACCCCGTCTCTACTAAAAATACAAAAATTACCTGGGCGTGATGGTGGTGCCTGTAATCCCAGCTACTTGGGAGGCTGAGGCAGGAGAATTGCTTGAACCTGGGGGGCGGAAGTTGCAGTGAGCCGAGATGGCGCCACTGCACTCCAGCCTGGGCAACAGAGCAAGACTCTGTCTCAAAAAAAAAAAAAAAAAAAAAAAAAAAAAGCAGAATTGAGTCATGAGTCATTGTGATGAGACTATATGACCCCTAGAGCCTAAAGTGTTTACTATCTAGCCCTTTACAGAAAAAGTGTTCTGCCCTCTGAGTTAAACCAGTGTTATATTATTGTTTTTCACGCCTCTAACCATCCTTAAATGTTCAGTTCCATAAAGCAGTCCCTTTAACAAATGCAGCCAAAATCAGTACCACAGCCTTGATCTTGTTTCCTAGTGTAAAAGAATCAAATTGCTGATAGCAGCAATTGCCACCTCAGGTGCCTTCCTCTCGTCCTTTAACTTTCTTTCTGGGGAAATCTGTAGGTACATAAAGGAGGGTGGTTGACTCTTTTTCTAGCAAAGCAGTGCTATTTAGAAACGTGAAGATGGAGGGCTAGGAAAAGGTTACATTACAAAGAAAATGAGAACAAGCGGCCAAGTATGGTGGCTCACACCTGTAATCCCAACACTTTGGGAGGCTGAGGCGTGTAGATCACCTGAGGTCAGGAGTTCTAGACCAGCCTAGCTAACATGGTGAAACCCCGTCTCTACTAATAACACAAAAAATTAGCCAGGCATGGTGGCGCACTCCTGTAATCCCAGCTACTCGAGAGGCTGAGGCAGGAGAATCCCTTGAACCCGGGAGGCGAAGGTTGCAGTGAGCTGAGATCCTGCCATTGCACTCAAGCCTGGGCAACAAGAGTGAAACTCCATAAAAGAAAGAAAGGAAGGAAGGAAGGGAGAGAGGGAGGGAGAGACAAGAACGAGCAAAATGCAGGTGGTAGCAAAACATAAATGATTCCAAACTTCAGACAGTGAAGCAAATGCTCTTCCTTCTTGGATTGCTTCTCTTGGCCCCACCCACATGCTCCCTGCCCTTCCCTCCCGATGGGAACTTGGGATGACCTGTGCAGCGTCAGGGAGGAAAGGTAGGTGAGGAGGGATGGGACCTGGGCTGACCAGCTAGCTGTTCTGAGCTGCCATGGGGTCTGTCCGAAATTTATAGACATTATGTGTTAGCCTGGTATCTCTGTGCCTCAGTTTCTGCTTCTGCAAAACGGGGAGCTCATTTCCCCCACATAGGTTGTTGTGAGGCTTAAAGAGCTACTATATATGTTAAGCATTCATAACAGTGCCTGTTGTATGATAAACACACATGTGTTAGGCTGTTCTTGAACTGCTATAAAGAAATACCTGAGACTGGGTAATTTATAAGAAAAGAGGTTTGATTGGCTCATGGTTCTGCAGGCTTTCCAGGAAGCACAGCTCCAGCATCTGCTTCTGGGGAGACCTCAGGAAGCTTTTACAAATGGTGGAAGGTGAAGTGGGAGCAGGCACTTCACATGGCCAGAGCAGGAGCAAGAGAGTGTGGGAGGGGAGGGGCCACACACTTTTTAAACGACCAGATCTCATGAGAATCCATTGACCATCGGGAGGACAGCACCAAACCATTCATGAGGGATCTGCCCTCATGAGCCAAACACCTCCCACCAGGCCCCACCTCCAGCCCTGGGGATTGCAATTCAATGTGAGATTTGGCAGGAACAAATATCCAAATTATGTCAACATGAAAATAACCCGAAAAAGGAGAACTTTGTTTCCTAAGTGGGCAAGAAAAAACACTGACAAGAATTATATTTAGAAAAGGAAGCAGATGTCAGCAAAACAACTGTGTCCCAAGAATAAATACTCAGGGCCAATTAAGAAAAGCAAATGTTTGACTTCTCTGAGCCCTACTTTATATTTCAGCCTTTTTAATGAGTTTTGAATTCTGTGTAATCAGATTAGTTACCGGGAATTTTAAAGCGTAACTCCTTTAGAATTCGATAACACTATAATCTCTGTGTTATCAGCTTCCCCAGTGAAGATTCAGGGCTCATCTTTGCCTGTTTGTTCACTTGGCATTTCCCTGCTTTTGTTTTTTCAGGCCATTGAACAGAAATCTACACCCATGTTTAACTTGTGAGGAAAGAAATAACAGTTTTTATCTTTCAGCAACAGGTGGGGACCTTGTTGTTGAATTTAGACAGTAAGTCTTACGTTGCCAGCAGCGAGAGAGAATAAAGTAATTCAGATTTTCCCTCCGCCCCACATCCATGCTCAGTTGGAATTAAAGTCTTTGAACTAATGTTAAATCAAGAGCTAATTCTAATGCAAATGCTGTGTGTGTGTGTGTGTTTGTGTGTGTGTAGAGGGACAATAGCTCCAAATGGCCCCTAATCTTTTCCTATGACTTGAGCTAAAGTTTCCTGGCTCAAGTCACAGCCACCAAATACCCCAAGACAGCTACTGAGTAGAATTTTATCTTTTCTGTTCAAACAAATTGGAAGCTCTCAAATTGAATTAATAAATGATACAACAACTGAGAGAATATATCATTTTCCACACTTAAAATGTGGGTTATAAATGCAAACTTCAGGTTGTTCCCTTCTTACTTAGGTGGACAGGATAAGTCACTACTACTAAATGGTAACCATTTGTGCTTCCCAATGTCAGTTACTACAATGGATTTACTAAGAAAAATCTATGAAGTTGAAATGACAAACTTTTCAGTAAATACTGAGTGATTTGTGATTTTTAAAAACATGTCAGTATGGCTCTTGGACTAGTTTTAGCAGGGGCATATTTGTTTAAAAAGGAATAGATCACCACAACAAACTAAAGAAAAAAAATACTTAAAATGAAGAAATTGATGTAACAAAGAATTTACAGGTAGTTTTATCTTTCTTTTCTTTTCTTTTTCTTTTTTTTGAGATGGAGTCTCACTCTGTCGCCCAGGCTAGAGTGCCGTGGTGTGATCTCAGCTCACCGCAACCTCTGCCTCCCAGGTTCAAGCAATTCTCCTGCCTCAGCCTCCCGAGTAGCTGGTATTACAGGCACCTTCCACCGTGCCCAGCTAATTTTTAGTAGAGACGGGGTTTTGCCATGTTGGCCAAGCTGGTCTCGAACTTCTGACCTCATGTGATATGATCATGACTTTTAAGCCTGTCAGTTTCATCTTTAATACTAATGTGACTCATGGAACATTTTGAGTATCAGATTGGTTTTTAATTAGAACGCCAGTCCCATTTCTTAAATCATATGAGCCTGTTCAGAATAGAACAACAGATCTAAAATTTGAGTGTATTTTCCATAAAGAAGACAGAGAAGGCCGGGTGCGGTGACTCATGCCTGTAATCCCGGCACTTTGGGAAGCCAAGGCAGGTGGATCACAAGGTCAGGAGTTTGAGACCAGCCTGGTCAATATGATGAAACTTCATCTCTACTAAAAATACAAAAATTAGCCAGGCATGGTGGCGGGTGCCTGTAGTCCCCAGCTACTGGGGAGGCTGAGGCAGGAGAATCGCTTGAACTCAGGAGGTGAAGGGTGCAGTGAGCCAAGATTGCACCACTGCACTCCAGCCTGGGTGCCAGAACGAGACTCAGTCTCAAAAGAAAAAAAAAAAAGAAGAAAAGAAACATTCGGAAGAGCAGGTTTCATTATTTCCTTATTTCCTCATCAAAGAGAGAAAACTGGAGTCAGAACGGAATGATTAAATGAATTAATTTTTTTCTGATAGTTATAGAATATCCCCTGATTACAGTCCACTAGTTTTTCTTTTGAATAGTGTTACCTACTTACATGAACTTTGGGGTTTATTTATTTATTTATTTACTTCAGACGGAGTCTTGCTCTGCCACCTGGGCTGGAGCATAGTGGTGCGATCTCGGTTGGCTGCAACCTTCACCTCCCGGGTTCAAGTGATTCTCCTGCCTTAGCTTCCTGAGTAGCTGGGATTACAGGCGCCCACCACGCTTGGCTAATTTTTGTATTTTTAGTAGAGATGGGGTTTCACCATGGGGTTTATTTTTGTTTTGGCAATGATCAAGTGTTAGGATCACTTTACATTTGGATATAACTTTTGCTCCCCCTACTGGTGTTCTCTTCAAATTGCAGGTTTCCACTAAATGGTTCACGGAATTGTGAGTTACCAACAGATCTGAAAAAACGAAGCAGGAAAATATGTATCACATATAGCAAGAGTAAACATTGTTTGGTGCAACTTTGTTTCAGTTATGTATCTATGAATGCACAATCAAGAGCACCTTTCAGTCAGAAACCTTCAGTATCCAGGTAGCTGCAGTAAGCAGGGTGGAGACCAGGGTGTGCCCAGTGAGGCCGCAGGGTCCCCAGGAAACCCTTCCCAGTACATGAACAGTCCCAGTTTTAAAAAATGGGCGTGGAAAGTTGGGGAAAACGTATAAATCCAGATGGCAGCCCCGCCCCCATAGGCCTGAAACCAACACTGGTTTTTTTGTTTGCTTTGTTTTATTTTGTTTTTGAGACAGAGTTTCACTCTCGTTCCCCAGGCTGGAATGCAATGGTGCGATCTTGGCTCACTGCAGCCTCCGTCTCCTGGGTTCAAGCGATTCTCCTGCCTCAGCCTCCCAAGTAGTTGGAAGTATAGGCATGTGCCACCACGCCCAGCTAATTGTTTTGTGGAGACTGGGTTTCGCCGTTGGCCAGGCTGGTTTCGAACTCCTGACCTCAGATGATCCACCCGCCTTGGCCTCCCAAAGTGCTAGGATTACAAGAGTGAGCCACCGTGCCCGGCTGCAACACTGTTTTTAGTGGTGAACAGATACAGCATAGATTAACTGATTTCCAGAGTTGCTACGGTCTTTTTTTCCCTCCTGATTATTGAGGTAGGCCGTTATGGTTGGCAGTTTGCAATAATTGATTTGTGCATTACTCTAAGTAATTTGAGCATAACTTTAAGTGATGCAATCCATATGTGCATTATTCTAAGTGATGCAACTTAAACTCATGCATCACTTAAACTCACTAAGTGCATTATAAGTGTGAGTGTCAACAGCTCATGTTTGATTTGGCCCGTGGATTCTCTATTGTGTTTTGTATTGAGATAGTGCTAGTTTAATTTTAACACAGTGAATAATGTGATCATATTTTCTTTTTTCTTATTCTTATTCTTTTCTCTTTTTTTGAGATGGAGTCTCGCTCTGTCACCCAGGCTGGAGTGCAGTGGCTCAATCTCTGCTCACTGTAAGCTCCACCTCCCGGGTTCACATCATTCTCCTGACTCAGCCTTCCAAGTAGCTGGGACTACAGGCACGTGCCACCATGCCTGGCTAATTTTTTGTGGTTTTAGTAGAGACGGGGTTTCCCCGTGTTCGCCAGGATGGTCTCGATCTCCTGACCTTGTGATCCACCCGCCTAGGCCTCCCAAAGTACTGGGATTACAGGCATGAGCCACCGTGCCTGGCCATAATGTGATCATATTTTCTAAGAGTTCAGGAAATGAAAATGAGAAGGATTACAGTACCAAAGCTAGCATGATGTAAACATCATCACAAAAGAAAGTTAAATGGCTGTTATTTGAATGATGGATGGAAGGACACATGCAACTGGATAAAGAAGGTAAATAAACAAGACAGTACATTCTGCATACTAGACAGAAAAGCATTTGGGATTAAGAGTGGTGAAGAAGGGAATGGGAAAGCATATATGAAGACTGAATCTCACAAGTCCGAGCTCAGACAGGCAAGTCCTTCTAAATCAATAACAAATTTCATCCCCTCCCAAAGACAGATACCGGTTGAAAATAGCAGCTGCTAAATTAGTTTGGGCAGAACAGGTGAATGACCATACGTTATCATTTCTTTGATTGCTTTGTGAGACCCAATAAAATCACATTCAGGTGACTGATTCAGGTTTCAACTAAAATCTCCCGAGAGTCAACAAAAGGGATTTTTTTTTTTTTTTTTGGACAGAGTTTTGCTCTGTTACCAGGCGAGAGTGCAGCAGCATGATCATAGCTCACCACAGCCTTGATCCTGGGTTCAAGTGATCCTCCTGCCTTAGCCTCCCCAGAAGCTAGGACTATAGGTATGAGCCTCCATATTTGGCTCATTTTAAAATTTTTAGTAGAGACAGGGGTCTTGCTATGTTGCCCCGGCTAATCTTGAACTCCTGACCTTAAGCAGTTCTGCCTTGGCCTCCCAAAGTGGTGGACTTACAGGCATGAGCCACCACTCCCAGGCCAGAGGAAAATTTTGATAATGGATATATTGGCCCCTTACAGTGGAGAACAGCATCTGTCAGATATTACTACAGGGGTTTTCTACACTGTATCAAGCAGTACATCAAATTGCAGCAGCAACAACAACAAAATGTTCTCCCTCGTTTGTAGGTACTTGGTTTGAAAAATGCAGTTTGAAATTATCTTCTTTATTTCTATGAAAATTTTCATAAAATGGAAGAAAACAAATGTTCCTATCTTATCCCAATAAATACGAACTGGACTTTGACTGTCTCTGCATATATTTGGCAGATAGTACATATAAGTTTGGCAAACTCGATTCTGTTTATGAATTTCTTGACAGAATGCAAAGATCTTACCTGCGAAAAATCCTGCGTATCCTGTATACATAACACTGTTAAAAAGGGGTGTGATTTGGGAGGCCAAGGTGGGTGGATCACAAGGTCAAGCGATCAAGACCATCCTGGCCAACATGGTGAAACCCTGCCTCTACTAAAAATACAAAAATTAGCTGGTGTGGTGCACGCCTGTAAGTAGCTGCTTGGGAGTCCCAAGCTGCTTAGGAGGCTGAGGCAGGAGAATTACTTGAACCCGAGAGGCGGAGGTTGCAGTGAGCCGAGATCGCGCCACTGCACTCCAGCCTAGTGACAGAGTGACACTGTCTCAACAACAACAACAACAAAAAAGGCAGGAGTGGTTGTGATTTGCTTACCGTGATACTGAGGGTTTTCACAATGAAGGTTTTGGTCGTTTTTCAATGTTCTCAAAATGTGCAGAATCACTTAATGAAATTTGGACATTGTAAAAATGGAAGGAGACCGCTTCCTTAGATTGTGCCTACAAGACGGCTATCATTGTTGCCAGTCATATGTTAATAGAAGCAAAGGACCTGACTGACAAACAGCTGATCAATCAAAACAAGCCTGTGGCTACAAAGTGAGTGGGCACCCTTGGAGAGCTGAAAACAAATTCCTGCAAGTCTAAAAACCTGCTCTTGCTCCTAGGTAAATCCCAAGTATTCCATGCTCAAATACTTTTGTTGAGAGGATACTGAGCTTGATGTCCTCGTGGACTGGCACCAGGAATCAGTGTAATGGGGGTTGTACAAGAGCACCGCAGTAAGGCAAAGTGAATTTTCACACTAGAAAGTATTCAGTTTTATTACTGTGTAAAAGACAAGACAGATGCCCTAAACGTGCTGCAAGTAGTTAGAGAATATTATCAGAAAAGGAAACAGAAAAAGTATTCTGTATCATGGGACCAAAAAAAAAAAAAAAAAAAAAAACCCATGTTATTTTAAATTAAATGTAGGTCATAAACTGTTTGGCCCAATTGTATTCATGTTCTGTTTTTTAAAAGTGTTCATTTTAAGAACACATAATAATAGTCTGCTAAATTTATGCAACAAAGAGAATTAAAATAAATTGCTATATCAGAGAATAGAAACATTATAAAATATTGTTATATTTTTCTCACATATTATTTGTTTAATCAGTACTAGTATTTGCTACTACTAAATGTCACTGATAATTTATCTTATTGTTCTTTTGCTTAAATAATCGCATTTATGTAACAGAAAAGTAAACAATACAGAATACTATGTAATTTCAAATAAACTCCCATTTTTCATATTTTTATGTTAAAGTAAACACACGCATATATTTGTTTTATGTTACTTTATTTTCTGTCCTTTTTGTCGAGTTTGACTGTGTTCCAGGTTGGCTCTCTAAAACTGGGTCGCCCTCTGATACAGTGTAATACAAACATGTCCTGGGCATATCAGGGAACTCATAGGAGCACTTAAAACCTTTTTTATGGCCAGGTGCAGTGGCTCACACCTGTGATCCCAGCACTTTGGGAGGCTGAGGTGGGCAGATCACAAGGTCAGGAGATTGAGACCATCCTGGCTAACACGGTGAAACCTCATCTCTACTGAAAATACAAAAAAGTAGCCGGGCGTGGTGGCTGAGGCAGGAGAATGGCATGAACCCAGGAGGCGGAGCTTGCAGTGAGCTGAGATCGGGCCTCTGCACTTAGGTCTGGATGACAGAGTGAGACTCTGTCTCAAAAAAAAAAAAAACAAAAAACAAAACCTTTTTGATGAGTAGGAATTTGCCACGCAGGACAAGTAGGAAAAGGTATTTCATTTCAGTAAAGGGATAAGCATTTTCTTTTCTTTTCTCTTCTCTTTCTTTTCTCTTTCTTTCTCTTTCTTTCCCTTCCTCCCATCCTCCCTCCCTCCCTCCCTCTCTTCCTTCCTTCCTTCCTTCCTTCCTTCCTTCCTTCCTTCCTTCCTTCCTTCCTTCTTTTCTTTCTTTTTTCTTTTTTTGAGACAGAGTCTTGGTCTGTTGCCCAGGTTGGAGTGCTGTGGCATGATCTTGGCTCACTGCAACCTCTGCCTTGGCTCGCTGCAACCTCCACCTCCTGGGCTCAAGCAATTCTCCTGCCTCAGCCTCCCAAGTAGCTGGGATTACAGATGACTGCCACCACACCTGGCTAATTTTTGTATTTTTTGTAGAGATAGGATTTCAGCATGGTGGTCAGGCTGGTCTTGAACTCCTAACCTCAGGTGATTTGCCTGCCTTGGCATCCCAAAGTGCTGGGATTACAGGTGTGAGCCCCTGCACCTGGCCAGGATAAGCATTTTCAAACAGGTAGATATATGAGAGTTGATAAACTGTATTGTAGCAGTTAAAATTGCTACTTGGCAATCATCCTGTTTCATACCATATATATACATGAACATATTCTGCTAAAGGTCATATATAAACAAGAGGTATGTCCTGATGGTGAAAAACATTTATTACAAGGATGAGCTGGGAAACAGGAGGGAGCCCAAGCCTGGGTGCCTCCGTGTTGTCCCTCCCGTGTAGGGTTCCCCGCTTGTTGAATGAAGAATCTCCCTCCTTAGAATCTCTGCTACCACCTGTTAAATTAAGTTTAGCCTAAAGCTGCCTCCTTACATATTTTAAGTTCAGCCTAAAGGGTTCTCCGTACATAGTGAAATGTCACCTAATTGGATATGTAAACAGACGGTAATCTACTCTTGTACCAATCACTGAATTTCAGCCAAAGGTTGCCAACTATTTGAACTGTGTTCAAATAAGGCAAACACTATGATGTAACAACCCAGCTGTTTCTGTACCCTGGGGGCTGCATAGTAAATGGAGTGGATAAAACAAGCCCAAAGGTAGGAAAAGTTTGGATATGTTTGCTGAACTCTAGATTAGAGAAGAGGTTCAAGGTAATGAGATTAGTAGCAGTGTGGCAAGCCAGTAGGTTCAGCTTTGAACATGTTGAGGTGCCAGCAGGTCATTTGACTGAACACACCTAGGGAACATTGGTCTGATGCTTGGAGGAGCAGACAGGACACCTAAGAAGAGTGTGGAGAGAGCCGGGCATGGTGGCTCACACCTGTAATCCCAGCACTTTGGGAGGCTGAGGCAGGCAAATTACGAGGTCAGGAGTTCGAGACCAGCCTGACCAACATAGTGAAACCCTGTCTTTGCTAATAATACAAAAATTAGTTGGGTGTGATGGCATGCACCTGTAGTCCTAGCTACTCGGGAGGCTGAGGCAGGGGAATTGCTTGGACCCAGGAGACAGAGGTTGCAGTGGGCTGAGCTCACTGCACCACTGCACTCCAGCCTGGGCTACAGAGTGAGACTCTGTCTTACAAAAAAAAAAAAAAAAAAAAAAAAAAGAAGAGTGTGGAGAGGATAGCAGAGGGTCACATTTAATGGCATGCGAAAGGAGGCTTGGGAGTTAGAGAGGTGGGAGGAAGAAAGTGGGAATGGGGCCCTTGGAAGGGGAAATGTGGAGGAGGAAGGAGTGCCTTGTGCTACAAAGTTCAAGAAAGTACCAAAGGTGTCCTTGAATGGAGATAATGAATAATCCCCACCCTTGCTAAATAAAATCCACATTAATTAGCAGGGTGCTATAGGCTAAATATTTGTGCCCCATCCCCCACCCCACACATTCACGTACTGAAATCCTAACCTCCACTGTGATGTGATTGGGATGTGGAGACTTTGGGAGGTGATTATGTATAAGGGTGGAGCCCTCATAAATTAGATAAGTTACCTTAGAAAAAAATACCTTGGAGAGCTCCCTTGTCCTTTCTGCCATAGAGGACAGGGGAGAAAATGTCCATCTATGAGGAAGTCAGACATGGAATCTGCCAGTGCCTTGATCTTGAACTTCCCAGCCCAGATGAACTAAGAAATTGGGACCAAGAAGTGGGGATGTTGCTGTAACAAATATCTGAAAATGTAGAAGCAGTTTTGGATCTGGGTAAGGGGGAGGGGCTGGAAGAGTTTTGCAGTACCTGCTAGAAAAAGCTGATATTGATGTTGCAATGTAATGTCACAGGTAGACTAATGGTTGGCCTGCGTTGGTGGAATGAGCCGTTGGATATTTGAGTCCAGGAAGGTTAGGAAGGCATCCCCTCAAGAGAATAAAACTGTCCCAGAGGCAACATCATCTTCTGGTTGGGGCTTATCATAAGTCTATTCAGTGCTGTGGGTGATATTCTCCTTTGATGCTCTGTTCCATTTCAGAGTGCAGTGGTTGGCAGTGATCATCAGAGGTATGGTGCAATGAGGTGCCAAGCTATCTGGCTACATCAGGTGTAAAGTGGGCAGCAGAAAGAATTTTACCAGCATGGCTATGTCTTATCTTGGAAAGTTCATAGGACAAAATATTGGAGATAATCAAACTTCCTGAGTAGAAAGAGAAAACATAACACACGTTCTGTTACATCAGGGAGCAACTAACAAGATTCTTGACTCTGAGCCTTTTAGAGTTCAGTACATGCTGCAAACAGGTTGGATTTGTCTTTCCACTGACAATTTTTATTCTAAAAAAGGAAAAGCAGTGTTCATACTAAGTTTGCTTTTTTTTTTCTAACAGTTGAGGCTTGAAAGCATGATGCAGCTGGAAACATTATTAAAATGTAGTTTATGGTGTGCATATGTATGCATATACTTACATAATGTCCATATATCCCAAATTAATAAAAATGTTTGTGTTCATAAACATATGTAATGGAGACTTTTGCATCATTTTGATCTATAGAACATAGACAAATGTTCTTAACCTACCTCAAAGTTCTATGTGTTTACTTATTACTTCTGTACATCATTTTCAGAAGAAAGGTTTGTTTCCATAATAAAAGTGAGCACTTTGGCTTATGTAGAACTTAGAAATAATTGTTAATTTTACAACTTAATATGTACTTCATGGTAAAATTTCTCATCCTAGAGATTCACAAGCAAGTAAAAACCAAATTCAGGCCAGTGGTGTTAACTAGTTGCTAAAATTTTATTTATTTTTATTTGTAACAAGTCTTTTTCTTAAGGCCCAATTAATGGAAACAGAATCTTCATAGTTTAAGGGAAACTCAGAGATTTCTGCTCTTCTATTTATTTTATGGACTGGATAGCAAGATTTTACTTCTTAACTTAAGGAAGCTCCTCAGTGGTCCTTGGTCTAAAGAAATCTTTTACCACTAAAAGAGTATTATTCTAATGTTATATTGAGAATAATCATTAAATACTTGACCTAATAAATGTCTAACATACATTTTATTTTATGAGTCTATTTTTTTCTTGCTGTAATGGGGACATTGTAAATCATGCGTTTGCATTAATGACTTCTTTTTTTTTTTTTTTTTTTGAGAAGGAGTCTTGCTCTGTTGCCCAGGCTGGAGTGCAGTGGCGTGATTTCGGCTCACTTCAACTTCTGCTTCCTGGGTTCAAGCAATTCTTCTGCCTCTGCCTCCTGAGTAGCCGGGACTAAGGCATGTGCCACCGTGCTTGGCTAATTTTTGAATTTTTAGTAGAGATGGGGTTTCACCATATCGGCCAGGCTGGTCTCTCGAACTCCTGACCTCGTGATCCGCCTGCCTTGGCCTCCCAAAGTGCTGGGATTACAGGCATGAGCCACTAAGCCTGGCCAATGACTTCTTTTAAACAAAGAAATACATATAATTTCAAACTAAACCAACCTATAAACCACTGTAGGCACCTGCAGATTGTATTACAAGTACTATAAACTCTGTTGGAGTCTTTGAAACCATTCTTCCCTTGTCTTGAAGAGTGGTGCACATTCTTAGCCAAATAGCTCTAAGGTCCCATCCTATAAAATCCAAGATGCCTGACAGCCTTCGTTCGTTTCTTCTCATCTCCTTCCCCTTCAATTCAACTGGCAGAGTTTTTCTCACAACTGATTATTTATCACAACTCATTCATAAAATACATTATTCATAATTAATACAATTAATTATTTTATGAATGTATTTGTACATTAAAACATTTTAAGATGTTTTGTTTACTGTAGTCATGCCTTCGAAGGTACATAACTTTATGTTTGTATAAAACTATATTGTTTACAAAGCAAAAAAAAAAAAAGGAAAAGAAAAAGCTGATAGACCCATTAAGTGACTGGTAAAGGTGATTCTGGTGAGGGCTCAAAAGGAAGCAAGGATTGCTGGAGAGACGGCCTCCATATTCTTATAGATAACTAGGTGATATGGTTTGGCTCTGTGTCCCCATCCAAATCTCTTGTTTAATTGTAATTTCCAGTGTTGGGGGAGGGACCTGGTGTGAGGTAGTTGGATCATGGGGGTAGTTTCCCCCTTGCCGTTCTAGTGATAGTGAGTGAGTTCTCATGAGATCTGATGGTTTAAAAGTGTGTGCCACCATATACACCATGGAATACTATGCAGCCATGAAAAAGGATGAGTTTGTGTCCTTTGTAGGGACATGGATGCAGCTGGAAACCATCATTCTCAGCAAACTATCGCAAGAACAGAAAACCAAACACCACATGTTCTCACTCATATGTGGAAACTGAACAATGAGATCTCTTGGACTCGGGAAGGGGAACATCACACGCCAGGGCCTATTATGGGGAGGAGGGGAGCAGGGAGGGATTGCATTGGGAGTTATACCTGATGTAAATGATGAGTTGATGGATGCTGATGAGTTGATGGGCGCAGCACACCAACATGGCACAAGTATACATATGTAACAAACCTGCACGTTGTGCACATGAACCCTAGAACTTAAAGTATAATTTTAAAAAAAAGTGTATGACACTTCCCCTTTCACTCCTCTCCTGTTGCCATGTGAAGATGTGCTTGCTTCCTCTCCCACTTCCACCATGATTGTAAGTTTCCTGAGGCCTGTACAGCCTGCATAACTGTGAGTCAATTAAATCTCTCTTCTTTATTAACTACCCAGTCTCAGGTAGTTATTTATATCAAAGTGTGAATGGGCTAATGCACTAGATAAACATGAACAAATTTTTGGTAGAAAGATGGATGGCGCAGGTCATTCTGGTGAGGTATCAAATGGAAATGAGAAATACGTTACTGGAAACTTGAGGAAAGGTGGTCTGTAGTATAAAGTGGCAAAGAACTGGACTGAATTGGGTTCATGTTCTACTGTTTTGCGGAAGGTAGAACTTGAGAGCAATGAAACTGGATATTTGACTGAGGAAATCTATAGGCAAAGTGTTGAAGGTGTGGCCTGGCTCCTCCTGACTACTTATAGTAAAATGCCAGAAGAGAGAAATGACTTAAAGGCAGAATTCTTAAGCAAAAAGCAAGCAGAATTTAAACAGTTGGAAAATTCCCAGCTATCCATATTGCAAAAAATGAGAAATGCCAAGCAACCATTTGAGAGGGAGATTAGAATGGAAGTGAATCATGAATTTAATTAGTCACGCCAGGAGAAAAATTAGCAGTTGAACTGACACCTAAGAAGAGTGTGTGGAGGGGAAGGAGATGGGAAGTAATGAAGGAAGGCTGTCAGACTTCTTGGATAGCCAAATGGGACCATTTGGCTAGGAATGTGCACTATTCTTCAAGACAAGGGAAGAATGGTCCCAAAGGCAATTCAGGGACCATCAGAGCTGCCTTCTTGGTCTCAAAAGGGGGATCATTGGCTTGCTTTTGATAGGCCAGATTGCTAGGCCAGATTGCCTCTGCCCAAACCTGTGCCAGCTACCTAGTGGTCTGGGGACACAATCCCTGCCAAGTAGAGTTGTGAGGGCAGAACCACCACCTCAGTGGGACTGAATGGCAAGACCTTCTCCCCAGTGGACCTGGAGGGCAGAGCATCAAGCCAAAGAGAATTATTCTTGAGCCTAAAATTTCATAGAGTTTGCCTTACAGTTTGGACATCCTTGAGGCCTGTTATAACTTTCCTCTTTCCTATTTCTCTTTGTGGAATGGAGATGTCCATCCTATGCCTGTCCTATTATTGTATTTTGGAAGCACATAGCTTGTTTCAAGGTTTTACAGGTTCACAGTTAGAAAGCAATTTGCCTCAGCATGAATTGTACTTTGAGTCTCTCCCATATCTGATCTAGCTATTTAGATAGGACTTTAGATTTTAGACCATAGAGTTGATCTTAAGATCATACTATGGAATGAGTTAAGATTTTGGGGCTGTTAGGATGTAATCAATATACTTTGCGTGTGAGAAGGACATGAATTTGCTGTGGCCAGGGGTGGAATGCTGTAGCCTGAATGTTTGTTTCCCCTGACCCTCCGAATTTATATGTTAAAATTCTAACCCTCAGTGTGAGGGTTATTAGGAGGTGGGACTTTGGGTGGATGATTAGGTCATGAGGGTTGTACCCTAATGAATGTGATCAGTGCCCTTATAAAAGAGACCCGGGAGAGCTCCCTTGTCCCTTTCATTATGCGAGAACACAGGAAGAAGGTGGCCATCTATGAACCAGGAAGTGGGTCCTCACCAGACACTAAATCTGCTAGTGACTTGATCCTAGACTTCTCAGCCTCCAGAACTGTGAGAATAAATATCTATTGTTTGTAAGCCATCCAGTCTATGGTAATCTGTTACAGTAGCCTGAACACACTAAGACACAGGGCTGTAAAGGCTACTTAGTAAATTATGTACTTATACCTTTTCCTAATACAACATGTTAGGGGTTTGTTTGCTGGTTTTGTTTAATTTTGATTTTTTTTTTTTTGAGGCAGAGTTTCACTCTTATTGCCCAGGATGGAGTGGCTCACCGCAACCTCTGCCTCCCGGGTTCAAGTGATTGTCCTGCCTCACCCTCCTGAGTAGCTGGGATTACAGTCACCCACCACCACGGCTGATTAATTTTTTATTTTTAGTAGAAACAAGGTTTCTCCATGTTGGTCAGGCTGGTCTCAAACTCCCGACCTCAGGTGATCCACCTGCCTTGGCCTCCCAAAGTGCTGGGATGACAGGCAAGAGCCACCATGCCTGGCCTGTTTTGATTTTTTGTCTCGTCTTTATGCAGCTCTCTCCACCTGTCTCCTATACTTTGTAGGGAATGGACTTCAGGGTAGATGCCATTTCCTGCAGCTTATTCATTGGATCTCCTTTTGCACATTTATTGACTGAAGGCGGTGGTAACTTTTAATTGATATGATACTTCCAAGGAGTCTAGCATTTACCTTGCCACAGCAGCAGTTTTATGGTGAAGAAAATGGCAGGCATCAATACTGGGACTGAGAAAGGACAGGGACTCTTTCCCAAAATTCATTAACATATTATTTTCTAGGCGATACTATTTGGTAAAACATTCATTGCATGTCAGACAAGTTCTTTTAACAAATTATAAACTATGGTCAAGACAAAGCTTGATTTTTTTTTTTTTGAGATGGAGTCTCGCTCTGTAGCCCAGGCTGGAGTACAGTGGTGCAATCTCAGCTCACTGCAAACTCTGCCTCCCCAATTCAAGCAATTCTCCTGCCTCAGCCTCCCAAGTAGCTGGTACTACAGGCGCGAGCCACCACACCTGGCTAATTTTTGTATTTTTAGTAGAGATGGGGTTTTACCATGTTAGCCAGGTTGGTCTTGAACTGCTGACCTCAAGTGATCCACCTGCCTCAACCTCCCAAAGTGTTGGGATTACAGGTGTGAGCCACCACGCCTGGCCCTTGATAAATAATTTGAGGGAGAAAAAATAAGAATCTGATGTCTGTCATCAAAACAGGACACCACCAAATGCTGGAGAGGTGTGCAGCAACAGGACTGTGGTCCACTGCTTGTGGGAATATAACAGCACAGCCAAGCTGGAGGACAGTTTGGCAGTTTCTTACAAAACGAAGCATATTCTTACCATATGATCCAGCCATCACACTCCTTGGTTTTTACCCACTGGAACCGAAAAGTTATGTCTGCACAAAAACCTGTGCGTTGATGTTTATAGCAGCTTTATTCATAATTGCCAAAGCTTGGAAGCAACATAGATGTCTTTCAGTAGCCAAATGGATAAACTGTAGTACATTCAAGCAATGCAGTATTATTCAATGTTAAAAAGAAATGAGCTTTGAAGTTATGAAAAGACATGGAGGAAGCTTAAGTGATATAAGTGAAAGATGCCAATCTGAAAAGGCTATATACTGTAGGATTCCAACTATAAGGCATTCTGGAAAAGGGAAAACCACAGAGACAGTAAAAAGATCAGTGGTCAGCCGGGCACAGTGGCTCATGCCTGCAATCCCAGCACTTTGGGAGGCTGAGGCGGATGGATCACGAGGTCAGGAGATCAAGATCATCCTGGCTAACATGGTGAAACCCCGTCTTTACCAAAAATACAAAAATTAGCTAGGTGTAGTGGCGGGCACCTGTAGTACCAGCGACTTGGGAAGCTGAGGCAGAAGAATCGCTTGAACCTGGGAGGCGGAGCTTGCAGTGAGCTGAGATCACGCCACGGCACTCCAGCCTAGGTGACAGAGCAAGACTCCGTCTCAAAAAAACCCAAAAAAACAAAAAAAGAAAATCAGTGGTTGCCAGGGGTTGTGGGGAGGGATGAAATCGGTAGAGCAGAGGATTTTCAGGGCAGTGAAAATACTCTGTATGATGCTATAATGGTGGACAAATGTCATCATAAATTTCTCTAAACCCATAGAATGTACACCACCAAGAATGAACCCTAAGCTATGACTTTGAGTGATAATGACATGTCAATAGAGGTTCAGTGATTGTAACCCATGTACCATTCTGGTGTGGGATGTTGACGTGTGGGAGACCGTGGGTGTGTGAGAACAGGGAGTGTATGGGAATTCTTTGTACTTTCTGCTCAGTGTTTCTGTTGGCCTGAAATGGCTCTAAATAATAGTCTATTTTTTTTTTTTAAAAGATCACATTCGATGTCCATTTTTCTGTTATAGGACCCATTATATACACTCCGTGTTATTGTTATGGAAAAAAAACTTTACTGATTAATATTAGTCCATTAACATAGAAAACCTTGCTGTTATGTAACTACTTTGCGTGTACCAGAAGATTTTTGCCACACCAGAAGAGGGAGAAATCTCATGTTCAAATGCTTCCTTTTTCTCATAAGTAGCAGACAATGTTTGGCAGATGGTGCTAATGAACAACCTCACTGATCAGTCTTTGTGCTACTGCCAAGCAGCAGCTAACTTGGAACTTTAGTTGTTGTTGTTTTGAGACAAAGTGTTGCTCTGTCACCCAGGCTTGGAGTGCTGTGGTGTGATCTTGGCTCACTGCAACTGCTGCCTCCCAGGTTGAAGTGATGCTCCTGCCTCAGCCTCCCAAGTAGCTGGGATTACAGGCACGCACCACCATGCCCGGCTAATTTTGTATTTTTAGTAGACATGTTGGTCAGGCTGGTCTCGAACTCCTGACCTCAAGTGATCTGCCTGCCTGGGCCACCCAAAGTGCTGGGATTACAGACATGAGCCTCCATGCCCGGCCTGTGAGCCACCACACCCAGCCCAATTTTTTATTAAACCTTTTTATAAAAAGCCACATTTGTGTGTAATTTTGTAACTGGAATAAAATATTTACTACAGAGTACTATTTCATTTCATCTTCTTCCTTTGAAAATATGGAGTTATGGCAAAAAGTATGATTTTTAAGGAATAAGAACCAAATCACTTTAAAGAAAGAATACTTTATTGTAATTTACTGAACCTTTAATATACAATATGGCAAGTTTTCTGGGATTTAACTCTAGCACATGATTGCTGCTGGTATTTAGCGAAAGGCTCTGGTTCACACCTAGCACTAATAAAATGCTTTTCTGAATAAAAACATAACACCAAACAAAATGAATTCAAATATTTTCTTTAAAAAATTATTTTAAAGTTTGTTCTATTCAGCCTAACACAATAAAGGGAGACACCATGGTTTAACATAATTAGCTGATTTTCTACACCGCATATCTTTAAGTCCACTTAATAACAAAGTAAGTATATTATTAAGTGATAGAGAACACTCAATATAGCGACTTTTACAGAACTAGGAAATCTTTTTTTTTTTTTTTTTGAGACAGAGTCTTGGAAATACATTTCTAAGACAGATTTTTACAGACACTCATCTTTCATACCCAACCACAGGGTCTAACTCTAAAGAGGACAAAACCAATTACTTTGCTCTCAAGAGCTCATGACTAATGATAGTGTGAATCTATGCTATCAAAACCTGTGTTTCTCATCTGTTATGAGTACTCAGGCGAGATTCAAATATTCTCAAGGAAAGAAACACAGTACGCACCGTGATCGCCTGCTCAGCAACAGCCAGCACTGCATCCCAAACGATCTCATCCCAGGAATTACATGAGGCCAGCTGTGTACACCGGCATTTCCCCCACTGTAGTACTGCAGAAGGTCTCAGTGTCACAAAGAATCCTTTTGTCTTCTTTAATATTTATGGTCACAGCTGTCTTCCCAAGTTGACCCCTACTGCCAGTTCTGAACAAAAGAAAAAATATGAATCAGAATATTATTCAGCAAGTACTACATGAACTACTGAACAATCTGAGCTACTAGTTAATCATCGGTGGCTGTTTATTTGCCAGAATTATATGTAGAGTGCTTCTAAATGGAATACAAGATACTGATCAAAATATCTAGAGAAAAAGAAAAGGTTTTTTTGCAAAGTTAGTACAAAAGGAGTTAAGGCTCATCTGGCTGCGAAATGAACATTATTACTTATAAAGAGGATGAAAGTATTGGGTTTAGGGTAGTAAAATTAAAGCCCCTACCAAAGTGGACCAGCCAAGAGTGGGTGTCATGTCAGTCTGGGACAGATGTGAACAGGCACAAAACAAAAGGAACAGTTATGAATCCATTCTGATACACTTTCAGAATTAACTACAGATGTCAGCTCTGAAATGTTCACTGTTGTTTACGACTATGCTGTCCAATAAACAGTCACTAGCCACATATGGCTATTTAAATTTAAATTAATTAAAATTAAATGAAATAGGCTGGGCACAGTGGCTCACACCTGTAATTCCAGCACTGTGGGAGGCCAAGGCGGGTGGATCACTTGAGGTCAGGAGTTCGAGAACAGCCTGACCAATACGGTGAAACCCTGTCTCTACTAAAAATATGAAAATTAGCCAGGAGTGGTGGTGGGCACCTGTAATCCCAGCTACTCGGGAGGCTGAGGCAGGAGAATCGTTTGAACCCAGGAGGCGGAGGTTGTAGTGAGCCGGGATTGCGCCACTGCACTCCCGCCTGGGTGACAAGAACAAAACTCCATCTCAAAAAAAAAAAAAAAAAAAAAGTTGCATTAAGCGCATTCCAATAGTCACATGTTATCTGCCACTCCTGTATTGGACAGTACAAATAGAGAACATTTCCATCACCACAGAAAGTTCTATTGGGTAGTTCTATTGGGAAACTTTTACCAGTAGAGGGAAATCTTGAAAAAATGTATTCTGGTAACCCATATTTATCACTCCTTTCTGCTCAGTTCATGTCACAGACTCTAACACAAATGACCAAAATATGTTTGCCACTACAGTTCTCTACTAAAATGGATCACACAACCAATCAAAAGTGTTCTTGCTGTAGGAACTTAAAATATCAAATAATCAGAACAAGAGAAAACCACATATGGAAATACTGATTCCTTCTTTATCCAAACGACCTGCTGTTTCACTTATAAATCTACGTCTGAAATCAGGCCCATGGCATTTCTGACCACCACTTGTTACCTACTCCTATGAACTACTACATTAAAAAAAATATAGTAACTCATTTTTATTGGTAACAAGGCATAGTTCAATTTATTTAGTGACAAAGTCAATATAACTAGGCTAGGATCAATATAAACTGTGACCAAAAAATGCTGAGAAAATTCCAACTATAGAGGAATCGTCAAGAAAGCACAAGCTATGAGCAAACACGACTTTAAGACAGACTCATAGGTGAGTTAAAGACAACAAAATCTAATAGCATTATTGATTTTTCCCTGAAATATCAACGGTATATAAAGTCCAAAATCTGAGGAACATTTCACATTTGCTTTCCACTGTGTTCTGTCCAACCATGAGTCCTCCCAGGTACAATTTAAATATCATGTTACGAGGTGATAAAATTATTATCCTGATACATTTGCCTGGCTGACAAAATCACCTTGAAAAACAATACAGTCATGCGCTGGATAATGACATTTTGGTCAACTACAAATTGCATATACGATGGTGATGCCTTAAGATTATAATGGAGCTGAGAAATTCTTGTCACCTAGTGACTTCATAGCCATCGTAAAGTTATAGCCTAGTTACTTTATTTTTATTGTTTTGTTTTGTTTTTGTGACTGATTTTCGCTCTTGTTGCCCAGGCTGGAGTGCAATGGCACAATATTGGCTCACCACAACCTCCGCCTCAAGCGATTCTCCTGCCTTAGCCTCCCAAGTAGCTGGGATTACAGGCATGCACCACCACGCCCGGCTAATTTTGTATTTTTAGTAGAGACAGGGTTTCTCCATGTTGATCAGGCCGGTCTCGAACTCCTGACTTCAGGCGATCCGCCTGCCTCGGCCTCCCAAAGTGCTGGGATTACAGGTGTGAGCCACTGCGCCTGGCAATTACTTTATTTTAAAAATAAATGTAGTATAGCCTATGTGCAGAGTGTTTATATATAAAGTCTACTGTAGTATACAGTAACATTCTAGCCATTCACATCCACTCACCACTCACTCACTGACTCACGCAGAGCAACTTCCAGTCCTGCAAGCCTCACCCCTGTAAGTGCCCTATACAAGGGTGCTGTTTTTATCATTTATGATGTATTTTTACTCTAACTTTTCTATGTCTAGATATACAGATACCATTGTGCTACAACTGCCTACAGTACTCAGTACAGAGGAGCAACAGGCTATACCACATAGCCTAGGTTTGTAGTAGGCTACACCATCTACGTTTGTGTAAGTACGCTCTGTGATCTGTCAGAACACACATCCCGGTTGTTTAGTGACACGTAACTGTGTATGAATTTATTTCACCAGAATAAAAACAAGGAATTCAAAGATGTCAAATAATCAAATGAGAATATAGTTTTCACAAGCAGTGGGCAGATCACAGTTGATGATCAGTATACACACTACTAAACATAAAAATCAAGAACCTCAGATATGATAGTATATAAATTATGTTTCAAAAAGCAACTGCTGCACACTCTTCTAGGCCACAAGAGTAATGACCTATATATAACAGCACAGTTCACTGTGGAGTGTGATCTTCATGCCCCTACAACTTCAGCTGGCAAAGTCTACTATAAACTTTCCCCCTAAACCAACTTTTGCTAGAGAGATACTGTCATTAAATAAGGAATTAGAATACTTACCAACAAGTCAGTAGCAGTCAAAATATGGTTTGTCCTTTATCTGAATTTCCTCCTGACAATGTTTTCTTCCTTCTGTCACTACCTGCAAAACACCACCAACCCCTCATTCTCAAGAGTCATTTGTCAAGTCAGTACTTAAACAGGTGAACATGTATGAGACCAGACATCCCTGCAGCTAGAGCACCATGGCAGACAGGGCTTGAAAGGTAACAGTTTTATTTTGAGCAGGGGTCAAAGACAATGCAGCACTTCACAGCTACAATGTAACTAGATCCTGCCTCAGTTTACTAAGAAAATACAGTGGACCCTTGAAGGAAATGGGTCTGAACTGGGCAGGACCACTTAAGTGGCTTCTCTTCTGCCCCTGCCACCCTTTAGACAGCAAGACTAACCCTCCTCTCTCTCCTCCTCCTTAGCCTACTTGACATGAACATGAGGAAGATGAAGGCCTTTATGGTGATCCACTTCCACCTAATGAACAGTAAATGTATTTTCTCTTCCTTATGGTTTTCTTAATAACATTTTCTTTTCTCTAGCTTACTTTATTATAAGAATACAGTATATCCACTTTGGAAGGCCGAGACGGGTGGATCACGAGGTCAGGAGATCGAGACCATCCTGGCTAACACGGTGAAACCCCGTCTCTACTAAAAAATACAAAAAACTAGCCGGGCGAGGTGGCGGGCGCCTGTAGTCCCAGCTACTTGGGAGGCTGAGGCAGGAGAATGGCGTAAACCTGGGAGGCGGAGCTTGCAGTGAGCTGAGATCTGGCCACTGTACTCCAGCCTGGGCGACAGAGCGAGACTCCGTCTCAAAAAAAAAAAAAAAAAAAAAAAGAATACAGTATATCATACATATAACATACAAAATATGTGTTTAATCGACTGTTATTAGTAGGGCTTCTGGTCAACATTAAGCTGTTAGTAGTAAAGTTTTTGGGGAGTCAAAAATTATCTGCAGATTTTTGACTGTATCGGGGCTGGTGCCCCTAATCAGGTTGTTCACGGCTCAACTATAATCAGATATTAATAGCATCCTAATTAGCAATACTAAGGAAGAGCAGCTCTTACCACACCAGAAACTGGCATGCTTTTTCTTAGAAGCCAGGATACCTTTCACTCTGTGTTCTACAAGGAACAACCTGACTGGTCAATCTCTCGTCATTAAGAGCATACAATTTCTTTCCTTACAGTATTTCCAAGAGGAAAATGTTAATTCATGTCAGAGTTGGAATAAAAAGTCATTTGATTTCTACACCTCATCCCTACCACTGGAAGAGAATAGTTATTCATTGATTTTACTAATTCTGCCTAAATATAGATATTACTGTACCAGATCTTATAACAAAGTACCCTGTTTTAAAAAAGAGGTTCAACTCAGGCTGGGCATGGTGGCTCACGCCTGTAATCCCAGCACTTCGGGAGGCCAAGGTGGGCAGATCAGCTGAGTTTAGGAGTTCGAGGCCAGCCTGGCCAACATGGTGAAACCCTGTCTCTACTAAAAATACAAAAAATTAGCCAGGCATGGTGGTGGGCACCTGTGATCCCAGCTACTTGGGAGGCTGAGGCAGGAGAATCACTTGAACCTGGGAGGTGGAGACTGCAGTGAGCTGAGATTGCGCCACTACACTCCAGCCTGGGTGACAGAGTGAGACTCCGTCTAAAAAAAAAAAGTTCAACTCAATTTTTCTATCTGGTACAGTTCTTTTTTCTTCTTGGCTTTTCTCTGATAGCTTTATTACAAATGCTAAGACATGATACTAGTTTCTGGAATTTTAGTAGAGAGCTTAAACAAGAAGGTAAATTTTAAATCCCTGGCTATGGTTTTTATGTGTATCAATTAGAAAAACATTACCCTCTTTCAAAATTATTGTAAAACATTGACTCCTTCAAGGGCCAATTCTTCCTTCTTCACCAGAATGTGAAATAGATCTGTCATGAACTTCTTGGTAATTTCCAACATATTAATATTGAGGCAGAAAGCAACACAATCTTTAAAAAGAGACAATAACTGACCAGGCTAAGTGGTTCACGCCTGTAATCCCAGCACTTTAGAAGGCCGAGGCAGGCGGATCACTTGAGGTCAGAAGTTCGAGACCAGCCTGGCCAACAAGGCAAAACCAGGTCTCTACCAAAAATACAAAAATTAGCTGGGCATGGTAGCACACGCCTGTACTCCCAGCTACTACTCGGGAGGCTGAGGCAAGATAATCGCTTGAATCTGAGTGGCAGAGATTGTAGTGATCTCAGATAGTGCTGCTGCACTCCAGCCTGGGCGATGAAGTGAGACTCTGAAAAAAAAAAAGACAATGACTAATTATGTTGACAAATCAATTAAGCAGATGTAATAGTTTCATAACAATACTTAGAGAAATAATGTTTGAGACCAAGCGTCCATGTCTTACTATAGAACTGAGTGAGACAGAGATTGTGGGAAACAATTGCTTTCAGCAGGGGACAAGGACAACATAGCACTTCACAGCTATGTTGTAACAATGAATCCAACCTGCCAGCTGGAGAAAACTCATGTGCACAAGAGTACTTGTATTTAATTTCTAGTAAATCTCATGGATTTGATCCTTAATTCCTTGGTTCAACATTTTTATCTGCTTCATCCAAAACAACCTGATCCTTTTGAAAAGTTAGAAGAAAATGTTTCACTTAAGTGTGAGTTGGACCTTGTGATTTCCTTCCTAATAGTACAGTGTGGAAGGAGGGTAGGGAAGAGTAACTTTCCAGCACAGAACCCTTTCCAGTGCTACCTCATCCATGTAATTAAGGTCAACAGCAACCATCATAACTCTCAATCTGATGTGACGAGAATCACACATTAGGCCGGGTGCGGTGGCTCACGCCTGTAATCCCAACGTTTTGGGAGGCCGAGGCAGGCGGATCACCTGAGGTCGGGAGTTCGAGACCAGCCTGACCAACACAGAGAAACCCCACACTAAAATTACAAAATTAGCCAGGCATGGTGGCACATGCCTGTAATCCCAGCTACTTGGGAGGCTGAGGCAGGAGAATTGCTTGAACCCACGAGGTGGAGGTTGCAGTGAGCCAAGATTGCACCATTGCACTCCAGCCTGGGCAACACAAAAAAAAGAGAGAGAGAGATCACACTTTACATCTGTGGTTCTCTTCCCCAAAGCCCCAAATCCAGAGGAAAACATCAGTCAATTCTAACAGAAAGATATCCTACAAAATACCTGAATACTCCTCCTCCAAACTGTCAAGGTCACCAAAAATAGGAAAAATCTGAGAAACTGTCACAGCCTAGAGGGGTCTACAGAGACATGACAGCAAAATGGAATGTGGTATCCTGGATAAGATTCTGGAACAGAAAAAGTACTTTACATAAAAACTAAGAAAACATGAATAAATTGTGGACTTTAGTTCATAATAACCCATCAATGTTGGTTCATTAATTGTATCATACTGGTTGGGTGCAGTGGCTCACGCCTGTAATCCCAGCACTTTGGGAGGCCAAGGCAGGTAGATCACAAGGTCAGGAGTTCAAGAGCAGCCTGGCCAATATGGCGAAACCCTGTCTCTACTTAAAATACAAAAACTAGTTGGCCATGGTGGCACACATCTGTAGTCCCAGCTTCTCGGGAGGCTAAGGCAGGAGAATCGCTTGAACCCAGGAGGTGGAGGCTGCAGTGAGCTGAGATCGTGCCACTGCACTCCAGCCTGGGCAACAGAGAACGCCTCCATCTCAAAAAAAATTGTAGCATACTAACCATAATATAATTACACCACAAATTTACCATACTAACGTAAAATGTTAATAACATATAATAGCATCCAAGGTATATGGGAACTCTTTGTACTATCTTCTCTGTAAACCTGTCACTTTTTTCTGGAAACCTAAAGCCATTTAAAAAATAAAATAAACTCTATTTTTCAAAAGTCTTAGTATCATTTCTAGATATTCATGTGTAGCAACTTGCTTCATTAGGTTATTTTCCCTCCCATACCCTAAACATCACTAGCTAAAAAAATGTCCTAGGAAAAATCAAAATAGACATTTTCTACATTATTCTTCTGTGTTTAAGATGTATAAATAGTGAATAAGCTCTGCATTTACATCTCCAGGGCAAGTTGTTCTGATATGTATTCACTATTCACTGGTTATCATTCACTTTAAAGATAATTATCTTTCCAATAGGAAACCATGACTTATATAGCCATGATCTTAATGAAGCCTATCGCTTTGTTAAAACAAGCTTTACTTCATAGCTAATATAGCAGTGAGCTTTGAAAACAGATAGCATGCAGATGTCACAAATGACAAAGATTCCCAACTCATAACACATCACTGCGGTTTTCATGTTGCACACTGCATTTAAACTTGACAATAGTAAACAGAAAAGGCATGGATCCTAGTCTACCCAGAAAGAAAGCTTCAGTTTGTCAATTGGTTGAGATACAGACCTACAAAACATACCTGCAACCCTAGTTTCTGTTTAATTTGAAACAAAAACTCCCTCTATGCAAGTCCAATAGTTAACAAGAAGGTTCTGAATGGATGACTTTATACTAAGTCTTAAGCATAAAGTTTTATATTTTTATAAAACCCAAAGTATCTGGGAAGTCGGGTCTCCCTGAGGGCAGACCTTAACCAGTGACTCGGCACAGACGTACACACCAGCTTGCTGGTTCTCTGGTAAGGACAACTCCAAGGATTGACTATGCACCCTGACTTAGAGTTCAACAGGATTGAGTCACCTCGAGGGGAACAGGCTTAGAGCAGCTTGCTCTGTGGCCTTCCTTCCCTTTCTATTCTATTTCCCTATTTCCCTGCGATTTTTTCCTGGAAACTTTCTAATTATTTGCACAGGAATTCCTGTCTTAGGGTTTACTTCTGGGACCCTAAGACACATGATATAATAAGTATTTTTTAAACGGATGACTCTTATCTTTAAAAGCAGTGTAACTTACTACTTTTTTGACATATTCTGACGTAAAAGATAAAGTCACTTTGCCACTGCTGAATGTAAACAGAGAAAACTGATTTGGAAAATTTTTTAAATTCAAATTTAAATATGAAAGATATTCATCCTTTACCCCGTGATACGTGCTACAGATTATTTTCTCCCAATCCAGTGTTTTTTCAGTTGTCTTCTGACTTTATGATGTATTTGTCATGCCATTTGTTTTATGTGGTCAAATTTATCAACTTTTTATTTTATTGCTTATGGGTTTTTGAGTCATAGTTAGAAAGCCTTTTTCTTTCAGTAGTTGTATTGTTTCATTTTTCACATTTAGATCCCTGATCCATTTAGACTTTATTTTTGTTATGCTATGAGGTGTAGATCTAATTTTATCTTTTTCCAAATGGCCAACCAGTTGGCCCAGCTCTGTGTATCACAAAGCCCAACTCTGCTCCAATGATATGTGATACCACCTTTAACTTTCCATGTGCACTTGGGGTTACTTCTGGATTTTCTATTCTATTCTACTTGTCTTTTTCTATTATTCACACACTAGTTCCACATCTTAATTACAGAGACTTTGTAACCTCTATAGTCATAACACCTCTATGACTACCTTCATAACCTGTATAATACAGTTTTAATTACAGAAACTAAAGACAAAAATAACTGTAAACCAATATTGAACTCTGGCTAGTTGGTCTGTTTTTCACAGTGGTACGGGTTAGCGATTTTGAATCAACTTTTTGTACACGATTGAGCAAAGAAGTGAATATCTTGTGGATAAGGACAACCAGCTTTCTCACTCTCAGAAAACAGTAACAATTACAGAAAGGGCAGATCTGATTGAACCCTCAGATGATGCACTGGAACTGAGGTAACAGTATGAACTCAGCTGTTTTTTTAAACATACATGTAGATATAAAACAGATATAGATGTACCTGGATTGATGCGTGTATGGATGTGTGTGGGGAGAGTGCGTGTACATATATATGTATACATATGTACATAGACACACATATACACATAACGTGTGTGTGCATATATATGTATATACACACATATAAATATACACATAAAGTTTCCTAGCGTTTGTCTGCTGAGACAGTCTAGAAGTAATGGCATCCTAGTAGCAACGAACACAACCTACAACCCAGATACGGCTATAAAATAACATTCTCCAAAAAAAGGAATCAGGATTCTTTGGAGAAATGTCTGATTCCAAGGCAGGAGCTAAGTACAAGATGAGCCTGGAACATCCTGTGCCCTTAAACAGGGAATGACGGGGACATGTTAAAAGGACACGGGAACCAGAAGTAAACAAATGAATAAACTGGGGGGAAAGGAAAGTGCTTCCTTACTTTAAAAAAATAGAAACAAAAAAAACATTCTGTAGCTCGTGCCCTGTAGGGGCGGAGGAAAGACAGAGGCCTGGCTGCAGAACGATGCCCGGCTGCAGAACGACGCCCTCTGGAAGGGGGACTGGAAGCCGAATCCCCTGACAAGCGGATGCCGTCCTGTCCTCCCGCTCGAGCCTCGTTCTCCCTTCACCCCTCCCCCGCCCCCACGCACCGGTCGACCGCCGCTTTATGCCCCGTCACCTTGGCAACAGCAGCGGGCTCAGGCAGTGCCGCCACCAGTTTCTTGCAGCCGCGAGCAACACTGACGGTGCAGAGGCTGCCGCCATGTCCCCGGGGCCCGGTCGCTTGTTCAAGTGCGGCTGCCTCTCCGCTGTCGTCCACATCACCTCCGTTCTGTGTGAAAGCCTCTTGTCCTCCTCTGGCCACCGTCCAGGTCTGAACCAAAAATGAGCCAATCCCAGCGAGGCATTCGGGTGGGGGCGTCACCGTTGAAACCACTCGGCTACAATCTGCCAATCGGACTCGTGCCCGCGGGGTGTGGTCCCGGCCCCCGGGGCCCTGGGGGTTTGCATCTACTCCCGGGCGGTGTTAGGGGCTGGATCTGCTCTGTCCCCAGCCTCCTCAGGCCCTGGATGTCCCTATCGCTGTTTCCGCGCATGAACTGCAAGGGCCCACCCTCTCGCAGGCTCCAGGACAAGAAACTCTCTTCTTGACCTTCGATCTTTAGAGCACTGAGGTGAAGAAAGGGGCGGGAGACTGTCGTAGGATACAAAGGAGTGGAGAATAAAACAATGCAAAAATAGGCCGGGTGCGGTGGCTCAAGCCTGTAATCCCAGCACTTTGGGAGGCCGAGACGGGCGGATCACGAGGTCAGGCGATCGAGACCATCCTGGCTAACACGATGAAACCCCGTCTCTACTAAAAGATACAAAAAACTAGCCGGGCGTCGTGGCGGGCGCCTGTAGTCCCAGCTACTCCGGAGGCTGAGGCAGGAGAATGGCGTGAACCCGGGAGGCGGAGCTTGCAGTGAGCCGAGATCGGGCCACTGCAATCCAGCCTGGGCCACAGAGCGAGACTCCGTCTCAAAAAAAAAGGCCGGGCGCGGTGGCTCAAGCCTGTAATCCCAGCACTTTGGGAGGCCGAGACGGGCGGATCACGAGGTCAGGAGATCGAGACCATCCTGGCTAACACGGTGAAACCCCGTCTCTACTAAAAATACAAGAAAATTAGCCGGGCGAGGTGGTGGGCGCCTGTAGTCCCAGCTACTTGGGAGGCTGAGGCAGGAGAATGGCGTGAACCCGGGGGGGCGGAGCTTGCAGTGAGCCGAGATCGCGCCACTGCACTCCAGCCTGGGGCACAGAGCAAGACTCCGTCTCAAAAAAAAAAAAAAAAAAAAAAAATTGTATAACATTTTCGAAATGTTAAAAAAAAAAAAAAGCATGAAGAAATCCTCTTAACCCTCTCAAAACGGAAATCACTGAATATCTTAAAAATGAACAAAAAAAAAAAAAAAAAGAGAGAAAGCGCTGCATATTAGTACCTGTGGGATATACCAATGCAGTGCTTTTAAAAATTCAAAATAAAAGTAAATTAAATAATTTAGAAAAAAATAGCAAGGTAAACCTAAGAGAAGCAGAAAGAAGGAATTAGTAAGAATAAAAGAAGAAAATAAAAAGTAGAAATGGGAATGGGAATACTAATAAGCAAGAGATTTGAAAAAGGCAACAATAGGGTGGTTGGCTCAAGAAAGAAAGAGGAGCATCTCAAAATACAAAATGATAAAGGGGAAATAACCATAGATACAGGAAAACTTAAAAGAATTGCATGATCAGTCAGTTCTGTGTAATAAATTTGAAAACTTGAATGAAATGGACAAAATTCCAAGAAAATATAATTTACCAAAACATTCTAGAGATAGAAATTCTAAGTAGACCAATTACCATGGAAGAAATAGATGTTGGCCGGGCGCGGTGGCTCATGCCTGTAATCCCAGCATTTTGAGAGGCGGAGGTGGGCAGATCACCCGAGGTCAGGAGTTTGAAACCAGCCTGACCAACATGGAGAAACCCTGCCTCTACTAAAAATACAAAATTAGCCGAGCGTCGTGGCACATGCCTGTAATCCTAGCTACTCGGGAGGCTGAGTCAGGAGAATCGGTTGAACCCGGGAGACGGAGGTTGCTGTGAGCCGAGATTGTGCCATTGCACTCCAGCCTGGGCAACAAGAGCGAAACTCAGTCTCAAAAAACAAGAAAAAAAAAAAAAAAAGAAAAAAAGAAATAGATTTTGTTAGGGAACTGCGTATCTCCATAGCTAAATCCACAGAAGCACCAGGCCCAAATTATTTCATAGGATAATTCTACTGTGAAAATTTAAGGAACAGAGAGTTGGTTGCTGTTGGTTGCTGTTGATTCTGCCTTAAGCACAGAAAAAAAAAGGAAGCATTTCAAATTCTATTTATGAAGTGACCGTAACACTTATACCAAAATCTCATAAAACACCCATCTAGCATATACATATACACTGACCATAGAAATTCTTACTCATGGCTGAGCGTGGTGGCTAACGCCTGTAATGCTAGCACTTTGGGAGGCCAAGGCGGACAGATCACCTGAGGTCAGGAGTTCAGGACTATCTTGGCCAACATGGTGAAACCCTGTCTCTACTAAAAATACAAAAATTAGCCAGGCATGGTGGTGTGTGCCTGTAACCTCAGCTACCCGGGAGGCTGAAGCAGGAGAATCGCTGGAACCCGGGAGGTGGAGGCTGCAGTGAGCCAAGATCACACCACTGCACTCCAGCCTGGGAGACAGAGCAAGACTCCATATCTAAAAAATAAAAATAAAAAAAATTCGTACTCATGAATATTACTGGAAAAATCCTAAATCAAATAAAAATTATAATGAAGTATTTCTATTTTACTAGAAATAGCTGGGTACAGTGGCTTGTGCCTGTAGTCCCAGCTACTTGCGAGGCTGAAATGGGAGGATCCCTTGAGCCCAAGAGTTTGAGGCCAGCCTGGGCAATGTAGTGAGACCTCCTGTCTCTAAATATCATTATAAAGAAAAAGAAAAATTTGTCATTTCCAAAATGCAAAAAAGGTGTTTGATAAAATTCAACGTACATTCTTGATTTTTTAAAAAACCTTTTAAATTCAGCAAATGATGTTGACACAACTAGGTAGCCGTCTAGAAAAAGTAAAGTTGGATCCCAACTCAAACTCATACCTCACATCAAAATAAATTCCAGATAAAGAGTAAATGGAAAAAACGAAGTATAAGTGTACTTCATTAAATCCTGATACATTCTGTAGCACAGGAAATTTTATAAAGCAATACCCAAAACCTTTTTCTCCCCTATAGTTTCAATTATATATCTTTTTTAAAAAAGTTAGTGATGTCCTAGAGTTTTCCTCTATCCTTCATACTTCTTACTCCGACAGAGATGGAGTCTTCCTCTGTTGCCCAGGCTGGAGTGCAGTGGCGCGATCTCGGCTCACTACAACCTCCGCCTCCCGGGTTCACGCCATTCTCCTGCCTCAGCCTCCTGAGTAGCTGGGACTATAGGTGCCCGCCACCATGCCCAGCTAATTTTTTGTATTTTTAGTAGAGACAGGGTTTCATCGTGTTAGCCAGGATGGTCTCAATCTCCTGACCTCATGATCCACCCGCCTCAGCCTCCCAAAGTGCTGGGATAACAGGTGTGAGCCACCACGCCCAGCCCCTTCATACTTCTTAGATGGGACCCCTTGTAACAAAAGAAGATTAACCATAGAAAAACAAACAGAAGTTTATTAACATAACGTGTGTTAAATAAAATTTATAGGAGGTGACTGATTTAAATTGAGCTTCTTCGCTATGCCCAATAGACCAAACCAAAATGAAATCACACTCAAGTTCCATGCTACCAAGCTGAAACTAAGTTGTTTATCTGACTTTTTGAGAAATCAAGAGAGAAAAAGGGGGTAGGGGAGAGGCAGGAGGCGGGGGGGGGGGGGGGGGGGAGAGAGGGGGGGGGTTGGTTGGGGAGAGAGAGAGAGAAATAGCCAAATTCCCAAACAGGCCAGTTTTAGCTGCCATGATAAAAAAAAGTCTCTTCTGCTTTAACCTTTAACTTTGAAATGATCAATCCATTTTTTGGTTCTCTGTTTCTGCTTTCCTTAGAAACAGAGGAAAACCAACATTTCTTCCTATAAAACCAGCTCCTTCTGCTCAGCTCATCAGAACATCCATTCCATTTTATAGATTGAAATGTTGCCTGATTCTGGAATTGCAAATAAAAGCTAATTAAGATCTTTAAACTAAATTTGTTGTAATTTTGTCTTATGACATATGTATCCTAGTCTATATGTGGGAGATATCCAGGGAAAAATGAGTAACTCTCAAAGAGAGTTACTTGGTTTGGTGCTGTCCTTGCAATAGTGATTGAGTTCTCATGAAATCTGGTTGTTTAAAAGTGTGTGGCACCTCCCTCCTTGCTTAGAATTCAAGCTTAAATACTATCTTCAGCTGAAATAAAAAAAGAATGGTGTCGGGGAGGCCAGTTATAGAGAGGTGATCAGGAAAAGTATGGCAAACAAGAGTAAGGTCTGTTATGCAGATTTAAGTTGATACCTTTTCCATCAATGAGAAGTTTTGTTTTTTAATGATTTAATTATCCTTGTCTTCCTAGTTCAGAGAAGGAAGACACCCTTACAAATGGAGATTGTTCTTTGTAAGTGTGAATTGCCCTTCCAAGAGGTGATATAGTTTGGATCTTTGTCCCCTCCAGTCTCATATTGAGATGTAATCGCCAGTATTGGAGGTGTGGCCTGGTGGGAGGTGTTTGGGTCAATCATAGGGGCAGATCTCTTATGAATGGCCTGGTGCTGTCCTTGCAAAAGTGAGTGAATTCTTGTGAGGTCTGGTTTTTTAAAAGTGTGTGGCACCGACCGGGTGTGGTGACTCACGCCTGTAATCCCAGCACTTTGGGAGGTCGAGGCAGATGGATCACCTGAGGTCAGGAGTTCAAGACCAGCCTAACTAACATGGAGAAACCCTGTCTCTTCTAAAAATACAAAATTTGCCAAGTGTGATGGTGCATGCCTGAAATCCCAGCTACTCGGGAGGCTGAGGCAGAAGAATCGCTTGAACCCAGTAGGCAGAGGTTGCAGTGAGCCGAGATTGTGCCATTGCACTCCAGCCTGGGCAACAAGAGCGAAACTCTGTCTCTTAAACAAAACAAAACAAAAAAATGTGTGGCACCTCCTTCCTCTTTTTCTTACTCCCTCTCTAGGTGACACTGCCTGCTCTCCCTTTGCCTTCTACCATTATTCTAAGCTTCTGAAGCCCTTAGCAGAAGCAGATGCCAGCACTATGCTTCCTGTAAAGTCTGCAGAACTCTGAGCTGATTAAACCTCTTTTCTTTATGAATTACTCAGTCCCAGGTATTCCTTTATAGCAACACAAGAATGGCATAACACAAGAGGGTAAATTTTACTCTTGTTTTCAGAGCTTGTCTTGTGTCTGTTGTTTCTCAAAATGATCAGCTCAAAGTAATCCTTATGCCAATGAGGCACATTTTGGGGTGACATATTCTGGTTTCCTACAATATGCCAACAGAGGAGAGAAAGTGGAATCATATAAAATGCTGAATTAAAACCAGAGAAGGCAGAAAAAGAATGAAAGACCAAAAAAAAAAAAAAAAGAATATAAGCAACAAATTAAAAAGTTATAGATATGGTAGATATTAACTATATTAATTATCATTTTAAATCTAAATTGTTTAAATACACAATTAAAAGAACAAGACTATTAGAATGGATTAAAGAAAACCCACAAGATCCAACTATATGTTGTCTACAAGAAACCCACTTTAAATATAAAGACATATAGAATAAAAGTAAAGAACTAGACAAAGATAAGCCATGTTGACATTAATCAAAAGAAGGCTGAAGTAGCTATATTAATTTTAGATAAAGCAAACTTCAGAGCAAGTAAAATTATCAGCCATAAAGAGGAGTATTATGTAATGATAAAGGGCTCAATTCTTCACAAAGGCATAACAATCCTTAATGTGTATGTACCTAACATGAGAGTAGTTTTTTTTATTTTCTCCCTTTTCCCACCATTCATCCTCAAGTAGGCCATGGTGTCTGTTCCCCTTTGTGTCCAAGCGTTTTCATTGTTTAGCTCCCATTTATAAGTGAGAATATGTGGTATTTGGTTTTCTGTTCCTGTGTTAGTTTGCTCAGGATATGTCCTTCAGCTCCATCCATGTTGCTGCAAAGGACATGATCTCATTCTTTTTTATGGCTGTGTGGTTTTCCATGGTGTGTATGTACCGTATTTTCTTTATCCAGTCTACTATTCAGGGGCATTTAGCTTGATTCCATGTCTTTGCTGTTGTGAATAGTGTTGCAATAAACATACAGGGTGCATGTGTCTTTGTGGTAGAATGATTTATATTACTTTGGGCATATACCCAATAATGGGATTATTGTATCAAATGGTAATTCTGATTTAAGTTATATCTGGAATTGCCACACTGCTTTTCACAATGGCTGAACTAATTTACATCCCCACCAGCAGGGTATAAACATTCCCATTTTCACCTCTTGTTTCCTGGACCCATGAATCCTGTCTATGGAAGAAAGAAAATCATATTTTGAATGTTAATTCAGAGCATATGCATATCTTGCCCCAGCCCTGCAAGGTATCACCGCCTTGTTGGTGCTATAACTGAGTCTTCAAGAAGCCATTCCACTGTTCTATCAAGCCAACTGCTCCAGGATGCTGGGGAACAGAAGATCAGTAAATTCTATGATCATGGGTCATTCCACACTTTATTTGCTGTTAAGTGAGCTCCCTGATGAGAAGCAATGCTGTGTGGAATATGATGGCAGTAGATGAGGCATTCTTTAAGTCCATGGATGGTAGTTTTAGCAGAAGCATTGTGTGCATGGAAGGCAGATCTGTATTGAGAGTGCCTATTCCAGAAATCAAAAAATGCTGCTGCCCCTTCCATGATGGAATTAGAGTCCAATATAATCAACCTGCCACCAGGTAGCTGGCTGATCTCTTCAGGGGATGGAATCTTATCAGTGTTGGTCTCTGCTGCTGGCACATTGGGCACTCTGCCAATTGCAGGTTGGGTGAATGGAGGTTCATGTTGCTCAGCCCATGCATACGTTCTGTCTCTTTCACCATGGCCACTTGGTTCATGAGCCCATTGGGCAATGACAGGAGTGGCTGAGGAAAGAGGCTGGCTGATAGCCACAAAACAAGTTATTTACTTGTTATTTACTATTAAACTCCTCCTCTGCTATCACCCTTTTGTGAGCATTCACATGGGACACAAACATCTTCACATTTTTGCCTATTCAGAGAGGTCTATCCATATACCTTTTCCCAAAATTTCCTTGCTTTTTCAATCATGTCCCTTCCAAGTTTCTGACCATTCAGCCAAACCATTGGCTACAGCTCATAAATTGCTGTATAATCACATGTCTGGACATTTCTCCTTCAAAACAAAGTGAACAACCATGTGCAAAGTTCTGCCCATTGCAGTAGGGGCGATTTCCCTTCACTACTGTCCTTCAAGAATGTCTCAAAAGGGGATGCAGAGCTGCATCTGTTCACTTTCAGATGATGCCTGCATATAGTGCTACATCTGTAAAGCAGGCCCAAGTTTTCTCTTCCTGTCAGCTGATCATAGGGAACTTCACGTGAGGCCATATGTGCAGGCTGGGAGACAGGAGAGAGTGTAGCAGGGTACAATGAGCATTTGAGCCCTTCTTCTTGTAACTAACCTGTGCCTTCATAGCTCAGACCTGATCACATCTGTATAACTTTCATTTGATGATGGAGTGCTGCTGTTCATACCCAACTGTATGGCTTGGTGGGTCAGATAACACCCAGTTGATGTTGGGCAGCTCAGGTTGCATGGTAACTTGGTTGTCTGTGGTTAGCCATTGAGTCAATAGCATGCCAAAAGTTGTTTCTCAAAACGAGTGTAGTTATTTGCAGAGAGTGGCAGAGCTTTGCTAAAAAAAATCCTATGGGCCTGTGCTGCAATTCACATAGGGGCCTGCTGAAGCCTCCAAACAACATCCCTATCTGTGGCTGACATTTCTAGCACCATTTGGATCTGCTGAATCATGTGGCTCAAGTGGCAGAACAGCTTTCACAGCAGCCTGGACCTGTTGCAGAGCCTTCTCTTATTCTGGGCCCCACTTGAAACTAGCAGCTTTTCAGATCACTTGGTAAATGAGTTGGAGTAACACACCCAAATGAGGAATATGTTGCTTTCAAAATTCAAAGAGGCCCACTAGGTGTTATGCCTCTGTTTTGGTTGTGGGCCAGATGGCAACAACTTACTCTTTACCTTAGAAGGAATATCTTGGCATGCTGTACACTAAGACCCATAGAAATTTCACTGGTATAGAAGGTATCCAAATTTTAGTTAAATTTATTTCCCGCCTTCTGACATGCAAATGTCTTCCCAATAAATTTAGGCAAGTTGCTACTTTTTGCTCACTAAGTCTCTTCAGCATAACACCATCAATGTAATAGACCAGCATGATATCTTGAGGAAGAGAAAGACAGTCAAGATCACTGTGAGTTAAATTATGACATAGGGCTGGAAAGTCAATGTACCCCTTAGGTAGGAGAGTGAAGAGGTATTGTTGGCCTTGCTAGCTGAAAGCAAACCACTGCTGGTGGTCTTCATTAACAGATATAGAGAAGAAAGCATTTGTCAGATCAATAGCCACACACTGGGTAGTAGACGATGTGTTAGTTTGCTCAAGCAAGGAAACCACATCTGGTACAGCAGCTTGTTGGGAGCAAGCCCCCCAAAATCTGGCCATAAACTGGCCCCAAGACTGGCCATAAACAAAATTTCTGCAGCACTGTAACATGTTCATAATGGCCCTAAAGCCCACACTGGAAGATTGTGGGTTTACGGGAATGAGGGCAAGGAACACCTGGCCCACCCAGGGCAGAAAAACACTTAAAGGCATTCTTAAGCCACAAACAATAGCATGAGTGATCTGTGCCTTAAGGGCGTGTTCCTGCTGCAGTTAACTCGCCCAACCTATTCCTTTAATTCGGCCCATCCCTTCGTTTCCCACAAGGGATACTTTTAGTTAATTGAATATCTATAGAAACAATGCTAATGACTGGTTTGCTGTTAATAAATATATGGGTAAATCACGGTTCGGGGCTCTCAGCTCTGAAGGCTGTGAGATCCCTGATTTCCCACTTCATACCTCTATATTTCTTTCTTTCTTTTTGAGACAGAGTCTCCCTCTGTCGCCCAGGCTGGAGTGCCGTGGTGTGATCTCAGCTCACTGCAAGCTCTGCCTCCCAGGTTCACACCATTCTCCTGCCTCAGCCTCCTGAGTAGCTGGGACTACAGGTGCCCACCACCATGCCTGGATAATTTTTGTATTTTTAGTAAAGATAGGGTTTCACCATGTTAGCCAGGATGGTCTCGATCTCCTGACCTCGTGATCCACCTGCCTTGGCCTCCCAAAGTGCTGGGATTACAGGCGTGAGCCACTGCGCCTGGCCTACACCTCTATATTTCTGTGTGTGTCTTTAATTCCAATAGCGCCGCTGGGTTAGGATCTCCCTGACCGAGCTGGTCTCAGCAAGTGGCGCCCAACTTGGGGCTCGAATCCAGGTTGAAGGGTCACCAGAGGGATGACTGGAATGGAAAACTAGCTGGAGGACACCTGAGTACTCTTAAAGCAATCCCCGTGGTGAGTAAGAAGGGGAGCTCGGAAGCATCAGGGTAACAATGGGACAGGTATGGGGTCTGGTTCATTTCACCTTGGAACGTTTTCACACTGATAATGAGGAGGAACAAGAGTATAGCAAAGTAACAGAAGAGGTTACAGAGCATGTTTATTTACCAGCTAAAGCCAGAGCAACAAAGGAAGAAGAGGTTCATCCCTACCCTTCTGCACCCCCTCATTATTATTTTGAAGAAAATGATCCCCCATATCTTTCTTTTCTGGAGGACACTGGGGGAAAAGTAGTTGCCCTGGTGACTGTTCGAGCAGTGCTTGAGCAACTGCTCTTAGTTCTATTCAGGCAGGAATTCAGCAAGCTAGACAAGAGGGTGATTTAGAGGCTAGGCAGTTCCCTGTTCTAATACACCCCCCAGATCAACAGGGAAATATTACAGCTACATTTGAGCCTTTTCCTTTTAAATTACTCAAAGAATTAAAACAAGCTATAAATGTGTATGGACCAGGTTCTTCTTTTGTAATGGGACTGTTAAAGAATGTTACTGTTTCCAGTTGGATGATTCCTACTGACTGGGATGCTCTTACTCGAGCTTGTCTAACTCCTGCTCAGTTCTTACAATTTAAAACTTGGTGGGCAGATGAAGCTTCCATTCAGGCTGCTTGCAATGCCCAGGCCCAACCTCAAATTAATATAACTGCAGACCAACTTTAGGGGGTTGTCGGCTGGGCTGATTCAGATGCACAACTGGTCATGCAGGATGATGCCATAGAACAGGTTAGAGGAGTGTGCATTAGAGCTTGGGAAAAAATATCACTTCAGGTGGGGAACAATACCCTTCCTTTAGTGCTATAAAACAGGGACCAAGGGAACCATACTTTGATTTTATAGCTCGGTTACAGGAGTCTCTTAAAAAGATGATTGCAGATTCGGCTCCTCAGGACATAGTGCTGTTATTAGCTTTTGACCATGCTAATCCTGATTGCCAGGCTGCTCTGCAACCTATTAGAGGGAAAGCACATTTAATTGATTATTTCAAGGCCTGTGATGTATCGGAGGTAATCTGCATAAAGCTACCTTGTTGGTACAGGCAATGGCAGGACTGAGAGTAGATCAAGGAAATACTCCATTTCCTGGAGCTTGTTTTAACTGTGGGAAGCATGGTCATACTCAAAAAGAATGTCAAAAAAATCAGCAAGTCTGGCCACCAGATAGGGGAAAAAAGAAAACTGCTGATCCTGAAATTTGTCCAAAATGTGAAAAAGGAAAACACTGGGCTAGTCAGTGTCATCTAAGTTTGATAAAGATGGGAACCCGATTTCGGGAAACGCCATGAGGGGCCCATCCTGGGCCCTGTTCTAAACCAGGGCATTTCCAGCTCAGGCCATTCCCTCACCCCTGTACAATGTCTATCTCCCACCACAGCTGGTAGTGCCACAGTAGATTTATGCTGCACAAAAGCTGTGAACCTTCTGCTTGGGGAACTCCCCCAAAAGGTCCCAACAGGAGTCTGTGGACCCTTGCCAGCAGGGACAATAGGATTACTTTTAGGAAGGTCTAGTTTGAGTTTAAAACGGGTACAAATACACACAGGAGTCGCTGATTCAGATTACAATGGGGAAATTCAAATTGTTATATCTACTTCCATTCCCTGGAAAGCAGAGCCAGGAGAGTGCATAGCACAGCTCCTGATTGTGCCATATGTAGGAATGGGAAAAAGTGAAATTAAATGAACAGGAGGATTTGGAAGCACAAATAAATAAGGCAAAGCAGCTTATTGGGTAAATCAAATTACTGATAAATGTCCTACCTGTGAAATAACTATTCAAGGAAAGAAATTTAAAGACTTGGTAGATACAGGAGCAGACATTTCAATCATTTCTCTACAGCACTGGCTGTCCACATGGACAATTCAACCTGCTCAATTTAACATAGCTGGAGTTAGTAAAGCCACTGAAGTATATCAAAGTAGTTATATTTTGCATTGTGAGGGGCCCGACGGACAACCTGGGATTATTCAACCAATTGTAACTTCTGTAGCTCTAAATTTATGGGGAAGAGATTTATTACAACAATGGGGAGCACAAGTTCTAATTCCAGAACAATTATATAGCCCTCAAAGTCAACATACAATGCATGATATGGGGTATGTCCCTGGTATGGGACTAGAAAAAAATTTGCAAGCTTTGAAAGAACCACTTCAAGCGGAGAAACAAAGTTCCCCCCAAAGATTAGGAAATAATTTTTGATGGCAGCCATTATTAAGCCTCCAGAACCCATACCTTTAAAATGGCCAATTTGGATAGAACAGTGGCCACTAAGTAAAGAAAAACTGGAGGCTTTAGAGAAATTAGTTACTGAACAATTAGAAAATGGGCACATAGCTCCAATATTTTCCGCTTGGAATTCTCCAGTTTTTGTAATTAAGAAAAAATCAGGTAAATGGAGAATGTTAACTGACTTAAGAGCCATCAATTCAGTTATACAACCAGTGGGGACATTACAGTCAGGATTGTCTTCTCCTGCTATAATTCCAAAAAATTGGCCTTTAATAGTCATAGATTTAAAAGACTGTTTCTTTACTATCCCTTTAGCTGAGCAAGACTGTGAATGGTTTGCATTTATGATTCCTGCAGTAAACAACCTGCAGCCTGCTAAGCGTTACCAATGGAAAGTGTTGCCACAGGGCATGTTAAACAGTCCCACATTTTGCCAGATGTATGTGGGGCAAGCAATTGAACCTACTCGTAAAAAATTTTCACAGTGTTACATTATTCACTATATGGATGATATACTTTGTGCTGCCCCCATTCAAGAAATATTACTCCAATGTTATGATCACTTGCAAAATTCGATTTCTCACGCTGGTTTAATTATAGCTCCTGACAAAATTCAGACTACTACTCCTTACTTCTACTTGGGGACCTTGGTAAATGACACTACCGTTGTGCCACACAAAGTAACCATATGTAGGGATCAACTGAAAACATCAAATGACTTTCAAAAATTACTAGGGGATATTAATTCGATACAACCTGCTATAGGTATTCCTACCTATGCCATGAGTAATCTGTTTTCTATCCTTAAAGGAAATCCTAGTCTCACTAGCCCTCAGCAATTAACAAAAGAAGCTGAGGTCGAGTTACAGCTGATTGAAAAGCAAGTCCACAAAGCTCAGATACATAGAATAGATGCAGAGAAGACTGTAGATTTACTAATTTTTTCAACTCAGCATTCACCTACTGGTGTTATTGTCTAAGAACAGGACTTAGTAGAGAGGCTTTTTCTTCCACATACTAATTCATGGACTCGAACTCCTTATTTAGATCAAATCGCTACTATGATAGGGATTGAGAGAACTTGGATTGTTAAATTACATGGATATGATCCTGGAAAAATTATTGTCCCTTTCAAGAAGGCACAAATACAGCAAGCTTTTATAAATAGTCTTACTTGGCAAACCCATTTAGCTGACTTTATGGGTATTCTCGATAATCATTTTCCTAAAATGAAGCTGTTTCAGTTTTTGAAATTAATTAATTGGATTCTCCCTAAAATAACTAAATTTAAACCAATTGAAGGTGCTGAGAATGTTTTTACAGATGGGTCTAATAATGGTAAAGCTTCTTATTTTGGCTCAAAAAGTAAAGTTTTCCAGACGTCCTATACTTCAGCTCAAAAAGCAGAGCTTGTAGTTGAGGTATTGACTGCTTTTGATATGCCTATTAATGTGATTTCTGATTCTTCATACGTGGTTCATTCCACACAGTTAATTGAAAATGCTCAGTTATGATTTCATACAGATAAACAACTGATGACTTTATTTACCCAATTGCAAACAGCAGTAGAATGCATCCTTTTTACATCATCAGAGCTCAATTCAGTTATACAACCAAAAACCAAAAGTCTTTTCCAGGACCTTTGACTGAAGGGAATCAAATGGCTGATCACCTAGTTGCTACTGTAATATCTAATGCTAGACACTTTCACAATTTAACCCATGTTAATGCCTCTGGTCTCAAATGCAGATACAACATTACCTGGAAAGAAGCTAAAGCTATTATCCAGTGATGCCCAACTTGCCAAATGGTACATTCCTCATCTTTCACAGGAGGAGTTAATCCTCGAGGACTGGAACCTAACTCTATTTGGCAAATGGAGTCACATATGTTCCCTCGTTTGGGAGACTAGCTTATGTACATGTATGTGTGGATACCTTTTCTCACTTTGTCTGGGCTACATGCCAAACAGGAGAGTCTTCTGCCTGTGTTAAATGTCACCTTTTGCAGTGTTTTGCGGTGATGGGCATTCCAGCTTCTATTAAAACAGATAATGCCCCAGGCTATACTAGCCAAGCTCTAGCTGCCTTTTTCTCTATGTGGAATATTAAACACATTACTGGTATCCCATACAATTCTCAAGGACAAGCCATAGTGGAAAGAATGAATCTCTCCCTAAAACAGCAGTTGCAAAAGCAGAAGGGAGACAGAGAATGTGGAACCCCACAGATGCAACTGAACCTAGCATTATTAACTTTAAATTTTTTGAGCCTGTCCAAAGGTCAGATGTTATCAGCAGCTGAATAGCATCTACAGAAACCAGCTGCAAAGACAGAAACAGAGAAACTGATTTGGTGGAGAAATCCAATAACAAAAAGTTGGGAAATAGGTAAAATAATAACTTGGTGTAGAGGTTATGCTTTTATTTCTCCAGGCCAAAATCAACAGCCAATTTGTACCATCAAGGCACCTGAAACCTTATCATGAGCCAGATGTGAAGGAAGAGACTCCGGGAGGATCCCGAGGACTCCCCGGTTGCAGCCATGTCGAGACTGATGCTGAGGAGGACCCCAACTGTCACGTGCAACACCCATAGAACACAGCCACCCACCTGGGGACAGATCAAGAAGCGGTCACAGATGGCTGAAGAAAACCTGAGGAAAGTGGGATAACCAGTCACAATGAATAATTTAATGGTAGCTATGATAATGGTTATCACCACTGCCGTGAGTATTCCTTCAATAAGCACTGGTAATAATGCCTGGATGCAATCACTCTATGACACAGTTACACATGCTTTCTAATCTTGGTGTTTACCATAATAAATATGCTCCTATAATTGAGGCATACTGCCCTCAAAAACCTATTTGTAAACAGGATTGGACCCAGTCAGAAAAAATGAACGTACTTGTTTGGAAGATTGCTTTGCAGAACAGGCAGAGGTGCTGCACAATGATTCCATGATTCCTATGGAATCATTATCAATTGGTCCCTTAAGGGGATGTTTAGCTTGAATTGCACCTCTCAGTCTGTGTGCCATGGTCATACTATGCTCAGCTGATCTGAACAAAATGGTCAGATGGTAGATATATTAAGAAGTATGGCAAAAGTTCCTAATATCTGGAACCATGGCAGTATAGTGGCACTTCAACCTCAAATGATATGGCCTGCTCTAGGAGCTTAATGTAAGGATTTGTGGAAACTATTAAATGCTCTTAATAAGATCAAAATTTGGGAAAGAATAAAAAAGCATCTAGAAGGACACTCTACAAACTTGTTTTTGGATGTAGCAAAATTAAAAGAACAAATATTTAAAGCATCCCAGGCACACCTGACCTTAATACCAGGAACTGGAGTGCTTAAAGGAACTGCAGACAAATTAGCAGCTAGTAACCCATTAAAATGAATAAAAACACTTGGAAACTCTGTGATTTCAATGATGACTGTGCTTTTAATCTATGTTGTTTGTCTTTGTATCGTCTGCAGATGCGGATCCCAACTCCTGTGAGAAGTAGCTCACCATGCAAAGCTGCCCTTGCTTTTATCTCTTTGCAAATCAGAAAAGGGGGACATGTTGGGAGCAAGTCCCCCCAAATCTGGTCATAAACTGGCCCCAAGACTGGCCATAAACAAAATCTCTGCAGCACTGTAATATGTTCATAATGGCCCTAACGCCTGCACCGGAAGGTTGTGGGTTTATGGGAATGAGGGCAAGGAACACCTGGCCCACCCAGGGCAGAAAACTGCTTAAAGGCATTCTTAAGCCACAAACAATAGCATGAGCGATGTCTGCCTTAAGGACGTGTTCCTGCTGCAGTTAACTAGCCCAATCTATTCCTCTAATTTGGCCCATCCCTTTGTTTCCCATAAGGGAATCTTTTAGTTAATTGAATATCTATAGAAACAATGCTAATGACTGGTTTGCTGTTAATAAATATGTGGGTAAATCTCTCTTTGGGGCTGTCAGCTCTGAAGGCTGTGAGACTCCTGATTTCCCACTTCACATCTCTATATTTCTGTGTCTGTGTCTTTAATTCCTCTAGTGCCACTGGGTTAGGGTCTCCCCAGCCGAGCTGGTCTTGGCAGCAGCTGCAATTGGAATCATAATCTGGTTAAGCTTCTGATAATCCACTGTCATTCTCTAAGATCCATCTGTCTTCTGCACAGACCAGATAGGCAAGTTGATGGGGGATATGGTGGGAAACACCACCCCTGCATCTTTCAAGTTCTTAATGGTGGCTCCAAGCTCTGCAGGAATACTGCATTCCTCCAGGGATGTAATATTACTTTTGGATGCAATATTACTGCATTCCTCCAGGGATGCAATATTACTTCTATTTCCCTAAGTAGAAGCAATTCCAGTGGCTTCCACCTGACCTTTCCACCATAACGGCCTTCACTCCACAGGTTAGGAAACATATATGAGGATTCTGCCAGCTGCTGAGTGTATCTATTCCAATTATACATTCTGGAACTGGGGAAGTAACCACAGGATGGGGTCAGAGGCCCCACTGGGCCTGCTGTAGGACATACTTGAGTTAAAACTCTTAGTCTATTTGGGCTGCTGTAACAAGATACCTTAGACTTGGTGGCTTATAAACAACAGAAATTTATTCTTACACTTCTGGAGGCTGGGAAGTACAAGATCAGGGTGCCAGCACGGCCAGGTTTTGGCAAAGGCCCTCTTCCAGGTTGCAAAATGCCAACTTCTCGCTGTGTCCTCATGTGGCAGAGGGGGAAACCATGCTCCCCTCAGGCCTCTTTTATAAAGGCACTAATCCCATTCATGAGGGTTCTACCATTATGAACTAATCATACCCCAAAGCCTCCACCTCCTAATACTATCACTTTGGGGGTTATGATTTCAACATATGACACAAACATTCAGACTATAGCAAACTTCAGTGATTACCCGATCTCCATTAGCCCCTATTCTGACTAGTGGGCCACAGTGATGTTTTTGGTGTCCTGGGATTAGTGTCAGTTCAGAGTCCTATAATCCCCCAAAGTCTTATTATTTCCTGTTCCCTAATGTACAGCTACCTGAGTAAAATGCCACACATCCTTTGGGGAAGGCTGGGAGAAAGATTAACAGTACAAAAATTTTTGGTTGATATGGGGTTCTTTCCAAAAGGGCACTCAATTTTATCTTAATTCAAGGGGTTCTGGGACTGTAAACTGGCTCAAATCCTGGAATTGAATGAGGGGTTGTGACTCTCCATTTTATGATTCAAGTTAGACTTTTGTTCACTTGACCTAGAAACCTTTCTGCTGATACAAATCAAATAAGAATTTAGTAGGCCTCCTGTCTATTCCACTTTTGGAAAGATCATGATCAACCAGCAAATGCTGAGGTCTGCAAGAGTCAAGACTATTTCAGTTCCTGCTTTGACTTTGCTGTCCCTTGTGGTAATCACATTCACCTCACCTTTGATGATTGAGTGCTGCCACTTAGTCCCTGCCACCCTGAGATCCAATTACTCCTATTACATTGAAGTTTCCCAATTCAGTGACTGTAGTTCCCACTGTAAGGCCTGGCCCACAGCAAAGAAAGATCACAGAGCTCTAAGAATGCCAGGGCTCCCCTCAGACATTTCTCACGGTTGTGATGAAAAGGGTATGTACCCTGCCAAGGTGGGTGAGTAGGTCTTAAATGACGAATCTGCTCTAACAATCCAATCTCCCTAAGCCTTTGAATCCCTTCCTCTACATGAAACCAAGGCAGGTCAGGGATTCATAACTCACTTTGGAATTAGGATTTCAACATATAAACATATGTTGAATGCATGAGCCACCTTTCTGTCCATGCATCAGTCAACTAACCAAATAGACTGTTAGAATCCCTTCTAACTCTAAGCTGCATTGTTAAAGGCAGAATCTCTGCTTTGTGGGTCCATATCAATAAATTCAGCCTGATCCAGCTTTATGTTCTTTATGTCAATATCTCATGCCCTTAATATTCATTTCCACATATGTTCCCCAGATTTCTGTCTGTATAAATTAGAAAACTCAAGTAATTCTTTTGTAATATACCCCTGCATGGGGCATACTTTGTAACTCGCCTGCTGGGTGAGTTACAGGGGGCCTGCTGGGACTTGAGTCTAGTTATAGGTCTAGAAGCAAAGAAGGGTGGGTATGGGTGGATCCTAAGAGAATCAGCGTTGTTTTGCAAAGGCAACTGACCCAGGGGATGCCATCACAGTTTCCTCTGGGAATGCAGGGTTAATCCCTCAGATGGCACTGAGGAGGATACTTCTACTGGCAAATAAGACTCCTAAGAATTTAGGGGCAAAATGTCCTCAGCATTTACACACACAAAATGTGTGTTGTAATTCAGTCACTTGTGGGATGAGACAAAACCACACAGGGAAACACATGGGAAGAGACAGTGGCAGCGTAGAGGTAGAGGTAGACGTGCTGCCCCACCCCCCCATGTATGCACATGCATGCACACATACACCCCTATGCCAGGGTGGCAGGTTGATTTCAGAAAACAAAAAGATGGCAGTGGAATGACTGTTAGGATGGTGTGAGCTCAAGTAACATGTCACTTCTTCTTCTTTTTTCTTTTTTTCAAGACGGAGTTTTGCTCTTGTTGTCCAGGCTAGAGTGCAAAGGTGCTATCTCGGCTCATCGCAACCTCTGCCTCTCAGGTTCAAGCGATTCTCCTGCCTCAACCTCCCAAGTAGCTGGGATTACAGGCATGCGCCACCATGCCTGGCTAATTTTGTATTTTTAGTAGAGTCAGGGTTTCTCCATGTTGGTCAGGCTGGTCTTGAACTCCTGATCTCAGGTGATCCGCCCAACTCGGCCTCCCAAAATGCTGTGATTACAGGTGTGAGCCACTGTGCCCGGTGTCATGTCACTTCTTAGGTTCGTCTATTCAATCAGCTGTGGAGTAAGTGGGATCTTTTCCAATGCCACTTTTCATTCTCTGGCACAAACTGGGTGTCCAGCAATTCAATTCAAATCTGATTTTAACTATCTGGCGTTAGAATAGACACCACAGGTTAAGAGCACAGTCCCATAAGACTGCCCCTCAATTCAGACACCAATTACAAATCCCCAGCCTTCCATACTTCTGGTTGGCTATAAATTGAGAGTTCCCCTGACTTCCTCCTGAGGTTTGATAGTTTGCTAGAATGACTCACAGAACTCAGGGAAGTGCTTTCCTTATTGTTACCAGTTTACTGTAAGGGATACAACTCAGGAAAAGCCAAGCGGAAGAGGTGCATAGGGCAAAGTATGGGAGGTGGTGGTCTGCAAAGCTTCCATGCCCTCTCCAGGTGTACCATCCTCCCAGCACTTGATGTGTCCACCAATCCAGAAGCTCTGACACAATCATTTAGAGATTTTTTTTTTTTTGGAGACAGTCTCATTTTGTCACACAGGCTGTAGGGCAGTGATGTGATCTTGGATCACTGCAGCCTCAGCCTCCTGGGCTCAAGGGATTCTCCCTCCTCAGCCCTCCAAGTAGTTGGAACCACAGGCATGTGCCACCATGCCTGGCTAATTTTTTGATTTTTTTGTAAAGATTGGGTTTCATCATGTTGCCCAGGCTGGTCTCGAATTCCTGAGCTCAAGCAATCTGCCTTCCTTGGCTTTCCAAATTGCTGTGATTTATAGGCGTGAGCCACCATGCCCAGCTTCATTTGGGGATTTTTATGGAGGCTCTGCTCTGTAAGCACGATTGATTAAATCATTGGTTGGTCGTTAACTCAATCTGCAGCATTTTCCCCCTTCCTAGAGGTTGAGGGATAAGGCTGAGAGTTTCACCCTTCTAACCAAGGCTTGGTCTTTCTGGTGAACAGTCTGTGTTCTGAAGCTATCTAGGGGTCTGCTAAGAGTCTCTTCATTAGAACAAAAGACACTCCTATCACACTACTATTCATGAAATTCCAAGAGGCTTAGGAGCTCTATGCCAGGACCTTGGGGCAAAGACCAAATCTCTTTCTAATGGCACAATCATACTAAGATGTGCAATCTAAGAAGTTTAAAGAGCTCTCATCCAGGCCAGTGGTGCTCAAAGGGTAATCCCAGGACTAGTACCGTCAGTTTTCCTGGGGACTTGTTAGAAATGCAGATTCTTGGGTACCAATCCAGACTACTAAACCAGAATCCTGGAGGTAGGGCCCAGAAATTTGTGTTTTTATAAAAATTACTTCTATTCCCAGGTGATGCTGCTAAAGTTTGGGAACCACAGATGTAGATGAAACTGGTGGCCTCCTTGGTACCCCAGGAATGTCCACCCTCACCTGTAGCACCAGGAGCTGAGGAGGCTGTAGTGCCAGCCACTGCTCTCCAAGGTAGGTCCTTTGTCTGTCTTTCCTTTGCCAGAAGTTGCACTGACAGTTCACCCATAGGGAGGTGCAATCTACAGGGACTTGGAGCTTGAGCAATTATTATTATTATTTTTTGAGATGGAGTTTCACTCTTGTTGCCCAGGCTGGAGTGCAATGGCGTCATCTCAGCTCACCGCAACCTCTGCTTCCTGGGTCCAAATGATTGTCCTGCCTCAGCCTTCTGAGTAGCTAGAATTACAGGCATGCGCCACCACAGTCGGGTAATTTTGTATTTTTAGTAGAGACAGGGTTTCTCCATGTTGGTCAGGCTGGTCTCGAACTCCTGACCTCAGGTGATCCTCCCACCTCAGCCTCCCAAAGTGCTGGGATTACAGGTGTGGGCCACCGTGTCTGACCAGCTTGAGCAGGTCTTTACTGAAGGGAGAGAATGGTCTAGGTTTTGACTACACAGTTTGGTCCTTTACAATGGCATCTGCAAAATGAGGCTAAAGCCTTTAGAGTGCTGTTGCGAGGCCTCAAAGGTGTTTGCAAAATGTCTAACATCATACTAGACACAGAACAGTCACTTGCTATATGGTGGTGGTAGTTGTACCTGACACTGCCTATCACAACCATAGCAGATGTTCAGTAGATGTGAGTGATTGTTAATTGGTTCACTGGAGAAGGAAGCAGGCTTTTCTAGCTTGTTTCTCTGATTTTGCCAGCCAAGATGTCTTAGTCTGTTTTGTGCTGCCGTAACAGAAAACCAAGGACTGGGCAATTTAAAATGAACAGAAATTGCTTTGGCTTATGGTTTTGGAGGCTGGGAAGTCTAAGATCGAGGGGCTGTATCTGGTGAAAGCCTTCATGCCGCATCATAACATGGTGGAAGGCATCGCATGGGTGATGAGATGCCTCTTTGTGCTGTGGTTTCAATGTGTTCTCCAAAGTTCATGCGTTGGAAACTCGATCCTCAATGCAACAGCACTGAGAAAGAAGACCTTCAGGAGGTGATTAGTTCATGAGGGCTTTGTCCTCATTAATGAACACAAGGAGTTATAATATAAGAGATCATAATTAGGAAGGAGAAAAACAGGCAGGGAAGGTGGGAGGGTGGGAAGAAATAAGACAGAAAGGATGTCAATGTTCATGAGAACAATGGAGACAATGACCATTTTCCTGGAAGAACAAGGAGGTATGAGATATTGAACACTATATGGTCATTATTTCTCCTTCTTCTCCTTCTTCTTCTTCTTCTTCCTCTTCCTCTTCTTCTTCTTCTTCTTCTTCTCCTTCTTCTCCTTCTTCTCCTTCTTCTTCCTCTTCCTCTTCCTCCTCCTCCTCTTCCTCCTTCTTCTTCTTCTCCTTCTTCTCCTTCTCCTTCTCCTTCTTCTTTCTTCTTCTTCTTTCTTCTTCTTCTTCTTCTTCTTCTTCTTCTTCTTCTTCTTCTTCTTCTTCTTCCTTCTTCTTCTTCTTCTTCCTTCTTCTTCCTTCTTCTTCTTCTTCTTCTTCCTTCCTCTTCCTCTTCCTCTTCTTCTTCTTCTTCTTCTTCTTCTTTCTTCTTCCTTCTTCCTCTTCCTCTTCTTTTCTTTGAGATGGAATCTCACACTGTCACCTGGGCTATAGTGCAGTGGCACTATCTCAGTTCACTGCAACCTCCGCCTCCCAGGTTCAAGCGATTCTCCTGCCTCAGCCTCCCAAGTAGCTGGGATTACAGGTGCCCACCAATGCACCCGGTTGATTTTTGTTATTTTTAGTAGAGATGGGGTTTCACCATGTTGGCCAGGCTGGTTTCGAACTCCTAATCTCAGGTAATCCACCCACCTCAGCCTTCCAAAGTGCTGGGATTACAGGTGTGAGACAACGCAGCCGGCCGATCATTTCTTCTTAATTCCAGTTATAGGATTTCAGAGCTGGAAAAGGGAACTTGGAGATCACAGAGCCACTTCCTTACTGCCCAGCGGAAGCAGTGAAGGCCCTGAGAGAGCAAGTGTCAGAGACAAGAGCAGAATTAGTTTCTGAGAATAGGTGCTGCCTGCTACATCTCACCATAACTGGAGCTCATTTATCTCCATGGAAACCTTTGAGGACTGTGAAAGTACCAAAGATGTGGGCAGCACTCTGAGTGTGATTTATTTCCTTTCTATCTCTTTTCTTTTTCTTCTCATTCTTAATCATAAGCTTCTCCTCCCTCCTTTTCCTCTCCTCCATTCCTTCTCTTCTTCCTTTTCATGATTCTCACCCATAAGGACCCGGCCTAAGCTGGGAAGTTGAGGTTACTGGATCTTCAAAGTGGCTCTGACGCTCCCAGTCCAACATACCCTACATCATTGTGTTCTTTACAAAGCATTGGTTTCTGCTGACCAAAACTCACAATTGGCTCTGACTGGGCACCAGGGTTCTGACTACTATCAGTAGGAAACATCTCATTTGGTTCCTTGAAAACACTTGTGACCCCTGAATAGCCAGAAACCACCGTGGAAACATAATTCAAAAGCTGCCTCCCCTCCTGTGGATCTTTAACTTTTTTTTTTTTTTTTTTAAGATGGAGTCTCATTCTGTTGCCCAGGCTGGAGTGCAATGGCACGGTCTTGGCTCACTGCAACCTCCACCTTCCAGGTACAAGCAATTTTCCTGCCGCAGCCTCCCCAGTAGCTGGGATTACAGGCGCGTGACACCATACCCAGCTAATTTTTGTATTTTCAGTAGAGACCAGGTTTCGCTATGTCGGCCAGGCTGGTCTTGAACGCCTGACCTTGTGATCTGCTCGCCTCGGCCTCCCAAAGTGCTGGGATTACAGGCGTGGGCCACTATGCCCGGACTTTTAACACTTTTTTAAATCTCTTGCAAAAGGTGGTTGTGAAAATGGTTGCTCTGTGGCCGGGCATGATCACTCGAGCCCAGGAGTTTGAGACCAGCCTGGGCAACATGGTGAAACTCCATCTCTAAAAACGAAAAAAAAAAAAAAAAAAGAAAGAAAAAGAAAAAGAAAATCCTTGCTCTGTTTTGCAGGCAGCGTGCAAAGTGCCAAACTTCACAGCGGGAAGAACCTCCTCTCTCCAAATCTCATGACACAGGTGAACTAACGTCGCTTCTCAACTACAGCCCACAATTGCTAGAGAAAGCATTAAAAATACCCTCCGCCCCCTGGGATGGGGGACTACTCCTAGAATTTGGATCCAGGGTGTTTGCGGCTCGGCTTTTTACATATCGAAGAGGAAAGAGATGGCTGAGAACATCCGCATGGGTGGTCCCGCCACGCCACCGGCTGAGTATTCAGCCGCTCCCGCTGTAGAAAGGATTGGGGGACAACCTGACCGAATTCGCATTTGCTCAGGTGTTTCCCATGGCGCTCTGCTGAACAGGGGTTAGTCTTTTGCTGCCAGTCAGAAAGTGTCTGGGCCCAACTAGGGAAACCACGGGATAATGGGCTGATGGGGAGGAGGACCGGCATGGAAGATGTGCCACAGCCTCTCCAGAACGTAGCACTGGCGCGCCTGACTGGTGACAGACGGAGCAGTGGCAAGGGCGCAGCTGCACCAAGGAAAAAGCCCACACAGGGGGTGAGCGCGCCCATGCGTGCCCAGTCATGTTGGAGCGCAGCCCAGGCGCTGGGCTTCCAGTGCAGGTGTGGCCAGCGGAGGCCAAGAACTGCGTGGAACAACCTCAAGGGGGGAAAACACACGCCAGCCGCCCCACGGGTCAGAAGGTGGGGCAAGCAGCGGCGCCTCACCCAGCCTCCCGCTCCGGGTCCTGCCGGATGGCGGCATCCCTTCGGGTCAGCCCCCTTCTCTCCGCTGCTCCTCCGCAGACACCGCGCCGGGAAGAAGGAGGGGCGGAGACCAAGCCGGCGCGCGTCTGGTGATCCCGACCCCGGTGCGGCTGGAGCGCCTCAGTCGCTGTCTCCCTGCCCCACGGTTCCGAGTAGGGACCGTGAGTCGCCCCCACACCAGGGGCTGGAGCGCGGGCTCCCAGCAGGGAAAGGGGCGCAGCGTTCCCGACCCCCAAACAAGCGGCGCTTGGGCGCGTGCGCGCCTCCCCGAGAGCCCCGGGCGCCACCTGCGGGCGGGAAGAGGTGGGCTCCGGGGAGTGGGGAGTGGGGCGTGGGGCGGGCGGCGCAGAGGAGCCGCAGCCACCTGCCGCCTCCCCTGCACCCGGCGAAGCATCCCTCACCTCACAGTCCCTGGAGGCGGCGCCGGAAACCCGGCGGCCGGGACCGCGATTCTGGAAGCCCTTGCCCTCGCCCAGCCGGAGGAGCCGGGACGCGGTTTCGGCGAGACTGGCAACTTGCTTCCTTTTGCAGAGCGGCCGCTCCCCTCTCGGTCCAGCTGCGACGCTGGGAAAGCGCCAGACTTGGTCTGTCACAGGAGCCCCCGCGAGGCGTGGCGAGGGAGAGCTGGCAGCGGCTGCGAGGGACTCTCGATCCTTGACTGGAGAGCCAGGAAGAGGGCGAGGGCAGAGCATCCTCGGGAGGAGATGCCTTTAAAAAATCATCCACAGCAGCGGTAGAAACAGTTTTGTTTGGCTTTATTTATACGGAGTGGTTTTTCAGTGAAATGCTGTCTTGCTTAAAAGAAGAGATGCCCCCCCAGGAGCTCACCCGGCGACTGGCCACAGTGATCACTCATGTCGGTAAACAAAGCTTTAATTTTTCCTGCGTTTTATTAATGGCGGGTGGGGATGGTCTCTGGGCTTAGTCTGACTCCCGGCCTCACCCGGGGCAGCGCGCTCCCTGGGGGCTTGCCCGGCGTCTGGGCCTCGCTGCTCTGGGTCCTGCCTGCGGTGCCCAGCCGGGGGCATCCCTGGGGCGCGCCGCTGGTGGGGGTCGGGGGGCCGAGGCTGGTGCCTTCACCAGGTGGTTGCCATGTCCGTTGAGCTCCAAACCGAGGGCTGCTGAGCTGTTACCATCCGTTAGCTGCTTCTGACGGGAGTGGGGTGGGTGGGAAGTTATGTTCTGGTTCTGGGGATAGTGAGGAAGGAGAGGGCATAAGAGGAACGAATGCCAGTATTTTTCAGCAGAAATGACTGCCACGCCACTGAAGGCTTGTTTATAAGAAAGTGCAGGGAGAGGCAGGTTAGATGGGAGCGCCCCTGCGCAGCCCGGCCCCTAGGCCTGTTACTGTGCTGCCTGGAGGCGTCAGCACACCCCTGATGATCCCCACGAGAAACCTCTGCAAGCCAAGGAGACTGAGCAATATTAATCCTCTTCCCTGAGTTGAAAAGAGGAGCAAAACATTCATTGCTTACTCCTGAAATAAGGTTCGTGATGGAACGTCAGGCCCCACAGACTAAGGGAAAGAGGACATTGAGACAGTTCCCAGTTTTATCTCAGCACTTTCTTCCCCTAGGTCTTCCCTGGACCTCCCTCAATAAAGACACACATTCAGGTTCAGAACCTTTGGATGTGGGCTACTGGAATTATCGGGATCATTTTCTGTTGCTGACTGCACTTGGAGGTCCTCCCATGAATGCAAATCAGCTTTTATTGATAAAGCCAGGAACTATTTGCCTTCGTTTTCCACACATTTGTGAAAGCTGCTTTCTTGGTACTTGCATGTTAAATATTGCCTCAATTAGTCCAATGTGTTTGCTGTAATAATCACGCACATCTCAAATGATACACTTGTGAGGACAGACTTTGTAAAGATGATTTATATGGGAAGGCCCAGTTTTCATAATTCAGGTTTAGAAAAGAGTTTCTGGTGCCAAATGTGGGCACTGAACTTTTAAGACAAGAGATCAGTAGGATCCTACCAGGTAAGGTTGAAGTGAAATATTGCTGAAGGCAGTGTGAAATAAGAGGAAAAAGAACTTGTAATGAAACAGAATTTGGAATCTGAAATATGATGAAAGCTGAAATGATTGTGCTAAAACCCAGTGCAGGCATGAAGTTGTGGTATAGAGAAAGAGCAGTGGGCTGGGGGTATGACTGTCTGGATTTGAATCCTTCCCTGGACAAGTCATTTAACCTCAGGTTGAAAAACAGGAATTTTAATAATACTCTCCCACTCAGCTCAAAGGCTATTTGTGAAGATAAGATAATGTGGGTAGAAATACTGTGTACACTGTGATTATACAGACATTCCAATTATTGGACATATCCCTGGTCCCTCTGTCATGCCACTAGAGATCTTTGGTAGGTTACTGGGCCTGTCTCAGGGCGAAGCCTCCCATCTGTTAAACAAGAGGGTTGACCTGGTTGATTTTAACTGTCCCTCCTATTTCTCTGGAGCAGGCTGTTCTTGAAATCTGGCAGGCAGTATTCCTTGACTAACACTTAGCTGCCTGTGGCCCCCAGGCTATGGTATTTTCTTGCCTACCTTGCTCCCTCCCTCCTTCCATAGACAGCTCCATACAAGATACACATAGGAATTTGTTGTAGTTTCTGCTCTCAACTTCTAATGACCCTTGGCTTTTGTGTGCTTTGCAAGATTCTGTCTCCTCATACTTAATCTAATAAAACCTGTGAAATGGGTGGGGTACTCATTACTACCCCTATCTTACAAATGAAGGAATTGACTCAGAGAGTATCTTTTTTTTTTTTTTTTTTTTTTTTTTTTGAGACGGAGTCTCGCGCTGTGTCACCCAGGCTGGAGTGCAGTGGCGCGATCTCGGCTCACTGCAAGCTCCGCCTCCCAGGTTCAGGCCATTCTCCTGCCTCAGCCTCCGAGTAGCTGGGACTACAGGCGCCCGCCACCACGCCCGGCTAGTTTTTTGTATTTTTAGTAGAGACGGGGTTTCACCATGTTAGCCAGGATGCTCTCGATCTCCTGACCTCGTGATCCGCCCGCCTCGGCCTCCCAAAGTGCTGGGATTACAGGCTTGAGCCACCGCGCCCGGCCTTTTTTTTTTTTTTGAGATGGAGTTTCACTCTTGTTGCCCAGGCTGGAGTGCAATGGCATGATATCGGCTCACCCCAACCTCTGCCTCCTGGGTTCAAGTGATTCTCCAGCTCAGCCTCCTGAGTAGCTGGGATTACAGGCATGTGCTACCATGCCCAGCTAATTTTTTTGTATTTTTAGTAGAGATGGGGTTTCTCCATGTTGGTCAGGTTTGGTCTCGAACTCCTGACTGCGAGTGATCCGCCCACCTCAGCCTCCCAAAGTGAGAGAAGATCATCTTTTAAGGTTTCAGGGGGAGTGAGTGGCAGACTCAGGGCCGGAAGGTTGCTCTTTATATCACCTGTTGGGGGACCTCAAGGTGGAGGGGGGCGTTTCTCTAATCCTGCAACAGCCTCTGCCTTCACAGAGGGTCGCCTTGGGTAGCCAGTGGCGCTTCTCAAGGATGGGTTGGCTCTATCCTTGCCTGTTCTTTTCAGGTATTTCCTTATCAAGTAGCTTCTGAGGAGGTGATCATGAGTTGGGGAAGGTTTGAGAGGTGCTTAGAGCAAGGCTTTGGGTTAGAACATTCTCCTGGTCCTATCCTAGCCACTTTCCAGGGTAGCCACACTGTCTTCCGTATTCACTCAGCCTGCTCTGACCCTGAGTCAGTTTCTCCTCCAGCAGGGGTTTCTGCTCTTTCTACGTCCCTTAGACTTGATAATTGAGTTATCCCTCCTCACCCACTCCCATATTTCCAGAAGTGTCTTGGCTGCTGTTGATTCAGTTTCTGAAATACCTCACAGCTTTTTTCCCTCATGTCCATCCCCACTGCTACCTGCCTCAATCCTGCCTCAGGACTTAATTTCCTTCTACCTAGCCATTGTGCAAACCTCCTGTCTCTCTGTGTCTGCCTCTGATCTATGCTAGGAGTCAAACAAACACGACACTCTATATTACAAAGCTTTTAATAATACCTGCACCTAGTCATTCTCTGCAGCCTAAGATACAAGCTCTTCACTGTTGGGCCTATAAAGTTCTAGCTTTGTCTCCTAATACTTGAGATTTCTACACCTGTGGTTGGTCAACTTGAACTCATCAGTTCTTTGGCTCTGTCCCATTATGTTTTCCAGCCCTTTTCTCACCTCTAAGTATTTGCACTTTTACCCCCAACCTGGAATAAGTCTTTAGTATATTTCTCCTCACAGAAATAGTACACATCTTTGAAACCCAGTGCAATGCCATCTCCTTCATGGTGTCGTTTCTGATTTTGCTAGTGGGACATGATGACTCCTGACTCTGAATTCCAAAGTAAGCTTTGTTCTGCTCACATGATGCCTATCATACTCTCCCCTGTATTATGGTTACTGGGTTATTCGCATGCTTGTTTAACCCTCTCTGCTTCTAGACTCTTCATTACTTACGAAGAGTCTTATGTACCCCTAGATAGCCACTTAACACAGGGCCTCACTCTGAGGAGATGCAGAATAAATGTTTGCTGAATAGATGAATGAATGATTGTGTTTTGGAATGGAGCTGGAGTACCAGGCAGTTTTTACACTTTTAAGGACAGCTATAAAATATTTGAAGATAACTATTTTGTTTCCAAACCCCCATTTGAAAGGAAATGTGAAGCCCTTTGTGTGTTCCTCATGTGGTGTGCTTCACTCTAGCGTCCTCCTTCTTTGGATTTTGTCCATTTGTCAGGAACTCTTATAAAATATGTAGTTCACATGTGAACACATGTCTAGATGTGTTTTTATCCATGCAGGACAAATGTAGGACCATCCTTTCCCCTTGATTCTGGACCGTAGAGTCACATTGGTTTACAGAATTCCAGTGTCAGAAAAGTGTTGGTTGATTTTCCCCATCCTGTCCCTTTCAGCTGTTGAAATATCTGCAACTTTTGCTGTACTGCTGTTTATATGTGGAGGTGCTGTCAAAGTAACATGGACTATCTATGAATGCATCTGAAATTGCTCTAGGATTTTGATAGACAGGGCACATATGGCTCACACGGGGGCTTCCAATCGCTAGAAACCCATAGTTATCAAGATGGCCATGTCGCCGGGCACGGTGGCTCACACCTGTAATCCCAGCACTTTGGAAGGCTGAGGCAGGCAGATCACCTGAGGTCGGGAGTTCAGGCTGACCAACATGGAGAAACCCTGTCTCTAATAAAAATACAAAATTAGCCAGGCATGGTGATGCATGCCTGTAATCCCAGCTTCTTGGGAGGCTGAAGCAGGAGAATCGCTTGAACCCGGGAGACGGAGGTTGCAGTGAGCCGAGATCGTGCCATTGCACTCCAGCCTAGGTGACAGAGCAAGATTCCGTCTCAAAATAAATAAATAAATAAATAAAATTTTTAAAATGGTCCGTGTCAGTAACCCCCCCATAGAGGTTTTGCATTTCCATCCTGGCTCACTTTCCACCTTGCTACCTCATATTAGAAGTGATTATTTTACATTTTGATCTTATCATTGTTCTAAAATGACTTCATACGTTTGGCTACATCCAATTACCTGTGAAGCAGAAAAGAATATCTTTTGAAACATTCCTTATATAATTGGAGATCGGATTGGTGGCTCTTTTGGTGACAGAGGCTCTAGGAAACTGATCTGTAACCCAGGTTGCTACTTCTGGGACACAGTCAGCATTGATAACATGCAGCCAGAAGAATACTAAACTGAGGAATTCAGCCCATGGCTCATTATTAAACAATGTTGTTAGCAGCTGAAATGTGTAGGGTCCATGCCTCAGCTGTTAGTACTGAAAGAAGAGTCTGATTAGAGTAGGGTATCTGCTACTTAGGTGGGAATGTGCCCAGTGGGGATGGCTGGACATGTTCCCCCATCTGGCTACACTTGGGCTCTTTTTCGACTGGGCTCTGTAGACACTGTGCCTAGTGTTCACAGACTCTTCAAGGCCTACTAAAAATGTTTGAACCCTAAAAAAAATTGATCGACAAATTTAAAAGTGCAAAATAAAATTTAAGAAATGTTTAAATGTCTACAAAAGCTCTCTTGACCTTAACATTTTGTTACATTTAAAAAGAAACAGTTGTGGAGTTGGAATTCCATTTCCAGAAATGCCAGTGCGAAGAGTCACAATTCCTCAGTGAAGCAACCGTACTTGGTGAAAATTATTTTAAAAGCCAACCTTCTAAAGCCTCTGGAAGTTGTTTGAAGGGCATGCAGCAAATGAAAAAAAATGCATTTATTCAAGAAAATCTACTAAATCTTGGTGAGAATAGTGAGTGTCTATGGTACCTGAGCATGACCTGCTCTCTTCTCATCCCTCCCAGCTCCTCTCTCCTCAGCTTTCAGTGAAGGGATATAGTCCCTTGCCAGGAGGGGCAGGTGTCCAGCATTTCTCTTCTCTAACTCCAAGTTACTGAGGCCAAGTTCCTGGAGAGCCTCCAGCTGACAGGTCAGGGTCTACTTCATTCCACCTAGCCCCCATTCATGGGACAGAAGCTTTATCCCAGGTGCAGAAGGCTGAGAATACGGAGACCTGGTTGCTTTTGCCCCAGCTCCCTCATAAAATGGAGGTTCAACATTGAGAGAGGCAAACCAAGACCAGTCTACTACCTTGGCCGAGATTTTGCCTAGAAGTAGAGACAGTCTAGAAGAATAGAAGGTTTGAAGCTCTCCCCAAAATAATAAAACAGAGTATGGGAAAGCTCAAGTCTAAAGGCATTCTTGAATACAATGGAGATTTTGAGAGCAAGAAATTAAGAGGAGCCTGGTAGCTTTGTGAGAGCAACAAGCTAAACTATAGGCCAGCTTGTTTATCAGAGACTCTGAACCAGGGAAAGAGGCAGCTAAGAAGAACCTTACTAGAATTATAAGGAACCTAAAGATTGGCCTTAAAAAATATCTTTGCCTGAATTTAATTGAATAAGACTGGAGCAATTGTATGCCCCAGGGCATTGTTGAAAACCACAGAGCAAACAGTAGGTAGGTGGAGTTGAACAGCTGAGTATGATATCAACAAAGGCAGACAGCAGAGAGATCCGAAAGGGAGACAGGCAGTACAACTCTGTTAAACCCACACAGATGATGGGCACAACCAAAGCAACACTGTCTGAGGAGGGACATGAGTGTCTTTATACTTCAAGGGAAATATACTTCATTGAAACAGTCTAGCTATGTCACTAAACAAGCAAACAAACAAAAACAAGCCCCAGAGATGGGCAGAAGAGGAATTGGTATTCGTGGTTGCTATAGTATGTTACCTCAAATGTCCAGTTTTGAATCAAAACTTATGAGACCTTCAAACAAACAGGAAAGTGTGACTCTTAAATAAACAAAAAGCAGGCATCAGAAACTGCCTGTGAGAAAGCCCAGATGTCAGATTTAGCAAGAACTTCAATACAGCCACAATAAATATGTTCAAAGAGGTCAGGTGTGGTGGCTTATACCTGCAATCCCAGACCCAGGCAGGAGGATCACTTGAGGCCAGGAGTTCAAGACCAACCAGAGCAACATAGTAAAACCTTGTCTCTATAAAAAACTAAAATAACTGAAATTAAAAATTTACTAGAGAATCTTAACAGTGGATTGGAACTGGAAGAACAAAGACTCAAGGAACTGAAGATAGACTGATAAAGATTATGCAATCTGAAGAAGAGAGAAAAATGAATAGTCTTAGAAAAATGTGAGACACTATTAAGTGCACCAATATACATGAAATATAAAGAGAGGAGCTAGAGGAGGAGCAGAAAAAGTATCAGAAGAAATAATGATTTAAAAAATTCCCCAGATTGATGAAAAACCTTGTACGTCAAAGAAGCTCAATGATGTTCAAGTAGGATGAAGGCAAAGAGATCCACACCCAAACACATTATTGTAAAAATGCTGAAGTTGAAGGATGAGACAATTTTGAAAGAAGAGAAAAATGACTCATCACATACAAAGAAACTTTAATAAGGATAACAACCAACTCTCATCAGAAACGATAGATGCCAGAAAGCAGTGGTATGACATATTCAGAGTGCTAAAGAAAGAAAATTATCAACCAAGAATCTTGTATTCAGCAAAACTATCTGATATAGTTTGACTCTGTGTCCGTACCCAAATCTCACCTTGAATTGTAATCCCCACATGTTAAGGGAGGGACCTGTTTGGGGGGTGATTGGATAATAGGAGTGGTTTTCCCCAGGCTATTCTTTTGACAGTGAGGGAGCTCTCACAGGGTCTGATGGTTTTAAAAGTGGGAGTTTCCCCTGCATGAGCACTCTCTCTCCTGCTGCCTTGTGAAGACGTGCCTTGTTTCCCCTTTGCCTTCTGTCATCATTATAAGTCTCCTGAGGCTTCCCCAGCCAGGTGGAACTGTGAGTCAGTTAAACTTCTTTCCTTTATAAATTACACCATCTTAGGTTGTATCTTTTTTCTTTTTTTGAGACGGAGTCTTGCTCTGTCGCCCAGGATCACTGCAACCTCCCCCTCCTGGGGTTCAAGTGATTCTTCTGCCTCAGCCTCCCAATTAGCTGGGATTACAGGTGCCCGCTACAACACCCAGCTAATTTTTGTATTTTAGTAGAGACAGAGTTTCACCATATTGGTCAGGCTGGTCTTGAACTCCTGACCTTGTGATCCACCCGCCTTGGCCTCCCAAAGTGCTGGGATTACAGGCATGAGCCACTGCGCCTGGTGAGGTTGTATCTTCATAGCAGTGTGAAAACAGACTAATACAGAGAATTGGTACTAAGAGTGGGGGTGCTGCTGTAAAGATAACCTGAAAATGTGGAAGTGATATTGGAACTGGGTAACAGGCAGAGGTTGGAACAATTTGGAGGACTCCAAAGAAGAGAGGAAGATGTGGGAAAGTTTGAAACTTCCTAGAGACTTGTTGAATGGTTTTGACAAAATTGTTGATAATGATATGCACAATGAAGTCCAGGCTGAGGTGGTCTCAGATGGAGATGAGGAACTTTTTGGGAACTGGAGTAAAGGTCAGTCATGCTATGCTTTAGCAAAGAAACTGGTGGCATTTTGCCCCTGCCCTAGAGATCTGTGGAACTTTGAACTTGAGAGAGATAGTTTAGGGTATATGGCCGAAGAAATTTCTAAGCAGCAAAGCATTCTTTTTCTTTCTTTTTTTTTTTCTTTTTTCTGAGACAGAGTCTCATTCTGTTGCCCAGGCTGGTATGCAGTGGCATGATTTCAGCTCACCGCAACCTCTGCCCACCAGGTTCAAGTGATTCTCATGTCTCAGCCTCCTGAGTAGCTGGGACTACAGGTGCATGCCACCATGGCTAGCTAATTTTTGTAATTTTAGTAGAGATGAGGTTTCACCATGTTGGTCAGGCTGGTCCCAAACTTCTGACCTCAAATGATGCACTCACCTTGGCCTCCCAAAGTGCTGGGATTATAGGCATGAACCACCATGCCCGGCCACAGTAAAGCATTCAAGGCTTATTCTGAAAGTGTTCAGTTATATGCTTTCACAAAGAGATGGTTTGAAATTGGAATTTATGTTGAAAAGGGAAGCAGAGCATAAAGGTTTGGAAATTTTGCAGCCTACCTGACCATGTGGTGGAAAAGAAAAACCCATTTTCTGGGGAGGAATTCAAGCTGGCTGCATAGATTTGCATAATAATGAGGAGCTGAATGTTAATACCCAAGACAATGGGGAAAATGTCTCCAGGGCATGTTAGAGACCTTCATGGCAGCGCCACCCATCACAGTCCCAGAGGCCTAGGAAAAGATGGTTGTATGTGCCAGGCCCAGGGGTCCAGTGCTCTGTGTAGCCTTGCAACATGGTGTCCTGCATCCCAGTCACTCCAGCTGCAGCTGTGGCTAAAAGGGGCCAAGGTACAGCTCAGGCCATTGCTTCAGAGGGCGCAAACCCCAGGCTTTGGCAGCTTCCGTGTGGTGTTGAGCCTGTAGGTGCACAGAACAAGAGGTGAAGTTTGGGAAACTTCCTGTATTTCAGAGGATATATGGAAATGCCTGGATGTCCAGGCAGTAGTCTGCTGCAGGGGCAGAGCCCTCATGGAGAACCTCTGCTAGGGCAGTGTGGAGGAAAAATAGAGTCCCCACTGGGGAACTACCTAGTGAAGCTGTGAGAAGAGGGCCATCATCCTCCAGACCCCAGAATGATAGATCCACTGACATCTTGCACTGTGTGCCCGGAAAAGCTGCCGGCACTCAACACAAGCCTCTGAAAGCAGCTGCGGTGGCTGTACCCTGCAGAGCCTCAGGGATAGAGATGCCCAAGGCCTTGGGAGCCCATCCCTCACATCAGTTTACCCTGGATGTGAGACATGAAGTCAAAGGAGATCATTTTGGAGCTTTAATATTTAATGACTGTCCTACTGGATTTCAGACTTGCGTGAGGCCTGTAGCCCGTTTGTTTTCACCAATGTCTCTAATTTAGAATGGGAACATTTACCCAATGTGTGCACCATCCTTTATCTTGGAAGTAACTAATTTGTTTTTGATTTTACAGGCTTATAGGCAGAAGGGACTTGCTTTGTCTCAGATAAGACTTTGGACTTGCACTTTTGAGTTAATGCTAAAATGAGTTAAGACTTTGGGGGACTATTGGGAAGGCATGATTGGTTTTGAAATGTGAAAAGGACATGAGATTTGGGAGGAGCCAGGGGTGGAATAATATGGTTTGGCTCTGTGTCCCCATCCAAATTTCATCTTGAATTAGAATCCCCACATGTTGAGGGAAGGAACTGGTAGGAGGTGATTGGATCATGGGGTGGTTTTTCCATGCTGTTCTCATGATAGTGAGGGAGTTCTCACAAGATCTGACAGTTTTATTTATTAATTTAATTTTTTGAGATGGCGTCTCACTCTGTCACCCAGGCTGTAGTGGAGTGGCATGATCTTAGCTTACTGCAGCCTCTGCCTCCTCTGCCTCCTGGGTCCAAGTGATTCTCCTGCCTCAGCCTCCCAAGTAGCTGGGACTATAGGTGTGCACCACCACACCCAGCAAATTTTTGTATTTTTAGTACAGACGGAGTTTTGCCATGCTGGCCAGGCTGGTCTCGAACTCCTGACCTCAGGTGATCTGCCCATCTCAGCCTCTCAGAGTGCTGAGATTATAGGCCTGGCCACAGGATTTGATGGTTTTAAAAGTGGCAGTTTCCACTGCACACTCTCTCTTTCCTGCCATCTTGTAAACATATGCTTTGCTTCCCTTTCACCTTCCACCATGATTGTGGGTTTGCTGAGGCCTGCCTAGCCATGTGGAACTGTGAGTAAATTTAACCTCTTTCCTTTGTAAATTATCCAGTTTCAGGTAGTATCTTTATAGTAGTGTGAAAATGACTAATGCAGTCTCTTTAAGAAATGTAGGCAAAATAAAGACATTCCTGGATAAACAAAAACAGATAATTGCTAACAGATCCACCTTTTAAGATATACTAAAGGAAGTTATTCAGGCTGAAAGCAAGTGACCCCAGGTGATAATTCAAATCTATATGGAAAACAAAGCATCAGTAAAGGTAATTATGTGATTATGAAAGACACTGTAAATGCATATTTCTTCTTTGTTCTCGTAACTGATTTAAAAAGCAATTATGTTAAATAAAAGTACAGGTGGTCCCCAGCTTACAATGATTCAACTTACAAATTTTTGACTGTACAATGGGTTTATCAGGATGTAACTTCATCATAAGTTGAAGAGCTTCTTGCAACTTATGATGGGGTTACAGTTTCTACTGAATGAATACAGCCATTCCTTGGTATCCAAGGGGGATTGGTTCCAGTACCCCCTAGTGCATACCAAAATCTTTGGATGTTCAAGTTCCTTTTATAAAATGATATAAATGGTTAACCTATGCACATCCTCTTGTATACTCTAAATGATCTCTAAATTACCTTTCTTTTTTTTTTTTTTTGAGATAGAGTCTCACTCTGTTGTCCGGCTGGAATGTAGTGATGTGGCGCGATCTTGGCTCGCTGCAACCTCTGACTCCCTGGTTCAAATGATTCTCCTGCCTCAGCCTCCCGAGTAGCTGGGATTACAGGCACGCACTACCACGCCCAGCTAAATTTTTTTTTAAATTTTTAGTAGAGATGGGGTTTCACCATGTTGGTCAGGATAGTCTCGATCTCCTGACCTCAAGGTCTGCCCGCCTCGGCCTCCCAAAGCGCTAGGATTACAGGTGTGACCCACCACTCCCAGCCTGATTTCTTAATTACTTATAATACTTAATACAATATAAATGCTATGTAAATAGTTGCTGTACTTTATATTTAGAATTTGTATTTTTTTATTGTTGTATTGTTTTTTATTTCTTTGAATATTTTTGATCTTCAGTTGGTTGAATTCATGGATACAGAGCCCACAGATACAGAGGGCCAACTATATTGCTTTTGCAGCATTATAAAGTTGAAAAATCATAAATCAAGCCATCATAAATTAGGGATTGTCTGCTGTGTTGCCAGCATTAAGTGCAGTTTTGACTTACAATTATTTTGACCTATGATGGCTTTATCAAGACATAACCCCATTGTAAGTTGAGGAGCATCTGCCTATAATGTACTGTTGGGTCTATAATATTCAGTAACATAATATATTTAACAAGAGAACAGGGGAAGTGGGTAGGAGAAAAGCTGCATTTGGAATAAAGAAATGACTCCAGAGGGTAGCTCAAATCCATAGGAACAAATGAAGAGAACCAGGAATAGTAAATAAGGTTAATGTTATAAACTCTATAAATATACACTGTTCTCCTTTCTTGTCTCAGATTCTATAATAAACATAAAATTATATAACATAGTAATTATAACAATGTATTGTTGGATTTATAACGTATGTAGATATACTATGTATAATAGCAAAGTGGGAAGAGGGATTAGCACTATATAGAAGTAACATTTCTGTATTTCAGGTTTAATTAAGTTAGTATAAATCTGAAGTAGATTTTGATAAGATGTATATGATAAACTGTAGAATAACCACTAATAAAATAACTTAAAATATATAATGAAGATATTATCAAAGGAATTAAAATGCTACACTATAAATTTTTATTTAATGCAAAAGAAAGCAGTAAGTGAAAAAAATTGAGATATAGAGAAAACAAAACTTAAAATGACAGACATGGATCCCACTATATCGATAATATTAAGTGCAAATGGATAAATGATCCAGTCAAAAGGCAGAAATTGTCAGGCTAGATTTGAAAAATAAGAGCCAACTATATGGTGTCTCCTGGAGACACACTTTATATTCAAAGATACAATTAGTATATTCAAAGATATATAAAAGTAAAAGGATGGGAAAAGATGTATGATACAAATTGTAACTATACATGATGATGTATGTTATAATGATGATAGTATTATCAGATAAAGTAGACTTAAAACAAAAAAAGTCACTAGAGATAAACAAGGATATTTTATAGTGACAAAATTATATCTATCAGCAAGATATAATAATTACAAACACCTAAAAACAGAGCTCCAAAACACATGAAGCAAACACTGACAGAATTGAAAGGAGACATAGAAAATTCAACTATTGGCCGGCTGCGGTGGCTGACGCCTGTAATCCCAGCACTTTGGGAGGCCGAGGTGGGTGGATCACTTGAGGTCGGGAGTTTGAGACCAGCCTGGCCAACATGGTGAAACCCTGTCTCTACTAAAAATAAAATTAGTCGGGTGTGGTGGCGGGCACCTGTGGTCCCGGCTACTCGGGAGGCTGAGGCAGGAGAATCGGTTGAACCCGGGAGGCAAAGGTCGCAATGAGCAGAGACTGCACCACGGCACTCCAGCCTGGGCAACAGAATAAGACTCCGTCTCAACAACAACAAAAAATTCAATTCAACTATTAAATATAATAGTTAGAAACTTCAGTATGTCACTTTCAGTAATGTGTAGAACCAACAGGCACAAGATCAACAAGGAAATGGAAAACCTACACAACACTATAAATCAACCAGGCCCAACACAGAATAACTCCATTCAGCAACAGCAGAATATACATTTGGAACATTCTCAAGTGTTCCAAGGAACATGGAACATTCTCCAGGACAGACCATATTCTAGACTCTAAAACAGCCTCAATAAATGTAAAATGATTGAAATTATACAAAGTATGTTCTTTAATCAATATGGAATGAAATTAGAAATCAACAACAGAAGGAAATGTGAAAAATTCACAAAAATGTGAAAGTTAAGTAGCATGCATATAAAGAGCAATGAGTCAAACAAGAACTCACAAGGGAAATACTTTAAGATGAGTGAGAATCAAGACACAACATACTCAAACTTAGAGGTTGCAATGGGAGCAGTGCTGAGAGGGAAATTTATAGCTGCAAATGCTTACATTAAAAAAGAAGAAAGATCTCAAATCAATAACCCAATCTTCCATATTTAAGACACTAGCTGGGCGCGGTGGCTCACGCCTGTAATCCCAGCACTTTGGGAGGCCAAGGTGGGCAGATCACAAGGTGAGGAGATCGAGACCATCCTGGCTAACATGGTGAAACCCCATCTCTACTAAAAAATACAAAAAATTAGCCAGGTGTGGTGGCAAGCGCCTGAAGTCCCAGCTACTCGGGAGGCTGAGGCAGGAGAATGGTGTGAACCCTGGAGGCGGAGCTTGCAGTGAGCTGAGATTGTGCCACTGCACTCCAGCCTAGGTGACAGAGTGAGACTCTATCTCAAAAAAAAAAAAAAAAAAAAAGACACTAGGAAAAGAAGAGCAACCTAAATATAAAGTAGGAGGAAGAAAATAGTGAAGATTAGAGGAAATTAATGAAATGTAGAATAGAAAAGCAATACAGAAAATCAACAAAATCAGAAATTGATTAATTGAAAAATAAACAGAATTGATAAACCTTTAGCTATAGAGTAACAAGAGAAAAAAGAGAAGACTTAAATGACTTGAATGAAAGAGGGGCATTTCCATCATCCTTACATAAGTAAAAAGACTTGTAAAGGAATAATGTGGATAACTATATGCCAACAAATAAGATAACCTAGATGAAATGGACAAATTCCTAAAACTATACAAGCTACCACAAATGACTCAAGAAATAGAAAATCTGAATAGACCTATAAGAAGTAATTAAAAAAAAAAAACTTTAAAACTAGTAATTTTTTGAAAACTTACTCACCCACACAAAAATGTTCAGAACCAGATGGCTTCACTGGTGAATTCTACCAGCCATTTAAAAAAGAATTAGTACCAATTGTTCACAAACTCTTCCGAAAAATAGAAGAAGTGAGAATACTCCACAACTCATTTTATGAGGTCAGTATCACCTTAATACCAAAACTAGAGAAAAATGCAACAGAAAAGCAAACTATGGGCTAAATCTCTTATGAATATACAGTTGACCCTTGAACAACATAGGTTTGAAGTGTACAGGTCCACTTATACGTGGGTTTTCTTTCTCCTCTGCCACCCAGAGATAGCAAGACCAACCCTCCTCTTCTTCCTCCTCCTCAGCCCACTTAAGGTGAAGACAAGGAGGATAAAGACCTTTATGGCGATCCATTTACACTTAATGAATAGTAAATATATTTGTAAGGGATAATTGGAAGGACAGCCGAGGAAGGAATGAGGCCAACAGACCCAAGTTCAGGCAAGCTGATTTATTGTCAGTCCTGCCGGGCTACCTCCTGACAAAAGCAGAGGAGGCAGCCCCACTTACAGACTACAGCAGGGCTTTGCAGGGCGAGGAACTGGGCCAGGGTAGGGGAGCTGAGTCGGGGGTGCAGGCGTCTTGACCGCATCCTGGAGATGTTTTTGCCAGCTTTGTTTTGCAAGGTGAGCAGACATGTTAACTGCATCCTGTAACTGCCTGGACAGTAACTGGAGGGGTCAGTGACGTGGGGGGTTTTGTCTTTAGCCCTGAGGGAGCTATGCGGAGGTCACAAAGGACTGCATCGTAAGACCCATGGGAAGGGAGGGGAATAGCCTGGTTGGGGTGACCCTAACAATATTTTCCCTCATGATTTTCTTAAAACATTTTCTTTTCTCTAGGTTTATTATAAGAATACAGTTTATAATACATGTAACATACAAAATTTGTGTTAATCAACTGTTAATGTTATTGGTAAGGCTTCCAGTCAACAGTAGGCATTAGTAGTTAAGTTTTGGGGGAGCCAAAAGTTATACAGGTATTTTCAACTTTGAGGGAGTTTGGCACCCCAGCTCCCACATTGTTCAAAGGTCAACTATAGACACAAAAAGGCTCAACAAAGTTCTGGCACCAAATCCAGCAACATACAAAAAAGATTATACACCATGATCAAGTGGGATTTTTCCTAGGAATTTAAGGTTGGTTTAACATCCAAAAATCAATCAATATAATACATATATCAATAGAATAAAGGAGAAAACCCACATAAGCATCTCAGTAGAGGCCGAAAGGTCATTTGACAAGATTCAACACCCTATCTTGATAAAAAACAAACACACACTTCTAGGAGTAGAAGGAAGTTTCCTCAACCTGATAAAGGGTGTTTATGAAAAGCCCACAGTTAACATCATAGTTAGTGTTGAATGACTGAATGCTTTCCCCCAAAGATCAGGAACAAGACACCACTTCTATTCAACATTGTACTGGATGTTCTAGCCAGAGCAGTCAGGCAAAAAAAAAAAAAAAAAAAAAAAGAAGAAAGAAAAGACATACAGATTGGAAAGGGAGTAAAACTATCTGTATTTGCAGATGACATGATCTTGTATATAGAAAATCCTACGGAATCCACTAAAAATACTATTAGAGAAAGCCAGGCATGGTGGCTCACGCCTGTAATCCCAGCACTTTGGGAGGCTGAGGTGGGTAGATCCCTTGAGGTCAGGAGTTGGAGACCAGGCTGGCCAACATGGTGAAACCCCGCCTCTACTAAAAATACAAAAATCAGCTGGACTTGGTGGCTGGTGGTTGCCTGTAATCCCGGCTACTTAGGAGGCTGAGGCAGGAGAATTGCTTTAACCTGGGAGGTGGAGGTTGCAGTGAGCTGAGATCGCACCACTGCACTCCAGCCTGGATGACAGAGGGAGACTTCGTCTCAAACAACAACAACCACCACCACCACCACCAAACAAACAAACACAATTAGAGAAGAGCCTGCAAGTAGCTGTGAATTCCCTTTGCAGTGACTCCTAGGGGCTCAGTATGCTGCCATTAGTCTAGTCTCACTCAGTCTTATACAATTAATTTAAAACTTTTAGGGGATTGCTTCTTATTTGCTTATATGCATTTAAGAAAAGTTATGATTTTGTAGTTTATCTGGGTTTTTTTTTTTGTCGTTGTCATTAGGGTAGTATTGAGCCTCCTTCTAGCATTCTGGCTTCTAGTGGAAGCAGAACATCTCCTTGGCTTTTTAACCTTCTGTGCATTTCACAGAGAAAACATAATTCATGTACACGGCCTTCCTTCATCATGGCATTTTCCAGCATGTTACAGTGTTTGCCATACTACAACATTTGCAAGCTATACCAGAAAACTGGGTCTCAAAGTTTTTCTCTGTGTTTAGCCAGATGTCAAGGATCTTGAATGTTAAAACAACTGTAGTTCATTTTCAAGGATGCTAAGCTTGATGAACATACTTCCTATCATTTGTTATCCAGGAACCAACTAAGGCAAGGACCTCTGATGTTAGGGAGTCTGGGTAGCTGGCCTCTTATCAGGGCTTCCTGTACTTCTCAGCTATGGCCACAGGCCATCCTTTGTGTTCCAAAAGCTCATGTGTGTTCCTTATTAAAAAAAAAAATGCTTCAAGTAGCCTAACATTTCTGCAAAAAATTACACTTAATTAACATGGCTAATTTAAAAATCTTTGCCAGATACTTGAAATCACTGAGGATCAAAATGGAAATGGTCCTGCTCGTTTTGGAATTTTTCTTTGAAGGGTGAAGCTATTATCACATTGGCTTCCCTTTGGGTGTTAGTGAATATGACCCAGCCAGAGGGCCTCTGAGCCCAAATCTGGCACCATGGGCCAGCTCTTCCCAAATGAGTATAAGTGCTCTTTCTGCTTATTGTGAGAAATGGCGATTGATTGATTTTAATGAGTCTGAAAAGGAAGACTATCTCATTGTCATGGACTTGTGAAATTAAAGCACTTAGTTCATACTGGCAGGCAATAATTATTATAATAAACTTAAGAAATTTTGGAATTTAACACACTGACATTACCAAAGACATGAATATTTAATTCAAATTAACAAAGCAAAAAAAAAAAAAAAAAAAAATTAGCTCCTTTTGGAGCATCTTGCTGGTAAGTGGCAGGACCAGGATTTGAACCCAGGAGGCCTTGGCTTCAGAGTCTGAGCTCCTGACCACTGCTGTTCCATGCTGAGTGCTCTCCAGGCTATGGAGTATCTCACAGAACCTCAGAGCAGGAGGTCCCCCTGGGCCTCATCAGCAAGGTGTACAGTCAGGAGCTAAGACAACTGTTCTCTCTCTGGTGTCATCTGGTCACTGTGCTCTGCTTCCCTCCTGTGTCTATACCATTCGTCTGCTTTTCTCTGCAGATCAGCTCTTTATTCAGCTGTGGATTTAGAGAGTGGCTGGGTGTTGGCATGGGGGTAGAAGTCCTCAGGGAAGAGGGCTTTGAGGTGAAGAGTCATCCTAAAACAAATCTAATAACCTGGGAAGTGCTGGCCTTATGCTTTCAACTTTTAGAATCATTAAGAATGTAAAATACTTAGGCAGTTTTACAGGCTGGCCCTGGGAAAAATAGGAACCTTGCCCTATATTCAGTGTGCTACCTCCCCTATGTGACTGCCTAGGTGCTCGGGCACCATAACTACATTAAGATGTCACTGATCAATGAACGGATGGTATTTAGACAGCACCCACCACGACGAAGGCAGTGGGCCAGGCATATGGCCCACAAGCTGTCATGGGGAGAGAATTATGGGGAATCTGAGGGCCTGAGCTCTTAATACCAGCTGAGTCACCCATGGGTCCCTGCTTTATCCAGATAACAAAGGATCTGAGGGGTTTGGAGAGGACACTTGTAGGCCACTGGACTGGAGGGGAGTTCAAGGCCCAATCTGATAGGTATATTAAGAAAGACTGCAGAAAGTCACAAGTTGATGCTTGATCAATTGCCAGTATAGATAGTGGTGTGAGAGTTTGGAGGCAGAAGTTATTGTGAGCTTCAGTGATTGGAGAAAGCTTCATATGAGATGTGACTTGAGCTGATCTTGAAGGAAGGGAAAGATTTAGGCAGATGCAGGGGAAAAGCTATTTAATTGGCAAGATGAGGGGAACAGCCACTTTTAGAAATTGCATTGGTCTTTCTGCACCAGTTGTCCAATTTATTGTAGTCTCTGCCTAGGCCTCCATGGTCAATAACCCTTCCCTGGACAACAAAGCTCAATAGTGAGCTTTGCCTTGAAAGAAAGAATGACCTCAAGCTTGAAGGCAGATCTATGGTGTCTCATTGTTTTTCCTTCCTCATATAGATCCTTTTCTAGGAGTAAGAGATTGGAAAGGCTAGAGGATATGGAAATAACATTTAAAATGATGCTATTGGCTGGGTGCGGTGGCTCACGCTTGTAATCCTAGCACTTTGGGAAGCCAAGGTGGGTGGATAACCTGAGGTTAAGAGTTCGAGACCAACCTGACCAACATGGTGAAACCTCGAGTCTCTACTAAAAAATACAAAAATTAGCCAGGCATGGTGGTGGGCACCTGTAATCGCAGCTACTCAGGAGACTGAGGCAGGAGAATCACTTGAACCCAGGAAGTGGAGGTTGCAGTGGGCCAAGATCGCACCATCACACTCCAGCCTGGGCAACAGAGCAAAAACTCCATCTCAAAAAAAAAAAAAAAAAAAAAGATGTTATTTTAGCTACCATTTATTTCCTGCCTTTTAGTGTCACAAGTTGTGCTTTTTAAATGTACATTGTTTATTTAATTAGGTTTAATGGTAAGTGCAGTCTATTTATATGGAGGAGAAATTTGAGGCTTAAGCAGGTTAGGAAGCTTGCCCAAGGTCATAGCAAGAGGAAATGTCAGAATTGAAAGTCAGGTCTGGCTGGCTTCAAGGCCTTTGAATGCTCATATTTGGTTTAATTTCACCTGACAAAGTGATATATAAACTAGCAAATGACAGAAGTGCTATTACTGAGTTTTGAAAAATCTTTTGAAAAAATCGAATAGAAAATGAAAGCATTAATCCCTGAATTTAAGTATTTTATGAGTCCCTCGAAAAGTTGACTTATTAATAGTCACTTTCTTCCAAAGAAAAACTGTTAACTAAAGCTAGAGGATTTACTTTGTAGTCTTTAAACATGCAGAAGTAATAAATACATAATTCTTAAATAAGGATAAGCCTGTTAAGGAAGAAATGTTTAGGAGTGTTGCCTAATTGCACTTCCCATGCTAAGCACTAGAGTCTTAAGCAAAAAGTCTAATAATCTAATAAAGTTATAACCTCTCATTATCATGCCAGGTGGCAGCACCACTATGCACTTTTATTTAGTATAGAAGACTCTTTGTATTTAGAGGGCTTTACTATGAGGGGGTTGTAAGTACAAACGGTATGCATGTGGACAAACTACAGGTGTTCAAAATGTTTGAGCACAGAGGCTTAGAAGAGTTGCCTCTGGATTTCTTTGTTCAGTTATCTGAGCTTAGCCCCTGTCCAGCCCAGGGTTTGGATTATGTGTCTGTTTTTTTCTACCTATTGTCAGATCAGTTCACATTCATTTTAGCTTTCTCTTTCTATACCCTGGGAAGCTAGAATTAATTAAATTGCTGTGGGGAAAGAGGTCCTTCAGCCTGTTTCTCCTCTTTAATCCCCAATTTAGGACTAACCACGGCTGGGCGCGTTGGCTCACGCCTGTAATCCCAGCACTTTGGGAGGCCGAGGCGGTTGGATTGCGAGGTCAGGAGATGGAGACCATCCTGGCTAACACGGTGAAACCCCATCTCTACTAAAAATACAAAAAATTAGCCGGACGTGGTGGCGGGCGCCTGTAGTCCCAGCTGCTCTGGAGACTGAGGCAGGAGAATGGCGTGAACCCTGGAGGCGGAGCTTGCAGTGAGCTGAGATCCGGCCACTGCACTCCAGCCTGGGAGACAGAGCGAGACTCTGTCACAAAAAAAAAAAAAAAAAAAAAGACTAACCACATTTCCTAAAGGCCTGTGGGAACTGGGCACTGGGCCAGGACTGAGGATGGGGTATGAAGGAGCGGGGATAACCCCTGCCCATGGCCATAGGCCTCTGAGGGCCAGAACCAGGCCACCGCCTCCACTGCTGCAGCTGCAGCATCCTGCGCAGCTCTTTAGGTAGGGGGCCTGGAGGAATGAATGAATGTCCTTCTGGAGCCTGCAGTCTAATGGGGAGGTAGACGTTAAGCAAACATAAGACAGTATTTAGGCAAAGTCAACCATCATTCCCAGGTCGCTCGTGGAGTCCCAAGCCTCCCAGGTTCTCTTTCATCGTTGGGCTGATCTTGTGGTCTCCTGGCCTCTCTGCTCTGGGCTCCAGTTTTCAGTGACTGCCTTTCTTTTGCACTTGGTTGGTTCAGTTGTGCAATCCAGCTCTTTCTCCCAGTGTCTCAAAAATCATGCACACGGAAGATCGGGGGTTGCAAGGTAGTTTTCCAAAGGTGGGAGAGCAAACAGAGCAAATAGAGCCTGTGTCTAGCAACACAGACACCTTGAAATGGAGCCGGAGGCATCTTTGTGTTGAAAGTGTCCTCTGGCCACCCTAGTACCTCAGGGTTTCACAGCCCTTACCCTCACCAATTTACTGGCACCTCCCATACCCCATAGCACCTTTCTCTTTCCTCTTTTTTCTCCCCCACCATGAAGAGGGTTTGGTGCAGGACCTAGATTAGAATGACAGGCCTAATGAACTCTTGCATTTTCAACCTCCTATTCTTCATTCCATTTTATTTCTATTGCAGTATTTATACCTCTAGCCTTGCTTGCAAAGGAGGAACAAGCCTGCAGGCTGTGAAATGGGATTTTAGACCTTGACATATGGTGCAGAAATGAGAAGGAAAATTCCACTACACAAACCTCATATGTGAGGTGGCCATTTTCTCCCTCAGTGCCTTGGGAAAACTGACCCAGATTTTAAAAAGAAAGATCATGTTTTCTGGTCATTTTCTGTGGGCTTTGCAGTAGAATCTAAAAAATAAGCAGAAGAAAGAGGGAGGAGAATGAGCATTATGTGATATTTCATAAGGGCTTTAAAAACTGTTTATAAAACTAATATATCATTCGTATTTAAGGTTTGGAAGACTCAAGATGTCAATTCTTCCCAAATTGATCTATAAATTAAACACAACTTCAATCAAAAATCTATTATGTATTTTTGTAGAAATTGAGAATCAGCTAAGAGATACTATAGTAGGCAAAAAGAACTATAATAACAATTTTTTTTAAAAGAGCAAATTTGGAGGATTCACATTACCTAACTTTAAAACTTACTTTAAAGCAAAGTAATCACAACAGTGTGGTACTGGCAAAAGGATAGACATGTAGATCAATGGAGCAGAGTAGATAATCCAGAATAGTACCATACAAATATGGCCAAATGATTTTTGTCAGAGGTATAAAGGCAGTTCAATGGAGTATGATGCAATGGCAATTTCAACAAATGGTGCTGGAACAATTAGACATCTATGTGCAAAACAATGGAACCCTTACCTATACCTCACCCCATATAGAAAAATTAACTCAAAGTGGATCATGGACCTAAATGTAAGACCTAATTAGAAATCTGTTAGAAAACATAGGAGGAAATCTTTGTGACCTTAGTTGGTCACCAAGACCAAAAGTCTGATTCATAAGGAAATTTGATTTAAGTTAGATTTTGGTAACATTGACATTTTTTTTTTTTCTCTGCAAAATATACTGTTTAGAGAATGAAAAGACAACCCACCAACTGGGGAAAAAAGATTTGTGAATAGGCCGGGCATGGTGGCTCACGCCTGTAATCCCAGCACTTTGGGAGGCCAAGGTGGGCAGATCACCTGAGGTCAGGAGTTTGAGACCAGCCTGGTCAACGTGGTGAAACCCTGTCTCTACTAAAAATGCAAAAATTAGCCGGGCATGGTGGCGAGCACCTGTAGTCCCAGCTACTGGGGAGGCTGGGGCAAAAGAATGGCTTGAACCTGGGAGGCGGAGGTTGTAGTGAGCCGAGATCACACCACTGCACTCCAGCCTGGACAACAAGAGCGAAACTCTGTCTCAAAAAAAGAAAAAAGACTTGTGAATAGCATGTATGACAAAGGACTTGATCCAGAATGTATAAAAAGAACTCTCAAACTCAATAATAAAAAAACTCAAATTACCCAATTTAAAAATGGGCAAAAGATTTGAATGAATACTTTATCAAGGAAGATACAGGATATACAGATAGTAAAAAACACATGAAAATATGCTCAATATCAGTAGTCATCAGTGAAATTGCGTACCTGTTAGAGTGACTAAAAAAAATGACAATACCAAGTCATGGTGAAGATGACAAGGGACTGGATATCTTACATGCACTGTTGGTGGGAATGTTAAATGGTACAGCCATGTTGGAAAACAGTTGGCAGTTTCTTATAAAGTTAAACATACACTTAATATATGACTCAGTAATCGCAACCCAAGAAAACGAAAACTCACGGTCACTTAAAAATCGGTTCATGAATATCTATAGCAGTTTTATTCTTAATCACTAAAACCTAGAAGCAGGGCCAGGTGCATTGGTGGCTCATGCCTGTAATCCCAGCACTTTGGGAGGCTGAGGCGGGCGGATCACTTGAGGTCAGGAGTTCGAGACCAGCCTGGCCAACATGTTGAAACCCTGTCTCTACTAAAAATACAAAAATTAGCTGGGCCTGGTGGCTCGCGCCTGTAATCCCAGCTACTCAGGAGGCTGAGGCATGAGGATTGATTGAACCTGGGAGGCGGAGGTTGTGGTGAGCCAAGATCATGCCACTGTACTGCAGCCTGGACGACAGAGTGAGACCCTGTCTAAAAAAACAAAACTGGAAGCAACCCAAGTGTCCCTCACTGGGGAAGTGATCAACTGTGGTACATCTGTCCAGTGGAATATTCAATAATAAAAAGAAATGATTTATTGATACAGATGATAATATAAATACATCTGAAATGTATTATGCTAAGATAAAGATGTCAGAATCAAAAGGTACATACTGATCTTTCTATGATTTTGGGAAAAGGTAAAACTATAGGAGTGCAGTGATTGCCAGGGGTTAAGGGTGGGTGAGTGGTTTGACTACACAGGGGCGATCAACTATACTGTATCCTGATTGTGTTGATGCTTAAACAACTCTATGCATTTGTCAAAACTCAGAGAACTGTATCCCTGAAAGAGTGACTTATACTATTGGTTAAAAAAACAATTTTAAGAAGAATTAGCAAAGAAAAATAATACAGAAAAAATAATACATGCTCATTGTTCAATATTTGGAAAATACAGAAAAGTACAAGAAAGAAAGTCTATAATCCCATTTTCTAATAATAATCACAGTTACCTTTTGAGCTATATCCCTCTAGCTTTTCGTTCCTTTGGCATTTTTACATAGTTAAGATGATATGATCTAGCTTTCTTTACATGTATCATACATATTACAGATAGAATTATATAGATTATATTCTGCTTTTGAAAACTATACTATACATTCAATTATTCTATTCAGACATCTCCATAGATAATATTTTAATGCTTTATAATTTTTTTGCTACGTGATTTTACCATAAATTATGTTGTTCATATAGGTTATTCCCAGTTTCCCAATGTTATTTTTAAGATGCAAGGAGCATCTTTAGTCAGAAATTTTTGCACACATTTCAGATTTTTTTTTTCTTTTTTTGAGATGGAGTCTCACACTGTCACCCGGGCTGGAGTGCAGTGGCGAGATTTCGGTTCACTGCAACCGCCGCCTCCCAGGTTCAAGTGATTCTCCTGCCTCAGCCTTCTGAGTAGCTGGGATTATAGGCGCCCACAAGCATGCCCGGCTAATTTTTTTGTATTTGTAGTAGAGACGGGCTTTCACCATGTTTGCCAGGCTGGTCTCGAACGCCTGACCTCGTGATCCACCCATCTCAGCCTCCCAAAGTATTGGGATTACAGGCGTGAGCCACCGTGCCCGGCCCATATTGTTGTTTTACAAGTAGAGTTCTAGAAAATATTGCATTAGAGAGTGTAAGTGTTAAGTTTTTAAATATGTTTTGGTCAGATTGCCTTCTGGGAAACTTATACCCATCAACAGGATGTGGGGGTTCTTGCTTTCACTTGATCTGTTTATCAGCACTTGTGATTTTGTATGACATATGAGCTAATGACAGAACTTACTTGCAGGGTTGTTTTAAAAGAATGCATGTTAAGGGAATGATGCAGTATCTGTAATGTTAGTCTTCTAGTGATGCATATTTTTATTTTCTTATTTGAATTTTTGCTTGTTTGATAAATGTGTTTTTGTATTCATTTTAATTGAATTTTAAAAAATTATGAGTGAACTCTAATGATTTTAATATTTTATTAGCTGTTTTACTTTTTGCTCTGTGACTTGTTAATATCTGGCTTGGGACCAAGGCATTTGTGCATAAATTTTTTAAATGTTAAAGCTATTAAGCCTTTCTTAAGTTTATAGAAGGTTTTTTGTTCTCCAGTTTGCTGTTTATAATTTTGTTTTTGATGTCTTTTAACATACAAAGGTTTAAAATTGTATGTAGTCAAATCTATAGATCTTTTATTTTGTTATTTTGTAACCATCAGCTTAGCTGAGCCTCAAACCACTTTTTAAACATTTTTTTCTTCTTTCCCTTTTCCTCTTACCCCTGTCAGTTTCAAGATATAACTTTGAGACAAACTGCATGTATGTGCCTCTCATCTTAAAAGACAGCAATGGAATATGCTGCGAACCTCCACTCCCTTTCCTTTCCCATACTATACTCTCATGCCTTATGAACATTTATTTGCCTAATGCTTATTAAGCACAGACCATGTGGTCTTATCTGGTCATATTTTTTGTTAGAAGCTTCAGGAGTCAGATCCTAATAGGGACCAGGCACCTCCAGAATTCTCTCTTCAACAAAAGATTCCTTCGAGGGTGGAACCCACACCCAGCTGAAGACTAATTTACAACCTGGCAGGATCCACGAAGGTGCCAGCCCCTTCACCAAATGAGACAATAATTCGAGGGCCACCGGAGCCACCTGAGCAAGTCACGCCACCTGGAATCTCGTAGCCCCATTTGCCTCTTCTACTTTCCGAGCCCTTTGTTTAAAAACCCGTGTGTTCCCTCCACAAATTTAAGAGTGGAATTGCTTTCTACTCTTCCCATGCTAGCACGGATAATACAATCTTGCTCTCTCTTATCACAACTCGTCATTATTTTTGACTTATTTTGAGAAGCGGTGAGCGGCAAGACCCTTTTGCAGGTTACAATTTCTTATATTGCTTTTATTTTATTTTATTTATTTTGAGACGGAGTCTCACTGTCACCCAGACTGGAGTGCAATGGTGCGATCTCGGCTCATTGCAACCTCTGCCTCCTGGGTTCAAGCAATTCTCCTGCCTCAGCCTCCTAAGTATCTGGGATTACAGGTGCCCACCACACCCAACTAATTTTTATATTTTTGGTAGAGACGGGGTTTTACCATTTTGGCCAGGCTGGTCTTGAACTCTTGACCTCAGGTGATCTGCCCGCCTCAGCCTCCCAAAGTGCTGAGATTACAGGGATGAGCCACTGGTCCTGGCCTCTTCTGTTGCTTTTATATCCTTCCTCAAGTAAAGAATAAGTAAATAATCATCAGGGTTTTTTTTTTTTTTTTTTTTAAAGTATCTTTTAGTGGTTTTATTTTTTTTACACAACTTTTAAATTTCTGATATATATTTTTTGTAATTTTCTCAGTAGTATTTATTAAGTATTTCTTCATTGTTGGCAATGCCTGATTCTTTACATATTGTTATTTTTGAATTTATAATCTATTCCTGGATCTTGTTTCATTCTTTGTATTTTATTAGTGCTAACATAATAACTTTAAAATATCTGCCAGGAGAAATTCTCTTTATCTAGCATTTGCTTTTTTTAAAAACCTTTTTTTTTGAGACATGGTTTCCTTATGTTGCCTAGGCTTGTCTCAAACTCCTGGGCTACAGTGATCTCCTGCCTCAGCCTCTCAGTGTGCTAGGATTACAGGTGCGAGCCACTGTGCCTGGCCAAAAAAACATTTTCCTAACCCTTCTAGCCTTTTATATTCTTTCAAATAACTTGATAATGATTTCATTAATTCCCCTCATCTCCACAAACTTACTGTAATTTTAACAACAACAAAGAACTAGCTCTAATTAATCAACAGAGTAGTCTCTAATCTTAAAGTGCTTTCTAGTACAACTGCTTTGGGGAAACATTTGACAGATTCTTGTAAGTTAAATATAACCCTACCCTTTGACTCATCAATACCATTTCTCGATATTTGTCTGAGAGAAAGCTAAACATGTCTACACACAGGCCTTTACATGAAGGTTCATAGCAACTTCATTTAAAACAGTCCAAGTTGGGGAAAAACCTGAATGTCCGTCAGTAGGAGAATGAACAAGCAATAGCTGTCCATATGATGACATATAACTCAGCGATGAAAATGAACGAACTACTGATACCCACTGTGGATGAATCTCAAATGCATTATCCTGAGAGAAAGAAGCTAGACACAAAAGAATCAATACTGTATTATTATACCATATGATGTTTTGGAACAGGCAATACTAGTCTCTCTCAAAAAAAGTCACAATGGTGGTTGCCTGGGAACCAGGGTTGACTGGGAAGGGACTTGAAGGTGTCTTCCGGGGCTATGGAAATGTTCTACATCTTGAAAGAGGTATGGGTTACATGGATGTATTCTTTTGTCAAAGCTCATTGAAATGTATAGTTTAATATTTGTACATTTTTATCCCTCCCCCAAATAAAGTTAAAAACCTTTTTAAATAATAAAAAAAATGTCTTCCAGTTTCTCCTTGGCCAATTGCAAGGCTTACTCTGAAATTTTAGCTTGAATGATACAAATAAAGATGAGAAGTTTGTGTAAAAACATTTATTACTTGCTGATTGGCTATTTTGCATTGTACTCTTTCTTTAAATATGGAAGCACATTATTAATAAATACCATTAAGCATGAAGAACCAAAATAAAATGCATCAGGAAAGGCAGCCTCTCTCTCAGTATATCATACTCTCTGCATGGCACAGTTTGAAAGGTGAACTCGCTTTTCCCCAAGTGGTAGTAAGTAGAATCTTGATCACATTATGACAGGCAAAGAATATCCTTCGTTTGAGAATCAGATTATACTTGCACCTGATCTTCAGGAGGAGTCCAGGAGACGCTGTACATCCTGTCTCAGGATCTGAACCTTTACCGTTTGCCATGTCAATCTAAGGTGCCTGCTCAGATAGTGAATCTTACTGGCTGCAGCGTTAAGCCTCTGGATTTTATTACTGGCAGCCTAGAGAGGTTAGAAGAGGAGGGTAGAATTGTGGCCTGGAATAAGTTTTTTGTTTTGTTTTGTTTGTTTGTTTGTTTTTTTAGAACATCCTTTAAAAAGTTTATCCTTATCATTTTATTTTAAATATCTGGTGGCCTGATTTGTGTCTCATGATGTGATGATGTGATACTTCTAAAAAAAAAATTCTGATTCTCACTGAAGCTAGGATGTCCCTCTCTGTCATCCCCCAGTTTTCCTTTTGTTTCTAAATGAGTACGTTTGATAATCTGCTGGGGCTGTAAACCTGTGAGCACTCACCAATCAAAAGGATCAGCTCTCAGCCATGAAATGACCTTGAGTGAACTTCAGGGAGATTAACTGGGAGAAAGGATTGAACATTTCTGTGTGAGTGCAGTGCCTAGAGAGAAATGGAGAGCGAGCGAGGTGGCACCGTTTCCTGGAATCCAGTGGTGGTCTGGTGCACGAAGTGTGAGCAGCAAGATCCTAGATACTCACCTTACACCTTGGTGCGGATAACAGAGGCAGAGATGAGGGCCTATCACCGTTTAGTAGGAAGTTGCATCAGGCTAGAATATGTGGCAAAAAAAGGTAGTGTGGAAGCAATGATGCATGTGTTTTATGTATGTGTTTTATTTCTCCGCATTGTCAGCACAATGATTTAAAAGAAAGAAATTTTACATTAAAAAAATCGTATTTTGCAGTACTGTCTCAAGTTTTTTGTGAAGAATTTCTAAAATGACTTTTTTAAAAAGCATTAATTAGCTATTACAATATTGTAGATGGTCATTTATTGATATGTTCATAGGTAGATTCGTAATAAAAAGATACAATTTTCTGAAAAATTAGGTTGTAATATGGAATGTGTAAGTGTGAGCTTGTTTTGAAAGCCTACATATGTCTGCACATACATATACATGCACTGAGTATTGTATAACAATGAGATAACTGGTTAATTTTGGTTAAAGGAATACGTTTTACTTAATTTTGTTTGGTTGTATTTTCTATTTTTTAAAATTCCCAACATATCTTGCTTTTTTTCCAAGTGGTAGTAAGTAGGATCTTGGTCACTTCATGGCAGCAAAGAATATCCTTCATTTGAGAGTCAGATTGTACTTGTACCTGATCTTCAGGAGTTCAGGAGATGCTCTACATCCCATCTCAGGATCTGAACCTTTACCATTTCAATATTTCTATATTTCTTCTATGAAATGAAAGTGAAAATAAGAATCCAGGTTATGAAATTCATATTCCTGGAGAAAAATGTTAAGTCTGAAAGGCTTCATGTTAGATGCATGAACTGATAACAGACTGATGGTCTCAGAGTAGAAAAAGAAAAGCGCTTCCCTTCAGTGGGCTGGTGAGAAGAAACATCATTTCTAAGTGTGCTTTCCGTGTACTTGGAAGCCAGCAGGACAGATATTCTCAAAGCTGAAGCAACTACTTGTTTCTAAGACTGCTTCTTTTAGAAATGCACTTAGTGGTATGCTCCCACCTTTTGTTTGTTTGTTTGTTTGTTTGCCTTGAACATGTTTATAATACATTTATTCCCTTTGGATCACAGGCTAGAAAAGGTGATTAAAGCAAATGTCTTAGGCTCTCTCATTACCCTTCATACTTGGAACCTGTTTCTTCAAGAGTGGGAAGTTATTAAATGAAGTGTGCTTTAAAAATAATCATTGTTGCAGTATACTTTCTGATTGAGACATGATTCATAGTTATATACCATATACATATTTAGTATGTAATGCATAAATTATATTCTCAAAGGCAATGGCTATGATATATTTGCTACTTAGATAAGGACAACTTGTTAAATAGGTTTTGCTTTCCATATTTAAACATGTGTGCTCACCTATGCATGCACACAAATCCTTACAAGACTTGAATTGAAGTGTATATGATTGCTCTGATTTTATGAAAATTAAATTATTACAAGGGCTTTCCAACTCTGTTAGTAGTGAGGAGAGGAAATAATTTGAAAGAAGAATAAGAATTGCCAAATCCTAAGCTCACAGCATTATATATGCCTTATTTTTTTCCCTACTAAAGAAGATTATGAAATGTTCACCTGTATTCTTTAGCTGTCAGTCATTTTATTCTGTGACTCAAGACAACAATGAAAGGTTGAGTATGTTAATGTAAGTTTTGTGAGTATCTGAAAGACCTTTCTGACATTACTGCAGCATTATGTTCATGAGATACTGTCAGCTGCCTTTTCAGACTAAAGTAACACTGATTCCTTGGGATTAGGGGAATGAAACTAGAGATAACACGCTGATTGAAATATGCGTTAATAAAGACCCATAGTTTATGTAATTGTTTGGGGGTCAAGGAGGGTTAGCAACTGGAGGTTTGCTTTTCCACTGACTGTCCCCCCTCCCTTTTTTCTCTTTTTAAAGAAAAAAGTATATTTATAATATATATTATTGTAAGTATATTATATTAATATTATAAAATGAATGCTTCTAAGAGTAGCACCAGCTGCTGTAACAAACACCCAAATTTCAATGGATTAATAGATTCCAACACACTGTCCTCTGTCAGAGAGCTGTTTTCTCTCAGTGTTTTAGGGACCTTGGCTGCCTCTATCTTGTGGGTCTGCCATTTGCTATACTTGGAGTTGTCACCTTGCAGCCTGGGAGAGGGAAGAGAGAGTGGCGAAAGCAAACTTGTTTTTTAAATACCCCAGCTTAGAAGTGAAACATCATTTTTGCTTACCTCCCATTGGCATTCAGTCACATGACCATAACTGAAGGTAAAGGGGTGGGTGGGAGATTGAGGCCCTGGCTAGGCAACTGCCTTTCAGTGGTAAAGCTACCGTATGGAAGAGGATCTGTGACATTCTAATGGGCAGCGAGCCATCTCTGCTTCAATAGCTCATTGCAATTCAACTTAAGCAGTACCTCTATACATACATATATAAAAATATAAACAACATTCTGTTCTGTATCTCACTTTCTTTTTAAAAAACTTAATATATTTTAAACCTCCTTTCCTGTCAGTAGCATAGATATATCTGATTTTATTTAATGCCTCCATTGTATTCTGTTATATGGCTTTATCATCATTTATTTAACCAATCCTCTATTAATGGTCATTTGCAACAAAAGAACAAGCTATAATAAACATCTTTGAACCCATTTATTTTGTACTCGTATTAGTATTACCTTAGAAATCCCTAGACATGGAATTTCTTGGCTAAAATGCTGCATATTTAATATTTTGACAGTTATTTTTAAATTAATCAATGGAAAGATTGTACCTATTTATACTTTCACCCATAGATAATCTGCCTACGCTCTTACCAACCCAATCTTATTCATTGTTAAGATAATCACTAATCCATCAGGCAGAAAATATCTCGTTTTGTTTTAATTTACATTTCTTTATCCATGGTTTGAATGTATGTGTCCCTCCAAAATTCATATGTTGAAACCTAACCACCAAGGTGACGGTATTAGAAAGTGGGGCCTCTGGGAGGTGGACAGGTCATGAGGAATCTACCTTTGTGAATGGAATTAGTGCCCTTATAAAAGAAGCTTCAGACAGCTGCCTCCCTCTTCCATCTCTCCTGCCATGTGAGGACTCAGCATACGTCCCTTTTACCCTTCCACCATGTGAGGATGCAGCAAGAATGCACTATCTTGGAAGCAGAGGGAAGTCCTTGCCAGACACTGAATCTGCTGGTGCCTTGACCTTAGATTTCCCAGTCTCCAGAACTGTGAGAAATAAAATTTCTACATTTGTAAATTACTCAGTCGAAGTATTTTGTTATAGCAGCAAGAACAGACTAAGACATGTGGTTAAACATGTTTTGATATAAATTTATTGGCTATATTTCTTCTATCAATTGTCTGTTTCCAGTCTGTGCCTATTATATTAGTTTCCTGTGTCTGCTGTAACAAATGACCACAAAACTTGATGGCTTACAACAACAGAAATTAATTTTTTTCACAGTCCTAGAGGCCACAAGTCCACCATCAACGTGCTGGTAGGGCCACTCTCTAGAAGCTCTGGGGATGATTCCGTTTCTTGTCTCTTCTGGCTTCTGGGGGCTCTGGCTATTTCTTGGCTTGTGGTTGCATCATTCTGATATCTGCCTCCATCTTCACATGGTTTTCTCTGTGTTTCTGTCTCCTTCTGTTTCTCTGTCTAATCTCCTTTCTCATCTCATCATACTATATCATATTATTGTATGTATACTGAATATACAGTAATAATAATTATTATTGTTTTGTCCATATACTGTTTCCAACCCCTAGGTTTCACTGATTATGGGCCAGTGATATGTGAATTAATAATAAATATATACATAATCCATAAGTCATTATTCCATAAAATATATTTTTTCTTGTCTTCATGTCAGCAAAAACAGTGTTGGTATAGCTGAGATTTTCACTTTGAACTGTTGAGAACAGTGATCTAAAGTCAATGTGATCTAAGTAAAATGTAATTGTGTTTAACAAGTTCAAACGTTGACTATATTTGCATGATGAATTACAAAAAGAAAAGTAAGAGCATTGATGCTTGGTTCTATTGGACTGGATATATAATTACCAAAGAATCTACATTATCATGCTATGAGAGAGGAAGGATTTCTCAAGTTAATTCATTTGTTTTTTCTCTTATCTAAGCACTTCCGCAGTTCAAATCCTCCCTGCACTCTGAAGCAGTGTGTGTCCCTGATGTCAGCAGTGGCGCAACCCACAAACCACCCTAGCATTTGGATGCGGTCGCATTTTCTTTTGAGGACATAGACCAAGAGCTCTGAAGTATTTCCCTGGGTCTGAGCAGCGTTCAAAGAGTAGATTTCCAGGGCTATGTGCACCTGCCAGCGCTGAGCACTGGACCATGAGTGCCCGGGGCAGCCAAGTGTTCTTTAATACGTATGTTCATGGGGGTAGGGTGTGAGATGCTGAGCCCTCCAAAGTGAGGGTCTGGGCAGGGGTGCCACAAGGAACTCTCTGGAGGTGGTGGGAGGGAAATATTCCATTTCTTTTTTCTTTCTTTTTTTTTTTTCTGAGACGACATCTTGCTCTGTTGCCCAGGCTGGAGTGCAGTGGCATGATCACAGCTCACTGCAACCTCCACCTCCCAGGTTCAAGTGATTCTCCTGCCTCAGCCTCCTAAGTAGCTGGGATTACACGCACGTGCCACAATGCTGGCTAATTTTTGTATTTTTAGTGGAGTTTCACCATATTGGCCAGGCTGATCTCAAACTCCTGACCTCAGGTGATCCTCCCACCTCAGCCTCCCAAAGTGTTGGGATTACAGGCATAAGCCACTGCACCCTGCCAAATACTCCATTTCTTGATCTGTTTGATGGTTACATCAGTGTATATTTGTCAAAATTCCTCAAATTGTATGCTTAAGGCTTTGTGCACTGTATTGCATGTAAATTATACTTCAATAAAGTACCAATAGCATAAAAAATAAAGGCTACCAGTGCATATTTTTCTGTAAGTAAACTAAAGGGGTAACCACATATCATTCCATCACTTTAACACAACTGTTTCATATATTCTTTTCTCATACGCCCACACATAAGTGCATAAACATATCACACACTTGGCTTTTTCTTTCTTTTTTAAAATCTGGCTATAATCTCACCATTTGTAGGATTTTTGTGTCCTTGACATTGTATCTTAAATATTTTTCGATGGATGTGGTCTTTATACTTGTATAATGATTGCTTCCATTTTTTCACTCTGGTAAAAATATTACAGGCTACACTGTTACATATAAAGTTTTTATTATGTTCTCGTGATATATTTTCAGATATAGGATGAGTGCATAAAATATTATGGAGATTTTAATGACTATAATGGTTAAGATGTTGGACTTTGGAGGTCAGAATGAGCTGGGTTCAAGTTCTGGATCTGCATGATCTTGGACAAGCTACTTCAAATCTAGTTCAATATCACCCTTAGAGTTGTTGTGAGGATTAAATGAGGTCACATATATAAAGTATCTGGTATGGAATCAACCACATAAGTGCTCAGGAATCACCAGATAAAAGATTGAGAAACTACTTTTCACAAGGATGCTACCTGCTTCACTCCCTGAGGTTATGCAGAAGCACTGATTTTCCATTATAACCCCAGCATTGTGTATTAGAATCTCAATTATTTTATGGATGAAATGAGATATTCTATTGCTGTTTAAATTTCCTTTGTTGATGACTAGGAAGTTGGACATGTTCTAGTGTTCTTGATTTTTAAAATCTTTAAATTTCCTTCTAAACAATTATTCTGTCTGCTTTCAAAAGCCTTTACTTCATTATTTGTTATGGATAAGACAAAAGTCACTATTATAGGGCAAGTTAAGCATCCCTATAGCACGGGAGCCAGTAAAAGAAGGAAATATGTCTGTGTTATTTCTGACCTGGCCAATAAAACAGAGTGGTGAAATGCATTATGCCTCATGGGCTGGCTTTTTGTACCAGCCCAGCAACTGCTGTCTCTGAGCCTCTGGTCCAGAGTTTCCTCAGTGGTCAAATCTAGTCTAGTTGTGGACGTAGGAGGGTGGGGCAGGCTGGAGGATGTTCATTTGAGGGTTAGGGCACATCCCTTTTCTGTCATTGTGCAATGAATTCAACTAGTTAATCTGTGACATGCAAAGTTAGTGTCGAGCTCACAGCTGGTGCCCTATTCATGTTATTAACAGGTACGGTCTTTACACAGCGCCTGAGAGCAGAGATCCTGGTTCGTGGCTTGTTACGCATTGTTGCAAACTCAGTTGTTGGGATCTAGTTTGATGAACTGGCAGACGCTTCTGTTCCTTCTGTCCCCTTGATTCTCTGGGCAAAACAGTAATGTCACAGGGTCTGCCAAACTTGGGGGAGCTGTTCTCTGCTCCAGACCATACCTTTTCCCCCTTAACCTAGGTATTTATTTATTTAGTTCTTTTTTTTCCCCCTCAGATCATACTTGAATCTTTTTTTTTTTCTTTTTTTTGAGACGGAGTCTTGCTCTGTCACCCAGGCTGGAGTGCAGTGGCGCGATCTTGGCTCACTACAAACTCCGCCTCCTGGGCATACTTGAATCTTTTAAATCACAGTGTGACAGAAATTTCAGAAGAGCAAGAGTGGGGGGCTAAGGGTTTCACTGCCCTTTATCCCTTATCCATTGCAGCAATCAGTGTTGAGATGTCATCAGCCCTGTTTCCTGTCCTCTGTTGTAAGGAGGATGACTCCAATCATTAGCAAAGGTCCTGGCCCCAGAGCACATGCTGCTCTCTCAGCCTGGGAAGTGGGCAACACAGGGATATTACTTGCTGGCTGCAGTGGAATTCCCGTGGGACATGCTGGACTATTATTTCATTGCCTGAGTCTGGAGGCTGTGTGCGGCCTTTGATACCATCTGTATTTCTGGAATTGTGGGGCCAGGGTAAAATAGAGTCACACTTCTGTGTACATATCAAGGATAGAAAAGAGACAAGTTTTTCCCTAGTGTATTTGTTTGCCCAGGATAGAAATTGTGTTGAAATTGAATTATCACTTCCCTTTGCCTTATGTGGGTAACAGAGGCAAGTTTCTGCCAGGCATGATGGCTCACACCTGTAATCCCAGCACTTTGGGAGGCCGAGGTGGAAGTTGGAGACCAGCCTGACCAACATGGAGAAACCCTGTCTCTACTAAAAATACAAAATTAGCTGGGCATGGTGGTGCATGCCTGTAATCCCAGCTACTCGGGAGGCTGAGGCAGGAGAATCGCTTGAACCCGGGAGGTGGAGGTTGCAGTGAGCCGAGACTGCGCCATTGTACCCCCTCCTGGGCAAAAAAAGCAAAACTCTCCCAAAAAAAAAAAAAAAAAAAAAAAAAAAAGAGAGACAAGTTTCTCCCTAATCTAAGCAAGCCAAAAATGGCAAAGAACAAGCGGGAAGCCTCCACAGACTTCTGTGAGGCCGGGGCAGATGTGTAACAGGCACCAGCGGCTTGGTGGGTCACGGTTCTGCTCACCTTTTCCTGGGAGAAGGAAAAACCCTTTTACTGGTGAGAACACTAAGACTCAGAGTGTACTTGCCCTGATCATCTATCTAGAAGGTGGCAGAAAGTGCCTTTGCATGCAAGTCTGTCTGAATCTGAAGCAGGTCCTTTCCCATTGCAGTGGAGGTGTTCTTTTAGAACCAAACAATTCTCCCCTACCTACCTATACAGGAGTGGGAGGCAGGGCCTGCCAGCCGCAGGGCGGTCTTTCTATCTGTTTTGGTATAGAGCATAAGTGTGCCTACTGGGGGCAGAACAGAGCATGCCCTATTCCAACAGGCCCACAGTGTCAGGCAACTGAAGACTGGGTGTATCTGCAGTCATCTCCATCATGAGTCAGAGGATGAGTCCAAGAAAGCCTCATGATCTGTTGCAGCTGGCCAGGTTGGGTCATGTGGCTCCTTTGCTAGGAAGACTTCAGGGATAACCATGTCACTTCCTGGCTGGAGACCAAGCACTCTCAGCAAAACCTGTACTCAAAGCAAAGCAGCTCATTGCTATTCTTAGAAAAACAAATTATGAATTTTAGTCCTGTTCATTTGATAGCCACAGGAGGCTGGTGAGAAAGGTCTCTGTCGGGGGATGGAGGGATGGGCAAACCTCAGATTCCCACGACACTAGTCAGCCTTTCAGGGTTGCAGAAGCCTTTGCAACTCAAGGCCAAGCCAAGGTCTGGGAATTCTATCAAGCGTGGCTGAGGTTGGCCCTCTTAGAGTCAGGTGATCCGGCCTCTACAGTTATTTGTTGCATAACTGCAGGCAAATTCAGGAACTCTCTGGGTCTCCATGTTGTTGTTTGAAAAATGAGATGGTGTGGGGATGGTTGACTTCGCTAATGTCTGTTCCCCTTTCAGATCTTACATCTTTAAAATGTTTAATTTAAAGCTCACCTCAAATATTAACATACAAGAACAGTAAATTACACCTTATGATATTTGTTTTTCTCTGAGTTCATCATCTCTTAAATATGCTTGCTTGGCCAGGCGTGGTGGCTTGTGCCTCTGATTCTAGCACTTTGGGAGCCCAAGGCAGGAGGACTGCTTGAGCACAGGAGGTCAAGTCTGCAGTGAGCTATGATTATGCCACTGCACTCTAGTCTGGGTGACAGAGCAAGATCCTACATCTTAAAAAAATAAAAATAAAAAAATGTCCAGGTATGAACAAATGATAAGGAAGCTCTATTTCTGAGTATGCCACTTTCCTAGACTGCTGGGAGATTATACTCTGAAAAACTCTTTAATTACATAACTTCTGTTTCTGCTGAAATTCTCTATGTTGTTGTCTACTTGTGTTTTACATTTTATTACAGAAAATTTGAAATGTAGCAAGAGAATTATGTAACAAACCCCTGTGGACCCATCAACCAGCTTCAACAATTATCTACATTTTGTCAATCATGTTTCATCTACCCCCCACTTCCACCCCATGCATACTTTTGGCAAAGGGGAGTGGCTGGAGTATTTGTAAGCAAATCTCAGACTTCATATCATTTCACTGTTAAATGCTTCAATTTGTGTTTCTAACAGAGAAGGCCCCCCTTTGTATAAAATATGACTACCATGCCATTATTACACCCACTGAATTAACAGTGACGAAGGAGTTCTTTGAACTTTTAGTGAATTCAGGGTGGAAGTGGTATTGGGATTAAGAAGCCCTGGTCTGGATTTATCCGCTTTATCCAAAACAATGGGAGAATTCACTGAAGGGGATCTTGGGGCTTAAGCTGGCACTTGGCCCACCCCTTACGAGACTTTCAGAAAGCAAATTTCGGAAAGACCTGTCTGTTCAGAACAATGGATATAACTAGCATTTGCTCAGCACCCTCTGTGTACATCTCCATATATATTATCTCCTTTAACCTCCACACCAAAAAGCTGAGAGTAGAAACCAAGGCTCAAGGAGGACCTTCCCAAATATTAACTTCTGATTGGTCAACACTAGAATATCATAATGTTACTGAACCAATAGGAAATTCCCCATACTGAATCATAGGAAATTCCCACCTAGCATCAGAGCACAGGTTATTGGGTTCATGCCTTAATCTAACCGGATGTTTAACTCCTGTAGCAACAATAACCAGTTCATTCATTTTTTATTGTTGTTTGGTTTTTTTGTTTTGTTTGTTTTGAGACAGGGTCTCCATCTGTTGCCCAGGCTGTAGTGCAGTGGCACAGTCATGGCTAACAGCAGCCTCAAACTCCTAGACTCAAGAGATCCTCCTGCCTCAGCCTCCCAGGTAGCTGGGATGACAGGCATACACCAGCATGTCTGGCTAATTTTTTAATTTTTTGTGGAGATAAGATCTTACTCTGTTGACCAGGCTGGTCTCAAACTTCTGGCCTCTAGCAGTCCTCCTGCCTGGGCCTCAGTACCCAGTTACCAGTTTATTCTTTAAGATTCCCCGGGAAATAGTTAAATGAAGATAATATCTTAGGCAGACAGAACATGAAAATGCCTTCCTCTCTTCAGCCCAGGTTGAAGGATTCCAGGCAGTCCTCCCCTCTCTCTAATTCGCTTTCCCCAAATGGATATGAGGGCAAATCACAAGGCTTATAAGTCATTTTCTAGGGTTAGAGGACCTTTGTAGATTTGTGCTTGAAAGGATTGGATTTTTTGCATTGGAAACCTATAACTTATTATTCAGTTAGGAGAATCTTTAAATAGAAAACTGAAAAAGTGCCTCCTTATATACATTTAGTAGTAGGAAGAGGCCCCTTAAAGTATTCTGGGAGGGGGAAAAAAGGAATGGAGATAAGGTGGGGAGGAAGGAAGTGAGGTAGGGAGGAAAATAAAAATTAAAGAACCCTCATGAATCCCAGATTGATTTTATGACCTGTTTTGAAAGGAGCTCTAGTAACTTATATTGTTTGTGTTTAAAGTGTCCTTCTGCAGACCCAAAGTTGTAGGCAAATACCTGCTTTCGTAATCAGATCATCCAGCAGGTTTACTGTGAAGCTACTGAAGCTTAAACTTCAGGGTTCTTTCCTTGTATTGGTCCCTCCCAAAGCCTTGGTAGGGGCTCTAGAAATGTGTTCCCCGCTCAGACGCATAAACTCCAAAGCACACAAACCCAGATACAGCCCTGGATCTCAGGAATCAAGTTCTCAAGGGAATGATGTGCCAGAACCATCTCTTGATAAGTCCCAGATTTCCCAATAGTACAGCTTGCCTTTATTTCTTTTTAATTTCTTCTTGTAATTTGCACATATTTAACCCCCTTTGTATTTCATTTGTGCAGATGAAATTATGCAGCAGGAAGTCAGGCCCTTGATGGCGGTGGAGATAATAGAACAACTTCACAGACAATTTGCCATTCTTTCAGGTAAGGAGGACATTCATTTGCATTTCCAGATTTTGATGGGGGTGGGGGGTCTTGATGGGAAGGCCCAACCTCTTGAACCTTGAGGAATATTATACTCAAATCTTACTCACCCCTTAGGCCTCACCCGGGACTAGAACAGGCTGAGGCCTATCCTGCCAGAAGAGGGTGGGATCTCATATATATTATTACCTTTGCTGTTCAGTGCAATCTGATCTTTCCCAAAGGAGCACATTTCTTTGTGGTTGTAAATAACAGAGCTGAAAAGATTTTGAGGAAAGAAAAAGAGATAACTACTGACATCAGCTGCCACCATGATGTTCTTCCAATGTTCCTGTTGGATGTTCTTCCAAGATGCCTCCTTAAAAAGGTCTAAGTTCTAAGGGTTCCCAAATGTTGCTGAGGTTATTTGTTCTCTGGGAGAACTGTCTTCTATTCTTAGCTCATTTAAGGGGATTTCCATTAAGCATCTAATTGGGAATGAAGAGAAACTGTTCTGACTAAAAGTCTAGCATTTTTTGAGCCTAGACACAACCCTGAAAGGCTGTCATGACTTGAATATTGTTCTTTCTTATTCGCCTAGCTAAGGGTGACATGACTTTAATTACTAAAACTAGAAGTAGATGCCAAACCCCAAATTGTAGTTAGACCCAACTTAGAGAATGAAGTGGTGACATTAGACGTCCTTAGTATATAACATGGAGGGATAAAGTGGCAAGTTACTATTTTCAACTTTTACATCTCTTCTGAAAAAAACAACAAAGCCATCTTAGTTACATCACAGAGAGAATATGTAGTTGGTGTGAATTTTATTCTACAACATGGGATGTAAAAAAAAAAGTCCCATCTCTTTCTTTTCTCCAAATCACACTTAATCTGCTCCAGGCTCCTCATACCACTGATTTGAAGGAGATGCGAACTCAGTTACTATTGGGATACTTCTCCCAACCCCAGCATTGCCTCCTGGGTGGCAACATCTTACATAATCCAGGACATTCTGGGGGAATTCTCTGGTCTTTCCTCCACATTAGTCACTGCTCACATAGTCACTGAAAGCTCCATAAATACAGGGTCCTCCTTTTTCTTCTTTCTGTCTGTATTGCCAATACTTAGATCAGAGACTAGAACATAAAAGGTGCTCAGTGCAAAAATATCCAAGTCCCTGTGGTCTATTCTGTGAGGCCCGTGGTCTCCCTGCTCCCCAAATGCCTAGTTAGGCACCATTGGTCCCTGTGGGAGGACATAACCAGCCTCCTGAAGGCTCATAGCTTCCCATTGTGAGTCTAGGCTTGCGCAAGACAAAAGGCAGAATGGGGTCTGTCCTCTGGGTTCCTGGAAGCTGTTGCTGTGGCCCTACCACAGAAGGCTCCAAGACCACCATGCAGCTCAAGGTCTGGAATGGATGACAGGGTGGGCTGGGGTCGGGTAGATTCCTAGAGCCTCAGACTAAAGCTCTAAGGCCTCAATGCATGATTCTGGCCTATATAATTACGCAATGGCTCATCTCAGGAATCAGTCTAGTGACTGATTAATTAATACATTTATGATCCAAATTTATCTCCTTTGAGTATTATTGAGGCATTTCTTTCTGTTCTTATGACTTAGAGGCAATATAGAAAAAACATGAACTGGTATCAGACAGCTCCAGATATGAATTTGGATTCTGTACTTACTAGCAGCGTCACCTTGGGCAGCTTACTTCTCTAAGCCTCAGTTTCCTTATCTGTATGATGGGATTATTGTAACTTTTTTTTTTTGGAAATGTACTCTTGCTCTGTCATCCAGGCTGGAGTGCAATAGGACAATCTCAGCTCACTGCAACCTCCACCTCCCAGGTTCAAGTGATTATCCTGCCTCAGCCTCCTGAGTTGCTGGGATTATAGGGACCCGCCATCATGCCTGGCTAATTTTTGTGTTTTTGTAGAGATGGGGTTTCACTATGTTGGCCAGGCCGGTCTTGAATTCCTGACCTCAGGTGGTCCACCTGTCTCAGCCTCTTAAAGCGCTGGGATTACAGGCGTGAGCCACCGCACCCAGCCAGTAATTTTGAGGATTAAATGACATAATGTATGAAAAATGCTTAGTATTGCAACTGCTAAATAAGTGTTTCTCTTTTTTTCCGATATCTTTTATAGTGCTAAATAAGTGTTTCTCTTTTTTGCTGATACATTTTTATAGTTCTATAAAATGTTTATTTTGGGGTTCTATTACAAGTAAGATAGTTTTTATAAGGAACTGAAGTCATGCTCACATAATTATGGTATACAATGCCACCATTGATTAGGAATAGAGAGGATTGTCACTCCTTAACGTAGAACAGAGAACTGTGGAAACACACACTGGGCACAGAATACACTTCTGCTTTAGGAAGGTACTTTGACCATAATAAAGATAACCCTTCATTTCTGAGTTTCTTTTGTCATTTAAGTTTGTCTTCTTTTTTCTTCTCTTTTCCTTTTTTTTTTTTTTTTTTTTTGAGACATGGTCTCGCTTTATTGCCCAGGCTGGGGTGCAGCGGCACAGTCTTGGCTCACTGCAGCCTTGGACCTCTCAGGCTCAAGTGATCCTCCTACCTCAGCCTCCTGAGTAACTGAGACTACAGGCAGGCACTGGCACACACCATCATGCCCAGCTAATTTTTAAATTTTTTGAAGAGATGGGGTTTTGCCATGTTGCCCAGGCTGGTCTGGAACTCCTGGGCTCAAACAGTCTTTCCATCTCAGTCTCCCAAAGTGCTGGGATTACAGGCGTGAGCCAGCACGTCCAGCCCAAATTTGCCTTTCTTATGAAGGAGAAGCATGGATTCGCTGTGATAGTAATTACAGCCTTGCAAGCCTGCAGGAATAGCGGCAGCCGTGGGTCTCTCTGAGTCAGCACTTTGTTTGGAATCAGAGGCCTGCTTTTCATCTTTAACCATCTCTCTTTTTCTGGCAGAAACAGCAGGTGTCAGCAAGGAGGCTGTTGTGGGGGCCAGTACAGTTGTTGTAAAACAGAAATCTCTCTAATTAGGTCTTTTCCCATGGCTGTGGTAGCCTAAGAGCTGCAGTCTCAGCCCCAACTCGCAGCAGTTTCCTTTTCCTGATTCAGGCAAGTAAGGTAAATATTTTCCCTACAAAATTTTCTACCAATTTCATTGATCTCTGGAAGGAGCCAGAGGCCCTGTCAACCAGCAAAGCTGTGAAGGAGAAGATAGAGCCTTTTCCTCAATGCAGCTCTAGCTGCCTAGTCTGCTGAACTGTGCATGTGTTCCCACGGCTGGTAGAAGAGCAGAGGCTCATTACATGAAGCCTGACCCAGATTTGTGGCCCAATGGTTTGCAGCCTTGAAGCCTGTGGGCAGGGCCACCAGCGGGAATTGGATATTGACCGGGGCTGGGGCCTCTGGGAGCTCTGACATTGGAAGACACCTGCATGTTCACAGTGAACTTGGGATATTTCTAAATTCAGGGCTTAGCTAGGAAACGAGAGTATAACCTGGTTAGTGTGGTGGAAACATTCTGGGCTTTGGACTCAGACAATTCTGGGTTCACATTCCAACACAACCAGTAGGTGGCTCCGAACCTCGGTTTTTCATCTGTAAGAAGAAAAGTGCTCAGCATGGTATCTGACTACCAGGGAACTTAACCTCTGAGACTTGTTGGTTTGTTTTTTAAACTGCATAACGAGGTCTGAAGATAGAAACTCTTGGTATTGGATCAGAGGCTCGATGACATTAAGGTTGACATCTTTATGATTCTCTTGATGTTTTCTTCTTACTTGTCAACTCTTGATTCAAGGTGGCTGCTGCAATTCCAGACATCAGGTCAGTGTCCAAAGCAGGAAGAAGGAGAAGGAAAATGCTGGCTTCTTCAGTTCCGTTTGTAGAAACTCTTGGCTGCCTTCTGCTTATGTCTTATTCTAGAATTATGTCACACAGCCATTCCCTGGCAGCAAGAGAATCTCAGAAGGCGAGCATTTAGCTTTCTAACTGCCACAGGAGATGGTGGTCAGGGAAAAGGGGATTGGGAGTGAATTAGCCATTTATCAACATTTGCCACAGCTCCTTTCCTTTAATTATAAGGAATTGTCCTTTTAGCTTTATCTTGATGGTTGTTTCCCACTTGGAATTACTGTGTCTGAATCTCTCTCTTTCACTTTCTCTCCCTCTTTGCTCCCTTTCTCTGCCTCTGTCTTGTGGCAGCTTGAATCCTTTTGAAAGTAATTGATGAAGAAATCAACTGCTCAATACTCTTAGGCTTGTAGAGTCCCCAGTTTCCCCTCATACACACCAATGAAGCCCAGGTTTGGTGGTGGGTAGGGCTCCCAGGGGTGAGTGGGGGACTCCTACCTGAAACAATGGAGAACGTCAAACCAAGGAAGAGATCAGAGCCCCAACTCCTAACTTACCTATGGAGCTAGTGACTTGAAACCTGGGCGGTGAGAACCAAGGGTGATATCTAGAGCAGGACTGTTTAATAGACATACAGTGTGGCCCACATGTGTACTTTAAAATTTTATAGTAACCATATTTAAAAGGTTAAAATAAATGGATACAATGAATTTTAATAATATATTTTAAAATTACCCATATCTGAAATAATATTTTCACATGTACTCAATATTCAACATTATTGAGATTTTACCTTTTTTATTCTAAATCTTTGAAATCTAGTTCGCATTATATACTTACAGCATATCTCAGTTTGGACTGGTTACATTTCAAGTGCTTCATAGTCACATGTGTCTAGCGGCTGTTGGATTCGGTAGTGCAGGTGAGAGGGAAGGTTCTCAGTCATGTTTGACTGAATATCTCCTTTTTATAACAAAAGATTTGTATTGCCCTCTGCCATCCTAACATGAAATTTATACATACTATAACTTGTATCTGCAAGGGTGGGCTCAACAACTACAACAAACAGACTCCAAAGTGTATAGGGCTCCAACTGTAACCACCCAAGGAGTTGACCTTGCCTGCTGCCCAGACAGAGCCAGGGGAATTGCAATAGAGAAAGAGCCGGTTGTGTGGGAGACTGGAGGTTTGTTATTACTCAAATCAGTCTCCCCGAGCATTCAGGGAGCAGAGTTTTTAAGGATAACTTGGTGGGTGGGGGAAAGCCAGTGAGCCAGGAGTGCTGATTGGCCAGAGATGAAATCACAGGGAGTTGGACCTGTCTTCTTGTGTTTAGTCAGTTCCTGGGTGGGGGCCACAAGATCAGATGAGCCAATTTATTGATCTGGGTGGTGCCAGCTGATCCATCAAGTGCAGGGTCTGCAAAATATCTCAAGCACTGATCTTAGGAGCAGTTCAGGGAGGGTCAGAACCTTGTAGCCCCCAGCTGCAGGACTCCTAAACTGTAAGTTTTAATCTTGTGGCTAATGTTAGTCCTACAAAGGCAATCTAATCCCCAGGCAAGAAGGGGGTCTGCTTTGGGAAAGGGCTGTTACCGTCTTTGTTTAAACTATAAACTAAATTTCTCCCAAAGTTAGTTCAGCCTACGCCCAGGAATAAACAAGGACAGCTTGGAGGTTAGAAGCAAGATGGAGTGGATTAAGTTAGATCTCTTTCACTGTCTCAGTCATGATTTTGCGAAGGCTGTTTCAAAACACACATAACAGAAATTAAGTTCTTACTCTTTTTTTTTTTTTTTTATTATACTTTAAGTTCTAGGGTACATGTGGATAACGTGCAGGTTTGTTACATATGTATACCTGTGCCATGTTGGCGTGCTGCACCCATCAACTCGTCAGCACCCAAGTTCTTACTCTTTTACCACTTCTGCATGTATGTTCCTGGTCAGCAGACAACTTTTCTCCATGTGGAGGTTCAGGAATGAAGGCTCCTTTGAGTTTTTGGTGCTTACTGTTGTTATGCATATTGCAGCCTTCTTCTTATGTGTGTCTGGGGAGCAGACAGGCTAACAGAACATGGAAGGAGCATAGTGCTTCTTAAAATTCTCAGCTCAGAGATAGCATACAGCACATTCCATTGACTTGAACTTGTCACAGTCATTTGAACAAACTTAACAGCATGGGAGCTGGGAAATGTAGTGTAGCTGTGTGCCCAGGAAGGGTAAACTTAGGTGAATAGCCGCCCCTACCTATGCTCATATTTTTAAAAATTAAAAAATAAAATATAAGGAGCTGCAATGTAAAGGAGAAATCAAAGGAAACTAATTATAGTAAAGTAACATATCTTTCAATAGCATGTATTTCCACATACATGTCTAGCTACATGAGAATAATAAAAGAGATGCTTGCTCCTCAATTTGGAGTCACCATAAATGTGATGGGTGCAAATGCTGGGGTGTGATGGGGTGATCAGATACCTGCAGTGACTTTATTAAGATTAAAAGAAAAAAAATTCTTGGCCGGGTGTGGTGGCTCACGCCTGTAATCAATCCCAGCACTTTGGGAGGCTGAGGTGGAGGGATCACCTGAGGTCGGGAGTTAGAGACCAGCCTGACCAACATGGAGAAACTCTATCTCTACTAAAAATACAAAATTAGCTGGGCGTGGTGACACATGCTTGTAATCCCAGCTACTCGGGAGGCTGAGGCAGGAGAATCGCTTGAACCCGAGAGGCGGAAGTTGTGGTGAGCCGAGATCATGCCATTGCACTCCAGCCTGGGCAACAAGAGTGAAACTCCGTCTCAAAAAAAATAAAAAAATAAAAAAATAAATAAAATAAAATAAAATAAATAAATAAATAAATAAATAAAATAAAAATTCTTTATGAGTATTTGTAAAAACAGAGTTAGAGGCTAGGTTCAGAGCATTTTAAATGGATTTTTCACTTAAGCCTCTAGTAAGACATTTGGAAGTCATGTAGCATGTGGGGCAATTCTTTGTTTTATTACGGAGAATGGGTCATTTAGTATTCCAGGCCCTGAGATTTCCAAAGTGCCTCCCAGGGAATGGTTCTGCCATTTCCCCAGTGAAAACCTTGTGTGGAGGAGAAAGGGAAAATAGATATTGGAAGGCAAAGAGCAGTAGGAAGATGCTTTGCACCCTTCCCCATCATTGATCTTTGCCATCTTCCTATAGGATTTCCCGTATTCTCAATTCACCTCTGTATGAAGCCTTCTTGCCAACTATCCCCAGGGCCCTTTCAGCAATCCCCTTATGTTCCCCAAGCGCTTAATGTTTTCTGCAATAAAACTAGATGTTTTTCACTTAATGAAAAGGTACAAAATCATAGTAGGAAGAGTAGTTTAGGTTATCATTTTACTTAGTACCAAATAATTCGGGGTGTTTTTTTTTTTGTTTTTTATTTTTATTTATTTTTTTTTTTGAGACGGAGTCTCGCTCTGTCACCCAGGCTAGAGTGCGGTGGCCGGATCTCTGCTCACTGCAAGCTCCGCTCCCGGGTTTACGCCATTCTCCTGGCTCAGCCTCCCAAGTAGCTGGGACTACAGGCGCTCGCCACCTCGCCCGGCTAGTTTTTTGTACTTTTTAGTAGAGACGGGGGTTTCACCGTGTTAGCCAGGATGGTCTCGATCTCCTGACCTCGTGATCCGCCCGTCTCGGCCTCCCAAAGTGCTGGGATTACAGGCTTGAGCCACCGCGCCCGGCCAATTCGGGGTTTTTTGTATTCCTTGAATGGGACTTCGGAATGATCACTTTCTTCCTATTGCATTACCGCGTTTCCTCAGAAGGTGGCACTAGATGCCATGTTGTGGGTTGCCCCGTGGTGGTAAGTCTAGCTGTGTTTCCTTGATGCTTCTGCCTCTTAAGACTAATTTTCAACAGTAGGTGGGTGTCCACAGTTAACCTTAGGGCCTCTCTGCTGTTCAGTATTGGTAGTAACCAAGATAGAAGAAAATGTCGCCGTTTTTCATTTAGGTGGGGTTAACTTTAATACAGTCAACTATAAAAAGGTAAAATTGACCAGGTGCAGTGGCTCATGCCTGTAATCCCAGCACTTTGGGAGGCCGAGGCAGATGGATCATTTGAGGTCAGCAGTTCGAGACCAGCCTGGCCAACATGGTGAAACCCCGTCTCTACTAAAAATACAAAAATTAGCCGGGCGTGGTGGCGTGTGCCTGTAATCCTAGCTACTCGGTAGGCTAAGGCACGAGAATTGCTTGAACCTGGGAGGTGGAGGTTGCAGTGAGTGGAGATTGCACCACTGCAGTCTAGCCTGGGCGACAGAGCAAGATTCCATCTAATAATAATAATAAAAAATAAAAGGTAAAATTAAATGGCATAATCACATTCTAGTGAATACTTTAGCGTGTTTCAGTTCCTTGAAATGTTTTAGCCATTCCCTCAGCAAATGTTGATTATGCAATTACTACAGTGTTATAATGCATCTAAATTTAGCTTTTTAAAGACACAAATTCTCTGAATGCACATTTCTCTGAAACTTCCCATAGTTGTGAAACTGCAAAGAGGAAGAATATTATTAGATGAAAGCTGTTAATATCCTTATCAGTCACTGTAATGATGTAGTTTAACATACTTCTCTTGGTAAACATCTAATCTGTAGATTTCATTTTTGGAAATTTAGAGTAAACATATAGGATTAATAAAGAGGTACCTCTTGGGGACGGATGACTGACCATCCAGACAAATCTCACATGGTTTCATTCCACAGCAATTGGTTTCTGAGCACCTAAGACCCATATTAACAACACCCACAAGAGACTTGTGCAGAAAAACCACAGCACTAACTTACTGTTTACGTAATATACTTATGTTTGCTCAATAACACATTCCTTTTCTTGAAACAAATTTATGTGGAAAATGAGATTATAAACAGAAGATTCTTATCAGGCTTGGAGTCAGCACCAGAGAGTTGGCCGAATGATCTTACAGTGGTGTCATCAGATAGACTGGTAACATGGATTGGACTCTCAGGGTGGGCTGGCCCTCTCTCCTTAGCTGTACACCGCCCGCCTTCGCTCCTCTGAGTCCTCCTCTTCTGTAGTTTCTTTGTTGACCACACATCCTCATTAACCACACAGTCCCCACTAATCACACCCCACACTGATATGTCTTTCTCAGATATGTTAAATACATTCAGTCATTTGTAGTTGGCCTTGCCTTGAGAGCCATGATTCCTCTTCAAGTGGTTTCTCTTCAAGGACATCACTTGGAAGGTGCATGCAACTTAAGCTCCTATGCCACTGGCTAGGGCAGAGGTTCCCAAACCCTCTCAATTCTCTGCGCCTTAGTATCTCGGTCTTTCTTTCATGGCCCCCCCAGGCCAAAAGCAATAACTAGCATTTCAAACAACTTAATATGTATCTATGTCCTAACAACTTAGTAGCTGTTTGAAAAAATAATACATATAAATTAAAATATTATTTTTTCTCTCAATTTTCTTCTTAAATAACTACAACTATCTTAAACCTTGCAATCAAACTAGATATCACCACCTTTATGTCTTGTTCCACATTGATTTTCATACTGTTTTTGCTTTTTATTCCAGCAAGTACCAAACCCCCAGCTTTTTAAGATGCAACACCATCTACAAGAATATAATGCAATTTGATGTTGAAATTGGGAACTACTGGGGCCGGGCGTGGTGGCTCATGCCTGTAATTCCAGCACTTTGGGAGGCCGAGGCGGGTGGATCACCTAAAGTCGGGAGTTCAACACCAGCCTGGCCAACATGGTGAAACCCTGCCCCTACTAAAAATACAAAAATTAGCTGGGTGTGGTGGTGCATGCCTGTAATCCCAGCTACTCAGGAGGCTGAGGCAGGAGAATCGCTTGAACCTGTGAGTCAGAGGTTGCAGTGAGCCGAGATTGCATCACTGCACTCAAGCCTGGGCGACAGCACGAGACTCTGTCTCAAAAAAAGAAAAAAGAAATTGGGAGTTACCTCTAGCTAGTAGTAGTACATATGGTGTCCAACAGATGTCAACTATCACTGGGTTTCCCTCAAAAATTTAAAATAGTCACAGCGCTCCTATGAGTTTACTGTGGTTCCCTGGGTACCTGTGACACAGTTTGGGGATTGTGGGGCTAGAACTTAGTCAAATGGCTCCATGTAGCTGCAAGGGGACTGGGAAATAGACTCTATTGAATTTGGTGGTCTCTGCTCTGAATTAAATGTTAATTTTCATATTTTTACTTTCACAGGGATATCTTAAATTGCTATTTATAAATTCTTGAAGGGAAGCTGATTATTGCTTCCTTGTAATAATAATAATTATAATAATGGTCACCATTTTTTGAGCAGTTTTATATAATAAGCACCCTGCTAAGGTGCTTCTCCTTTGTGCTGTCACTTAATTCTCACAATACCTTACCACGTAGGTACAAACATTATTCCTATATAATAAAATGATGGGACATATATATCTATGTATATACATAGATATATATAAAAATATGAAAGAAACACATTAAGTATCTTGGCCAAAATCATATAGCAACAATGTGGCAAAGCAGATTTGAACCAGGCTGTCTGATTTTAGCGTTAACTCTCTTAACCAGCACGCAATATTACTTTTGACATTTACTGACTACAAAAATGAAGAGCAATATTACATATTTGTGTTGGCATTATTTACTATTCTACCTATGCTGAATAATTAAATCAGTATTACCTTTTACACAGTAACTCTCTTCAAAGGATTCAAAAATTGAGTTCTTACAATGCCATGGAGCCAGCATGAATGAGAAGAGAGACTTGCTCAAAATAACTGTGTTAACTTCTCCCAAATTCTAGTCTGAGATAATATAGATAGGAAAAGAGGTGACTGATATTCTTTCACCCAACTTTCCTGCAGAGGCGCGACATGACAGCATTTTGCTAACATCTTGACCACCTGTTTTTGTTACAGGAGGCCGAGGGGAGGATGGCGCCCCCATCATCACGTTCCCAGAGTTTTCGGGGTTCAAACACATCCCAGATGAAGACTTCCTGAATGTCATGACCTACCTGACTAGCATCCCCAGGTGAGCTGAGTACAGTCTCCTGCCGCCTTAGGCACTGGCTTTATTCCACCCTTCCCATGTGGCAGGGCTGGGTTGAGACATAGACTTCCATGAGCACAGTTTACCCTGGTATGCATAATAACCCAGCTGGCTTCTGTCACCCATCAGTCACGAACAAGGAATGTGGACAGGGACTGGAAAACAATGACAAACAAGTCTCAGTTTTGACTCTGTTTGCACACCGGAGGGACAGAGTAAACAGTGTCGAGTGGATGGAAAACTGATTGAGCAGCTGTGTTGCCTTTGTTCCTTAGGCTATTACTTTATTTTTATTTTTTATTTTTGAGATGGAGTCTTGCTTTGTTGCCCAGGCTGGAGTGCAGTGGCACGATCTTGGCTCACTACAACCTTCGCCTCCTGGGTTCAAGCAATTTCCAGCTAATCTTTTTTTTTTTTTTTTTAGCAGAGAGGGGTGTCACCATGTTGGCCAGGCTGGTCTCGAACCCCTGACCTCAAATGATCCCCCTGCCTCGGCCTCCCAAAGTGCTGGGATTACAGGCTTGAGCCACCGCGCCCGGCGGATGTTTTTTCTTTTACACCTTTTTCTTTAGTTTTTTCTTTTACCCATCTTATTTCTTCAGAGAAAGTTGTGGATTTATTTTGAATGCATTTCTTCAAAGTTAGTACTTAAATATATTTCACTGATTTCCCCCTTTCCTCCTCCCTGCCTCGGTCATATGCCATTTATTAATGCAGATATAAGGATGTGGGAAATCCTTTGTTGCTGTGAGGGAAACACACCACACCTGTCTCACGGCTTTGCTCAGGTGTTTCTCTGCGGGACACCTCTGCCTCTCTTTTAGGCCTGACTCTTACTCATTCATCAGCCCTCAACTCTGACCTCATCCCTTTGATGAAACCTTCCCTCACCCCAGTTCTGTTTTCACAGAATCTTTTAAATTTCCACAGAACCCCAGGGTTTACCTTTGCCTATGGAAATTACTTGTCTATGGAAATTATTTCTGCCTCTTCCAGTAGACTGTGAACTTCTTAAGAGTAGGGGCAAATGCTTTGCTTTGCTTCTCTTTCTTTTTCAAAATCTGCAGCCCTAGTCCAGTGCCCAGTGTATGGTTGGTTCTCAGAACTAATGTTGGTAGAGTTTTCAGTTTTGATAATGATTCATTCCAGATGGTATTTGTTGTGGGGTGATGAAGGGGTTAAAATATGCTATTCTGTACTATGCGCCATAAAAAAGAATGAGTTCGTGTCCTTTGCAGGGACATGGATGAAGCTGGAAGCCATCATCCTCAGCAAACAAACACAGGAACAGAAAACCAAACACCGTATGTACTCACTCAGAAGTAGGAGTTGAACAATGAGAACACATGGACACAAGGAGGGGAACATCAGGCACCGGGGCCTGTTGGCGGGTCGGGGGTGAGGGGAGGGAGAATATTAGGACAAATACCTAATGCATGCAGGGCTTAAAACCTAGATGATGGGTTGATAGGTGCTCCAAACCACCACGGCACATGTATACCTATGTAACAAACCTGCACGTTCTGTACACGTATCCCAGAACTTAAAGTAAAATTTAAAAAATGCCATTCTGGCATATTGACTATTTAAGTTAAAAGCACTTGAAAAACAGCAGGTACAAGAAGATCACTTCGACTTTTGTGCTGTTTCTTAAGAGAAGAAGATGGAATTCCTATGTGAAAGACACTCTCTAGGGACTAGAAGGAAAGGTAACTTAGAGAATATTGCACAGACCTTGTTAGAAACTCTTATTTTTTAAGCTTCCCCACATAATTTGTCACATTTTCACAGTTTACTATTCTTTATTCAATCCAATATATAAGTAACTGACTCTGACTGATTCTTTGGTCTTCATTTCTTTATGAGTGCTGCTGTGCCATGTAAAACACTTATGAATAAATTTCTATGCTTTTCTCATGTTAATCTATGTTTTGTTGATTTAACTCTTGGACCCAGCCAGGACCCTAAAACAATAAAGGTGAAGTTTTTCCATTCCTATAGTGAGAAGGGGGACCCTGATAGAGAGGGGAACCCCAGCTGTTATCAACTTGGGTTTTAAGAAGTTGAACTTGAACTCTGTCTTTGGCCCAGTGGCATTTCAGGACAACATACCGTCAGTTTAGCAACTTCTTCTTCCGTCGGAGCGGCAGGGAAGAGGGTGAACAGGGAGGTAGACAGTAGGAGGAGTGTCCCCTGTCCCCATTCTCCTTATATTTGTTTTAAGTTCAATGTCTAATTTTACTTAATCCCCAGGGATACAGTCAAATGCTAAGTTAAATGGAGGATTTTCATCTTGCATTTGCAGCCTTTTCCAAATCATGCTGAAGACTGCTTAGGGAGTGCCCCTGGACTGTGTGGTGAGAAGCAGGCAGGGTTATCATCCCTATCTCACAGATGGAGATGAGAAGATCAAACAGGGGCTACTGTTTTGGATTTCCTTGTTCTGCTGTAGGCTCCTTGTACAATTGCTTGTGACCTAGGGAATATTTTCCTTTCCTAGAATGCTGTTTGTCTTTCGGGAAAGAGTGGCTGTCTGGCCAGTTATTCCCCTTTCTTCTTCCGCTTTTGCTCGCACTGCTTGCTGCCCCTCCCCTTGTTCCTTTCCACAAAAAATGGAGACAAAGGGTGAGAAGGCCTGAAAGGGCAACTTGACCTGGACCTATGTCTAATTTCCATTTTGGATTTCAAAGAATGTAACCACCCTTGTTCATTTTGTGATTCCTATTTGTCATGATTTGCATCTTTTTATATGTTACATAGTTATCCAGTACCAGAGTCCTTCCCAATTGCAAAATGTTTTATAGACAGGTGGCAGAGGGCTCGTGGATGGAATAAAAAAAGAATTGATATGCTACAATAGGAAAATGGCAGGATACTTGGGGTTGGGAAGTGTTATCTTTGTGCCTGAAATTAATTAGGATCTCGCGTTGTGAGAGGGTTGGGCAGGTACAGAAAGGCTTCCCACAGTAACTCATTCTTCAGCAGACCTCTGTGAGAGCCCACAGCATGTAGGGTGCTGTGTACCATGCTGTAAAGGGCTGAAAAACCTCAAGACAATGTCGTAGACCATAGGAAACTCATCACATGACTCTGTTATCAATATATTTTGTGAAATGTGTAAATAAAGTGTTACAGGAGCTCAGAAGACAGAAAGTCACTTCGACAAGAAAAAAAGGGAAAACTTTAGGAGAAAAGGGCGTTTCAATCCAGACCCCTAAGAGAAGGTTCTTGGACCTTATGTGGGAAAGAAGTCAAGGTGAGTCACAAAATGCAGTGAAACAAGCAAGCTTATTAGAAACTACTCTGTTACAGAGTAGGGCGCCCTCAGAAAGCAATAGGAGGAACGCATTGACTTTAAGTTTTTCTTATATTGGGGTCTTGTCTATATAAAGATTAAACTAAGCTGTGCCTATGTGCGGATGAGCAGACAGTGTGACAAAACTTATTATTCTATTGATTTAAAGAAAACTAACCTTGACATTTTAGTGTGTGAGAACATCAAAGCATAACTATAATTTTTTGAAAACATTTGTTGTTATGGTATTGGGACATCTGGACTTTCTGTTGTTGTAGTATCCTTAGGCTGTTTTCTCAACCATAAACATCTTATGACCATGGGTCATGGTTGGCAAGGAATGTGCTTTGTTAGTCTCAAGACAGAGCTGAACTTAAAACTGTGTCACCTTTGCTGTCCTCGGTTCCTGCCTTCCTAACAAAATGTCCTTGAAGGGATGGTACAGTTTCTACAGATAGATATAGAAGGGAGCATTCCAGAGAGAGAATAGGATAGTGTTGAAGAGCTTTGAACACAGCCCAAACCTGGATTGAAATCCAGATCCTATTGCTCACTAGCTAGGTGGTCTGTGGCAAATGACCTGGCTTATGTTTCTTTCTTTCTTTTTTTTTTTTGAGATGGAGTTTCCCTCTTGTTGCCCAGACTAGAGTGCAGTGGCACGATCTCAGCTCACTGCAACCTCCGCCTCCCGGGTTGAAGTGATTCTCCTACCTCATCCTCCCAAGTAGCAGGATTACAGACACGTGCCACCACACCCAGCTAATTTTTATATTTTTAGGAGAGACAGAGTTTCACCATGTTGGCCAGGATGGTCTCAATCTCTTGACCTCGTGATCCATCCGCCTCAGCCTCCCAAAGTGCTGGGATTACAGGCATGAGCCACTGCGCCTGGCCAATCTGGCTCCTATTTCTATCTAATGCAGGGTCTGAAGTTTTCAACAGAGTGTCTTTGGGGAATTACAGAGCATCCAGTTTGACCAGAAGAGAGTGAGGCTGCTTTTCAGATGGTGTTGAGAAACGAGGGCTGGAAAGAGTTGGAAACAGATTGGGCAAGGCCTTTAACCCCAAGTGAAGGAGTTGAGGCACAGTGAGTAGGAAGAGGCCATTTTCCTGCAAGAGGGTTGGAGGAAGAGAGTGAGGAGCAGATTTATCTGGTGATGGTGTGCAGGATGGATTGGAGGGAGCAGGAAAAGGAGGCAGGGACACCAGTTAGGGGCTTCTACATTAAGACAGGTGCAAAATGAAGAGGGATGATGGCCTGAGAACTGGATAGGAAGGGATGGACAAGAAGACAGGCCTTGGGGACTGGTGGAGGTTGGGAAGGAGGAAGAGGGAGAAGCTATGGAAGACGCTTGGTTTTAGGAGCCTTACAATTGTATCCTATTACTCTAAGTCTGGTTGTGTGGAGTTGGATGTGTGGAATTCAGGCCTCATTTTGGTTTTGATGGTCTCATCACGATTTATTTTAAAACTTTTTCTTATCAAAGCCATGCTAAGACAATGGTTCTCAACCTCAACTGCATTTTAGGATTGCCCAGGGAGATTTTAATTCACGATGTCCAGACCATAATTCAGATGAATTAAATCAGGATTTCTGGGAGTGAAACCTGGGTTTCAGTGGTATCTCATCTCACTGGTGATCCCCATTGCAGCCAGGGGTGAAAGTGCTGTACTAGGAGTGGACAGGGAGAAGCTGTGGTGAGACAGAACAGACATTTGAGGGGCGTGAAGAAGAGAACCTGGAATCAGACTTAGCTTTCAGATAAAGTGAGGTGGTAGTGAATGTGCAGAAGTTGAAAGTCGGAGGGAGGGCTGTTCCCACGTCCTTTACTTTTGCTATCATGGTTCTGTATTTCTTTCCTTAAAAGCAATATATAAAAAGATTCAATTTCTTGAGCTTCTGTGACCCTGGAATTTCTTCGTGAATTATGTATAGTACTGTACATAAGGAACTATTGAATTACAAACCTTCCCACATGAATCTTATGATATTAAAATAAATAAATACTAAAAAATACACAGAAATCATTACCCCATCACCATTCTGTTTCCAAAAACAGCTGAGGGTGAGGTTTAGCCTATCAGGTGCCATCTGCTTTATAAATTGTACTACTAGTGGTTTTCACAGTCCAGCTTATAACAATAGCATAGTAAATCCTAGTGGTCAGTTTCTCAGAATGCAAGACATTATCGTTTAAAACATGTCACCTGTGGCTACAGAGTGGCGCCAAGTGGTCTGAAAAGGCATTAGTAAAATATTCTGAGCCACAGAGATGGAGCTGAACTTGGGTCACCCTCGGTCTCCTAGGCTCCTGCCTAACAAGATGTCCTTGAAGGAAGGTACAGTTAACTACTTTTCCGTCACAGTTGTTGGTCCTGCAATCAACATTTGTATAACTAAGCATGGATATTTATCACTATGTTTCTCTACTCAGTTTCCTTATTTTAACTTTCAGTTCTGGGTGCATTATTAGAATGGATTGGAGAAAGTACTTTTATTAGATGGTGCAAGAGCAGTATTTCATATCAGTGGTTAATTTTGTGATTGTTTCTATTTCTTTTCTTTTCTTTTTGAGACCAAGTCTCACTCTGTCGCCCAGGCTGGAGTGCAGCGGCGTGATCTCGGCTCACTGCAACCTCTGCCTCCTGGGTTCAAGCAATTCTCCTGCTTCAACCTCCCGAGTAGCTGAGACTACACAGGCAGATGACATCATGCCCGGCTAATTTTTGTATTTTCAGTAGAGACAGGGTTTCACCATGTTGGCCAGGCTGGGGTTGTTTCTATTTCTAAAGGACTTTTCTATAATGAATCTATTGAGGGACCTATTTAAGTTAGAATAATTTTTCTACATTCATTTTCCTCACATACAGTGTGATGAATAGTTTTTGGAGTTAGTTGTGTCCTCTTTTAAGTAAAGTGACCTAAAATGCGGTCTGATATTTGTACTCTAGGAAGGAATAGGAGAAGAACAGTGTTATTATTTGGCCTGTGAATTGTGATGAGACTTACTCCTTTGTATTGAAAGACTCAGTGGGATTATAACAACTTCTCAGCTTTAGAAACCAGCCTCACCAGAGAAGCGAGTGCAATCGGGGCTTCTTAATATTGTGGAGTGTGAAGGGAGAATAAACCTAGGGACCCCCAAATCATTAAGCCAAAGGGAAGTGAAGCTGGGAGGTGCATCAGGCAAACCTGCCTCCCATTTTATTCCTAAAGAAGATAACTACAAAGATTAAAAGACTATATACCTCCCTCACAATTTGCCCACAAGGGAGTTCCTTATGGAAAAAAGACGGATGGAACTCAGAGTTATCCCTCTGCCCATGTGAGACAGATGCCTATCTGATTGCTTCCTCTGCCCTCCTGTTTCATGAAGCCCAGCTGAGGCCTAAGTGACTATTCCTCTATCCTCTTCTCACATGTAAATTGTGTACGGCGTATAAGGCTAATCAGAGGCTGGGTGTGGTGGCTCACACCTGTAATCCCAGCACTTTGGGAGGCTGAGGTGGGCAAAACACTTGAGGTCAGGAGTTCAAGACCAGCCTGGCCAACAGGGTAAAACCCCATCTCTACTAAAAAAAACAACAACAACAACAAAAATTAGCCAGGTGTGGTGGCACGGCGCCTGTAATCCCAGCTACTTGGGAGGCTGATGCAGGAGAATTGCTTGGACCCAGGAGGCGGAGGTTGCAGTGAGCTAAGATCACCCCACTGCACTACAGCCTGGGAGACACAGTGAGATTCTGTCTCAAAAAAAAAAAAAAAAAAAAGACCAGGTGCGATGGCTCACGCCTGTAATCCCAGCACTTTGGGAGGCCAAGGTGGGCAGATCACGAGGTCAGGAGATCGAGACCATCCTGGCTAACACGGTGAAACCCCGTCTCTACTGAAAATACAAAAAATTAGCCGGGCGTGGTGGCAGGCGCCTGTAGTCCCAGCTACTCGGGAGGCTGAGGCAGGAGAATGGTGTGAACCTGGGAGGTGGAGCTTGCAGTGAGCTGAGATTGCGCCACTGCACTCCAGCCTGGGTGACAGAGTGAGACTCCGTCTCAAAACAAAACAAAACAAAACAAGGCTTATCAGAGACTCAAAAGAATGCAACCTTTTGTGTCTTATCTACCTATGAACTGGAAGCCCCCCTCACCCGTCGAGTTGTCCTGCCTTTCCGGAATGACTAACGGACATCTGACATGTATAGATTGATGTCTCACGTCTCCTTAAAATGTATAAAAGCAAGCTGTACCTCAAGCACCCTGGGCACATGTTGTCAGGACCTCCTGAGGCTGTGTCAGGAGTGCGACCTTACCCTTGGCTAAGTAAACTTTCTAACTTGATTGAGACCTGTCTCAGATACTTTTGGGTTCACAGAAGGCAATGGAAAATACTGTTTTTCAAGTGTCTAAACAACATTAACGAGCAAAAGTACTGCTTTGATGGAGTAGCTGGAGTGAGGTATGGTTTTCACTGGACTGGCTGTGGAACTGTGTCCCAAAGGGTCAGGGAGATGAATTCATTCATCTGACTCGTCAGGATAGGAATCCAGAGTGTACAGTCATGTGGGTGACTGTGTTGCCCAAGGAGGGTAGATTTGCTTCAGAGCCCCCAGGGAGGTTACCGGAGAGGCTAGATTTTGGGCACTCAACTGAGGCCTGAAATTAGGCACTCCATGGGTTTATTAGGAATAAATGGTGGCACTGGCAAGTAAGTCTTACGTGTCATGGAAATTTAAGTAAACTGTACTAAAGGGCAGGAAACAAAGTTAATATGCCAGGTTCTTGTCCTTCTCTATTTAAAAACTAAGGGTCTGATGGTACTTCTTCCCAGTAGAATGACCTCATGTGTGTATAATGGCTTTTCTTTGTTCATTTGCCTGGGTGATTGTTTCAGAATACCTCTATGCTGTCATGCCTTTGTGTCATCTATTCTGTTCTGTTCAGATAGAAACCCACTTTCCATCTTTCGACATTTCGATTTAGATTGCTTCAGAAATTCAAAACACAACTTTTGCTTGAATTTGTGAGTACTAATGATTGTGAATATCTGGAATTTGGTCTTAGTGGAATTATTGATGCAGGATTTTTCTTCTTGGTTACTTGGCAAGCTGGAGGCCCCGGGCCAGCGATGCCCCACCTGGGCCTTACTCGGCCACACTACTGAGCCCTAGCTTACCTGTGTTATAGCTTATATCCGCATCTGCTGGTTCCACAGGGCAGAAAAACAGTTAGGAAAGGGTAGGTATATGTAAAATAGGTGAGGGGTGGGGGTCCATCACAGGAAAGCTTGACAAATGGGAAGACAAGTTCTCAATCGGGTCTGAGGATTTAACCTGTAGCTTGGCTTTTGGGCTTTAAACGATCTTCAGCTTGGAGGTGGGGTTTCACCAGGGACCTGCCCGTATCTGCCTGGCCATTTGGCTGCCTCCTGCCACTCATTATCAATTATAAAGATGATAGCCACCTACCATAACAAGCAGCCTCTTCTCCTATTTATTATGTGATATGGGTTGTTATAGTGAAGGGGTGGTCTGAGGAATTGAGATGAAGTTCGAGAAGTTAGCGGGTGAGGGATTAGCTATAAAATTTGTGAATGTTGCCTTTTTAAAATCAAACTTTGGGTGTGGAGTAGACAACTGTTTGCCACACCCTCCAACATTCATTATGCGATCAAGAAAGTTTTCCAAGACTGTGAGCCAGAGAGGGCTTGACTTTTTACTATTTATTTACTATTGTCAACTAAAGAATGAGGAGGTTCATAAATTTGGAAAGGAGAACTTTATTTCTCATAAAGAGTTCCAGTCTACAGGGTGACCATTCTGATAGGCTGAGAAGCATAGTCTCCTGCCGGAAGCTGGAAATGGACTCTTCAAGAGAGGGGCCAGAGGGAACAGGAATTTATGCTGAGCAGGGTGGCCAAATATACATGTTCAATAAGCTATAGGAAGAGTCTGAATATTTATACAAGGAAAATTGAGCTTCTTGCCCCGTCATGGGTCCCATGTACAAAAAAATGGCAGCATTAGCATGATCTGAGAGTGGAATTTTTGGCCCTCTGATGTCAAAAAGGGAAGCAGAAGACACGCAAACCCTTACTGCACATTCTCCGTAGACTGACCAGAACCACTCTGTGATCAGTGACCTCTTATCAGGCAAAAAAGGAGAAGCAGTGTTGGGTGGTTGGTTAATATCAGTGGTAGAGTCTTTGGAAAGGGCTGGTTTCTGTGAAAGCCTTAGGGAAGAAAGCCTAATTGTGGTTAGCGAGGCAGGTGGGTAACGAGGCATGTAAGACTCTCCATTCCATCATGGCCTAGAACTCAGTTTTCAAGGTTATTCTGAGATTCCCTTGGTTAAGAGATGGTCCATTCGGTCAATTGTGGGACTTAGAATTTTATTTTCAGCTTACACTACTTATTAAGTGACTTTTTGCTATTTATTATTTACTATTCTATTGTGTCAGGAATATGGGGAAGGATTCTAGTACCATTGCCAGAATTAGTCTACCCACTTTTAAAGGAGTCTAGGCATTTGCATAAATACCTTTCTGATTGAATAATCTTTATGAATTCCATGGGTTCATAAAGATTATCATCCTCATGGAGATGATAAACGTGGCGTCAAATTTAGTAATGATGTACATTCAGTATTATCAATCAGAATAGTCCAGGTTAGAGGTCAGCAAACTTCTTCCGTAAAGAACCAGAGAGGGAAATATTTTTGGCTTTTGTTTTGTTTTGTTTTGTTTGCTCTGTTGCCCAGTCTGGAGTGCAGTGGCACAATCTCAGCTCACTGTAACCTCCACCTCCTGGGTTCAAGCAATTCTGCCTCAGCCTCCTGAGTAGCTGGGATTACAGGCACATGGACCAAGCCTGGCTAATTTTTGTATTTTTAGTAGAGACAGGGTTTCACCATGTTGGCCAGGCTGGTCTCGAACTCATGACCTCAAGTGATTTGCCCCTCCTCAGCCTCCCATAGTGCTGGGATTACAGGCATAAGCCACTGCACTGGGCCTTTTTTAGGCTTTTTGAACCATAGTGTCACTACCTCAACTACTGAACTCTACTGTTGTAGCTCAAAAGCAACCATAGACAATACTTTAATGACTATGGCTGTGTTCCAATTAAACTTTATTTACAAAGACGAGAGTGGGGTGGATTTGGCAGACAGATGGTAGTTTGTTGACCAGTGGTCTAGATTTGTGGTTCTCATACATTAGGACACAATAGAATCACTTGGAGGACTTTTTAAGACACAAATTGCTAGTCCCAACCTGAGATTTCTGATTCAGTAAGTCTAGGGGTAGGATCAAATAATTTGCATTTCAAACAAGTTCCCAAGAGATGCTGATGCTGCTGATCTGGGGAACACACTTTGTGAACTGCTGGTCTAGTCCAAGCTCATTTACAGAGGTGGACACTAAGACCATGAACAAAGGAGTTGGGTAAACTCACAAGCTGGTAAAGGAAAAACTTAGGGCTTGATTAGGATTTAGATTTTCTGGCCCCTGGCTCAGTGCTGTTCCACCATGTCATGCAGTTTTCAAATGATATAATGGTGGTTAGCTCCATGATACTAACTTGCATATTTATGTCTGTATTTCTTGATTCATCAACTTTAGACAATATCTTGTGTTTCTTTACTGTGAAAAATGAGTTTTGCATATTATGATGCTTTCTCTCTCCTCATTCCCTCTCATTCTCTAATTTTTGTTAGTTACATTGTTATTTTTAGATCACATACTGGTGATCTAGATTGAAACAACATACTTAACTTCTTTTTGGTGATCCAGCTACCTTAGATAGTATCTGTTGATTTTCTACCACGTGTTTCCATCTTTCTTTATGCTCGTCCTTCATGTTCTTCTACCTATTATATACTGTTGCTAAGATTTAGAGTGTATTTACATTTATTCTACAAGTAGTTTTTTTTTCTCTGACTATAGGTTGATTTTAAGTAATAGAAATCAGTAGGCCGGGCACAGTGGCTCACGCCTGTAATCCCTGCACTTTGGAGGCTGAGGTGGGTGAATCACTTGAGGTCAGGAGCTCGAGACCAGCCTGGCCAACATGGTCAAATTTGTTTTGTTTTGTTTTGTTTGCTCTGTCACCTAGACTGGAGTGCAGTAGCACAATCTCGGCTCACTGCAACCTCTGCTTCCTGGGCTCAAGCAAGTCTCTTGCCTCAGCCTCCTCCATAGGTGGGATTACAGGCACGTGGACCAAGCCTGGATAATTTTTGTATTTTTAGTAGAGACGGGGTTTCACCATGTTGGCCAGGCTGGTCTTGAACTCCTGACCTTGAGTGATTTGCCTGCCTTGGCCTCCCAAAGTGCTGGGATTACAGGCGTAAGCCACTGCACTGGGCCTATTTTAGGCTGGCCAAATCCCGTCTCTGCTAAAAATACAAAAAAAGTAGCCAGGTGTGGTGGCAGGCACCTGTAATACCCAACTACTTGGGAGGCTGAGGCAGGAGAATCGCTTGAACCCAGGAGGCAGAGGTTGCAGTGAGCTGAGACTGTGCCAATGCACTCCAGCCTGGGCAACAAGAAAGAAACTCTATCTCAAAAAAAAAAAAAGAAAAGAAAAGAAATCAGTAAAATGCATTTATATGCATTCTGTGATATACATTATGTATACATAATAAATTGGACCTCTCTCAAGTGACAGATGTAATCCTATGTCATTAAACCTGTATCACTGAAAGGAGGAAGCTACAAATGGTAAAGTAAAATGGGTTCTCTTTCCTTATACCCCATCAGCTACTCAAAATCATGCCGTAATTTAATTCATTTCAGATTCAGACAATAACTTTTTTATGTGCATTTTCACCTGGCATTTCTAATTGCCCTTCTTTTCTCCCTATTTTACAGAAGTGGCATATATCTTTGTTAATTATTATTAATTAACAAAGTTAATTAAATATATCTTTGTTAAGCATTATTAATATCTTGCAGATTCTTTATTATAGAGTGTGTAATGCATACACTTACTTCTTGAAGATATTCTTTTGAGGCCCTCTGGTCTGCTCTTATAATTCAGGGTTGTTGCTGTCTAGATCTACTGCAAGCTGTCAACCTGGGAGTGTTTTACATTGTGTCTCTGGGAAAGTGCCCTCTATTTTGGATTTCATTTTCATTGAAACACTTAAAAAATTATTTTATCTTCCAAAAGCATGTATGGTAAATAATTTTTTTTTTTTGAGATGGAGTCTTGCTCTGTTGCCCAGGCTGGAGTGCAGTGGTGCAATCTCAGCTCACTGCAGCCTCTGCCCACTGGGTTCCGGACGATTCTCCTGCCTCAGCCTCTCGCATAGCTGGGATTACTGGCACACGCCACCATGCCTAGCTAAGTTTTGTATTTTAAGTAGGGACAGATTTTCGCCATGTTGGCCAGGCTGGTCTGGAACTTCTGACCTCAGGTGATCTGCCCGCCTCGGCCTCCCAAAGTGCTGGGATTACAGATGTGAGCCACAGCGCCCGCCGGTAAATAAATCTTAACAGTACCTTGAACATTTGAAAATGACTATATTTGTCCTTGTATTTGATTAGTAGTTTGGCTGGGAATGGAATTTTTTATGTAAATAACATTGACCCATTGGTTTGTAGCATCCAGTGTTACTGATAACAATGCTAATCCTTCGCACAAAGATTAATCTCATTTCTTTGTAGGTAAACTGTTTATTTTGTTGTAGGTTTGAAATTTCAAACCTTTTTCCTTCTCTCCTGGGCCTTCAAACCTGAGTAAAGTCTTTCTTAGACTTAGAATTCTTTTCACTATTGTTTCTTTGAGTATTTCTCCCCTCCAACTCTATTTTCTGTTTCTGTTTCTATTTTTCATCTCTTTATCAGTTTACTTTTTACTTATATATATATGTATGTACTGAATTGTCTATTCATGTTTTTGCATTCTTCTTCTATTGAGTTTTTGATTTTTATTTTTCTCTCAATTTTAAAGAATTATTTATGTAATTGGTATATTAGCCCTTTATCTGTGATGTATATTGCAAATATTTTTCTCTCACTTCTTAATTTGTCCTTTGTCTTTGCTTAGGATGCTTTTTTCCATGCGGAATTTTTATGTCATCAAATGTATTGATTTTTCTTTTATTGTATCTAAATTTTGAGTCATTGTTAGAAAGTGTTCCTAAATCTAGGTTATAGAGCAATTCATCCAGGCTTTCCTGTAATATAGTATGCTTTCTGTTTTTACTGTCAGCTCTGATGAGATTGTTTGTGGTTGGTATGAAGTATAGATCCAAGTTTATCTTTCTTGAAATGGCTATTCAGTTACCTGAACACTATTAATTTTAAAAGTCCATCTTTGCCTCAGTGACTTGAGAATTAATTGGTGTGTCTGTCTATTCATAAATGAGCAATAAACTTTTAATTATAGAGGATTTAAGTTGTTTAATATCTAGTGAGATTAATCACTTCTCCTCATCCCTTAAGCTTTGCCTTCTTTTCCAGTGTTTTCCTAACTGTTCTTTCCTGTTTTCTGTCTATTTCTCTAATTTCATAAGAAGGAAAAGAAAAGCTTGTTGGTCTTGTCATTGGGACTGTGTTATATTTATAAATCAATGTAGGGAAAAGTGAAATTTTCTTGTGTTAAAATCATCCTATCAAAAAGAAGTGTCTTTCTGTTTGTTCAAGTCTACTTTTGTGTCTTTCAGGAATGTTTACAGTTTTTTTTCTGGTATAGATTTGTAATTTTATTGTTAAGTTTTTGATCTCTTGTTGCTATTGTAAATGGGATCTATCTACCATTATATCCTTTAACTAGTAATTTTACTTTTTGTACTGTCTTTATTAAGTTTAGATATCAATGTTACGCTTGCTTTATACATAGTATTTTAAAGTCTTCTTTCATTTTTTAAAGCTCTGGAACAATTTTGTGGCATTGAGACTATATGTATATGGTCATTGATTTTGTAGAATTCCCCTGTGAAACCATCTGGGCCTTGATAACTTTTTCTTTCAGCTAAATTGGTCCTGTTTAAGTTTTATATTTCTGATGAGGTTAATTTAAGTAACATATATTTTTCTAGGAAATTGCTTATTTATATCCAGGTTTTCAAATTTTTTTGCATAGGGGTGTGCAAGGTTGTTTCTTAGGGATTTTTAATTTTTTGTTTCAGTTTCTTTTGCCATTTCTCATTTTGTGTACCTGTGCTTTCCCCTTCCTCCCCTCCTCTTTTTTCTTCTTAGGTTAGCTAGTGACTGATTTATTTTGTTAATTTTAAAAGTGGGACTTTGATTTACTAATTAGATCTATTGTTTTTTCCATTCTCTACCTTATTCATTTCTGCCTTTATCTTTAATATTGCCTTTCTGTTCTTCCTTTTGGTTTGCTTCATTTTCTTTCATTTTTTGAGTTGATAATTTACTTTGATTCTTTTATCTTGATGATATAAATGTTTAAGGCTATGAATTGTCTCCATTTACTGCTTTAAACAAACCCATACATTCTGATATGTAGTGTTTTGTCATTATATTTTAGAAATTCTGAAATTTTACTTTACATTTTCCCTTCACCAAAGAGTTATTAATAGTAAAGTTTTAAAATTTTCAAGTGTTTTCTTTGTTGACTTACATCGTGATCAATTTCTGTGGATGTTCCATGTGTACTTTAGAAGATGGTGAGTCCTCTATTATCAGGATGTAAAGCTTAAGACATAGTCATTATATCTCCCTTATTGATTATGTCATGTAGGTCTTTTATAACTTTATTGTTATGTTGTCTATTTGCTCTATCTTGTACTGAAAGCAGTGTATTAAAATCTCCTGTTTAAAGTATATTTCTCTCTACCTGCTTTTGAGACAGGGTCTCGCCCTGTCACCCAGGCTGGAGTGCAGTGGTGCGATCATGGCTCTCTACAGCCTTGACCTTCCTGAGCTCAAGCGATTCTCTCACTTCAGCCTCCCAAGTAGCTGGGTCTGCAGACATGCACCATCATGCCTGGATAATTATTTATATTTTTGTAGAGATGGGGTCTCCCTGTGTTGCCCACACTGGTCTCAAACTCCTGTGCTGAGGAATACTCCTTTCTCAGCCTCCCAAAGAATGGGGATTACAGGCTCAAGTCATCGCGCCCAGCTCACTTCCTTTATAGGAATTGATTTACTTCATAGGAATTTGATATAGTAGGGAAATTAATAACTTTGCTCTGGGTCTTCCTCTTATAGACTTTGTATACTGATAATCCCTGACTTACGATGGTTCAACCTGTGATTTTTTTAACTTTATGATGGTACCCATACAACCATTCTGTTTTCCACTGTCAGTACAGTATTTAATAAATTACATGAGATATTCAATACTTTCTTATAAAATAAGCTTTTGTGTTAGATGATTTTGCTCAACTGTAGGCTAATGTAAGTGTTCTTAACACATTTAAGGTAGGCTAGGGTAAGTTATAATGTTCAGTAGGTTAGGTGTATTAAATGCATCTTTGACTTAGGATATTTTCAACTTAAGATGGTTTTGTCAAGATGTAACCCATTGTAAGTCAAGGAGCATCTGTAGTTGGTTCTTTCTTTGTGAGTTAAATTGAAAATATTTTTCTTAGAAAAAGTGAATTAAGTCCATTCATATATATTGATAGGAATGATTTGTTGGGTGTCAATTTTGTCATCATTTTATAACTGCTAGGTGGATTATATTTACTATATTTTTATATACATATTTTCTTTGCTCTTCTTTATTTTTAACTACTTTTGGTATTTAAGAAGATTTGGAATTTCGTTCTTGTATTTATACCTTTTAAAAATGTTCTTAGTCTCTATTTTTAAAGGTAATCTTTTGCTGTCTAGTTTGTCAGTTTTTAATAATATTCTCTGACTCCCACCTATTGCCTGTACAATAATTAATGAGCTTATTCTTTTCTCTTCTCCCCTCTTTTCTTCTTCCATTTTTAAACTTGCATTACTTGTATATGTTTTTATTCTACTATGTCTGATATTAGACCTACCATTAAATATATTGAATATATCCTTTTGCTGAAGCTCCCCCAAGTTATCTTTTGATTGGATGAAGACCAACCTTTACTAGATTCTTCAAGACGGGCTTATCGCTACAAAATTCCCTGAGTTTTTGCATGTTTATAACTGTTTTTCTATTGCCTCAATAGTTGAAGGCCAGCTTGTCTTGATATAAAATTCTTGTTTCACACTTTTTGCTCATGAGTTGTCCTAGAATGCTATTACATTCTTGCCATGAATTATATGTTGCTTTGAGAAGTATGATGTCTTCCTGTTTCTCTTATCCTGATAAATCATTTCATTTTTTCCCTGAAGGTGTTGAGAATTTTTATTTTATCTTTAAAGCCAAACAGTTTACTAAGATATGTCTTACAGTTTATTGTTTCAGGTAGATTTTTCCAGGTGCCTGCTGGGCCCTTTTAGGTATATGTAGATTCAAGTTTTTTGTGTTTTTTGAAAGTTTCTTGGATTATATTACTTATATTTGAAATATTATTTCTGTTGTTTTTAGTTTTTACAGACTCCAATTATAAGCACATTGGTTCTTTTCTGTCAGGCTTCTATTTCATCCACTTTCTTTCTGACCTTTTTCATTTAAAATTTTGTTTTTTTCATTTTCATTCATTCTTGTTTGTTTTCTCAATGTTATTCACTGCCTTTTATTAAAGTTTTTGTTCAAATATGATATCCCTTAGGTTTCTTGTAATTTAGACTGCTTTTCTCATATGAGGTTGTCTTTTCCTTTTATTTTTCTGTCTTCAGTTAACTCTGATTTCACTTCTTCTCTTTTTATATATTAAGAAGTTTACTTCTGTTCTTATTTTTTGAGTTTCTTATTTAAAGTGCCACCCACTCCCTCTGTCTCCAGATGTTTGTTTGAAGACATGTAATTCAATTTGGAAAGCTATATTTTTTTCTGCTTAATGACTATATTTTTGGGAGCAATTTTCATTATCTAAAAAGTTTATTTAAAGATATACTTTATTTTATAATAGTTTTCAGCAAAATTGAATGGACAGTACAGAGAGTCCCTATATACCCCTGTTCCACACACATGCACAATCTTGGCCATTAATGTTCCCCACCAGAGTAGTACATTTGTCACAGTTGAAGAAGCTGCACTGACACATCATTGTTACCTGAAGTCCTTCGTTTACATATGGTTCACTCTGGGTACAATACATGCCATGAGTTTTGACAAATGTGTAATGACATGTGTCTACTATAATTGTAGTAATATACAAAATAGTTTCACTGCCCTGAAAACCCTCTGTGCTCCACCTATTCATCTTCCGTGCCCCAGTCCCTAGCAGTCACTGATCCTTTTACTGTTTCCATAGTTTTGCCTCTTCCAGAATGTTATACAGTTGGACTTATACAATATGTAGGCTTTTCAGATTGGCATCTTTCAGAAGACTTTCACAAGTCTTCTCATGGCTTAAAGCTCATTTCTTTTTAGTCCTAAATAATATTCCAGTGTCTGGGTATGCCACAGTTTATTTTTCCATTCACCTGCATCATGGTTATTTTCAGGTTTTGGCGATTATGAATAAAGCTTCTATAAACATCTGTGTGCAGGTTTTTGTGTAGATGTGCATCTCTGGCTCATTTGGGTAAATACTAAAGAGCAAAATTAATGGATCTTATGGTAAGAGTATGCATAGTTTTGTAAGAAACTGCCCAACTGTCTTCTAAAGTGGCTGTGCCATTTTGCATTCCCACCAGCAGTGAATGAGAGTTCCTGTTGCTCTTTGCCAGCATTTAGTGTTGTCAATGTTTAGGATTTTGATCTTTCTAATATATATGATAGTATCTCATTATTGTTTTAATTTGTAATTCCCCAAAGACATATGATGTTGAGCACCTTTTCATATGTTTATTTGTCATCTGTAAATCTTCTTTAGTGAGGTGTCTGTTCAGGTCTTTTGCCCATTTTTAAATTGGGTTGTTCATTTTCTTATTGTTGAGTTTCAACAGTTCTTTGGATATTTTAGGTAACATTTCTTTATAAGATATAAAGAAATGTGTCTTATCTTCTCATTCTATTGAAAGTAAACATTTTTATTCTTATTTTCTCTTTTTCCTCCTTATAGTAGTCTTATGTAGATGACTACTGCTTGCATCTTCCATTTAATTGACAGCTTTGGTGGTTTGGGGTGGTTTACAAGATTTCTAGTTCAAGAACATCATCTTCTGTTAGTATATCTAAATGTAGTTTCTTTGATAGATGGCCTTAAAACCTTTTTTTTTCGAGATTAAGGAAAGGGATTTGTATCCTTGTCTTTTTTTTTTTTTTAATCTTGTAAGATGCTAAATTTTACCTGTTCTTTTTGCCTTTACCACACAGCCACTGTCTTGCCTTTCTTTTCATTTTCTCTCCCAGAAGCTGTGCCTTTCCAAGGCTGCCTCTTTGATTCCTTCTCTTGTCAGTGCCCTGATGCTCCAGAACTCTTTTTCAGTACAGATTATCTTTTCTCCAAAGTTCTTGAGACAAGAGGCTGGGTGTGGTGGCTCATGCCTGTAATCCCAGCACTTTGTGAGGTTGAGGTGGGTGGATCACGAGGTCAGGAGTTCGAGATCAGCCTGGCCAAGGTGGTGAAAGCCCATCTCTACTAAAAATACGAAAATTAACCGGGCATGGTGGTGTGTGCCTGTAGTCCCAGCTGCTCAGGAGGCTGAGGCAGGAGAATTACTTGAACCCAGGAAGTGGAGGTTGCTGTGAGCTGAGATTGTGCCACTGCACTCTAGCCTGGGTGATAGAGCAAGACTCCATCTCAAAAAAAAAGTTCTTGAGACAAGAAGTATTTCAGATGTTTTCAGATTTTGGAATATTTGTGTATGCCTAATGAGATATCTTGGGATGCAACCCAAGTCTAAGCACAAAATTGACTTATATTTCACATACACATATCCTGAAGGTAATTTTATACAATATTTTAAATAATTTTGTGCATGAAACAGTTCGTATGCATTGATCCATCAGAAAGCAAAGATGTCACTCTCTCAGCCACCCATGTGGACAGTCTGTGGTGGTTTGGCATCACTGTTATTCTTGAATCTGAAATTACATGCTACTGATAAACAACTATTATCTTATACTTATTCACACTTAAGTATTTAATAGTAAATAATAAGACATACCATTATTATAGCAAAAACAAATAATGTGTTCAGGGTAACTGTATTTGTCCATTCTCACACTGCTATGAAGCACTACCTGAGACTGGTTAATTTATGAAGAAAGGAAGTTTAATTGACTCACATTTCCACAGGTTGTACAGGAAGCATGGCTGGGAGGCCTCAGGAAACTTACAATCATGGTGGAAGGTGAAGGGGAAGTAAGCATGTCTTACCATGGTGGCCGGAGGGAGACAGAGTGATAGGGGAAGTGCCACACACTTTTAAACCATCAGATCTCATGAGAACTCACTGACTATCATGAGAACAGCAAGGGGGAAATCTGCCCCCATGATCTAATCACCTCCTACCAGGTTCCTCCCTCCACATTGGGGATTACAATTCAACGTGAGATTTAGGTGGGAACACAGAGCCAAACCATATCAGTAACTAAGCAGTACAGTAGCATTACCAGCATTCTTGCATCTGCTGTTAAACAACAGCAACAAGGACAAACAACAGCAGGCTTTCAGTTTCCACCTACAATGCCATGTGTTTTGGCATACATTATGTGTTTTCTTTCTTTCTCTTTCTCTCTCTCTCTCTTTCTTTCTTTCTTTCTTTATTTCCTTTCTTTCTCTCTCTCTCTCTCCCTTCCCTTCCCTCCTTCTTTTTCTCCTTCTTCTTCTCTCCCTTCCTTCCTTCTTTCTTTCCTGCCTTCCCTTCCCTCCCTTCCTTCCTTCCTTCCTTTTTCTTTCTCTTGCTCTCTCTCTCTCTCCCTCTTTCCTTCCCTTCCCTTCCCTTCCTCTCCCTTCCCCTCCCCTCCCCTCCCTTCCCTTCCCTTCCCCTCCCTTCCCTTCCCCTCCCCTCCTTTCCCTTCCCCTCCCCTCCCCTCTCTTCCCCTCCCTTCCCCTCCCTTCCCCTGCCTTCCCCTCCCCTCCCCTCCCCTCCCCTCCCCTCCCTTCCCCTCCATTCCCCTCCCCTCACCTTGCCTTCCTTCTGATGGAATTTCACTCTTCTTGCCCAGGCTGGAGTGCAATGGTGGTATGTCAGCTCACTGCAACCTCTGCCTCCCAGATTCAAGCGATTCTCCTGTCTCAACCTCATGAGTAGCTGGGATTACAGGCATGCACCAACACACCCAGTTAATTTTCTATTTTTAGTAGAGACGAGATTTCACTGTGTTGGCCAGGCTGGTCTCAAACTCCTGACCTCAGGTGATCTACCCACCTCAGCCTCCCAAAGTGCTGGGATTATAGGAGTGAGCCACCACGCCTGGCCTAGTACACTATATGTTATTTTTCTAGGTGAGAAGAAACATCAGAAGTAGTTGAAGAAACAGGAAGAAGTGGGTCCTCTAGGGATGAGGAGGATGAGGAGGCATTCTGGATTTTTATTTATTTATTTATTTATTTATTTATTTATTTATTTATTTATTTATTTATTTATTTATTTATTTATTTATTTATTTATTTATTTTTTGAGACAGCTTCTCATTCTATCACCCAGGCTGGAGTGCAGTGGCATGCATGATCATAGCTAACTGCAGCCTTGAACTCCCGGGCTCAAGCAATCCTCCTACTTCAGCCTCCCAAGTAGCTAGGACTACACGCCTGTAGGGGCTGTCTTATCACTGCAGTCAATGTCTTTTTGGGGGAATAGTGCAAAACAGTGATGTTTCATCAGCATCCCAGGCTTATTCGGGTGTCAAATTTTCATCAGCAGTGACCTTGGCAAACTTGTCAATGAATTTCTCCATTGCTTCAGTAAAGATTTAGAATTTAAGAAAAACAGAAAAACAAACAAACAAACAAACAAAACCCCAATGAACTTTTCCACTGGAGGTGGTGGCACGTGCCTGTAGTCCCAGTTACTTAAGAGGCTGAGGAAGGAGAACTGCTTGAGCCCTGGAGTTCGAGGTTGCAGTGAGCTGTGATCAAGCCACTGTACTCCAGCCTGAGGGACAGAATGAGATCCTGTTTCTTAACAACAAATTTTCTGTAACCAGCCTGTTGAATATTCACACTTCCTTTCAATTTTCAGTTCATTGTGATAGATTTTTGCTTGTTTCATAAGCAGCATACCATTAAGTTGCACAAGTTCACTGCAGTGCTGATGGATCTACTCTTTCACTACATGATCAAGAGCTTCATTTTTAACTTTATGTTGTGTTTTTGTATTTTTTTGTTCATTTCTGTTCATCACTTTTTGCATGGAGCATCAACAATTTATCATTCTATATCTTTAGGTCATATATGGTATGCATTCTAACACCACACTCGTTGTCGTCTTCTTTTTTTCTTTTGTGACAGAGTTTCACTCTCGTTGCTCAGGCTGGAGTGCAATGGCGCGATCTTGGCTCACTGCAACCTCTGTCCCTCCCAGGTTCAAGCAATTCTCCTACCTCAGCCTCCCAAGTAGCTGGGATTACAGCAGCCTGCCACCACACCCAGCTAATTTTTTGTATTTTTTAGTAGAGAAGGGGTTTCACCATCTTGGCCAGGCTGGTCTTGAACTCCTGACCTTAGGTGATCCACCCTTCTCAGCCTCCCAAAGTGCTGGGATTATAGGTGTGAGCCACAGCGCCCAGCCACTAATACCATACTCTTCTGTAAGATGTTTCTTACTTATGCTGCTGTCCAGTTTCTCCAACTGCTTGAATTTCTGTGCTGTAGATAAACATAAGCTTCCTCTTTTTTTTATCACTGTTACTCATAGGGGTGTCTGCTGGCCTTTTCTTGTTTTTTTTTTTTTTTTGGACATTTCGAAAAATATCTTTACATCATGGAGAAGAGAATAAGCAGAAAACCACAGTGAGTAATACTCGAAGGTCTTGGTCCCATGCAGAGCATCATGGGGAACCTGCCACTGATGCATCTGGCCTGTACACATGCCATTTTATTACCCGTCATGGGTGTGCTTGCACAGGGGAGTCAGGATGTGCATGGAAAAGATACACTGCAGCTGAACAGGGCTGGGAGAGTCTTTATCCCCTTGAGGATGCTGAATAAACGGTGTGTCTATGCTTGCGTTTTAACTGCAACTTGTTACATGAAGTCAGGTGTTGAGTTTTTCCACTTTTGGCATCACGTCAGTGCTCAAAAAGTTTCAGATTTGGGGGCATTTTGGATTTTGGATTTTTGGATTAAGGATGATTGACCTGTATCTTTGCACTTAAAGTGGACTCTTTTTTGTTTTGTTTTTCCTGTGAGTGGTTTTATCTCAATGGCCTCTTCTCTTGGCACTCCTTAGCTCTCTGCAGAAGCTAGGAGCAGGAGCTCAAGAAACAGTTCTGTTGAAAATTAGTATCTTGATTGTTTTTTAAAAAATGTTTATAAGTAGCTTGAAGTTTGTAGTGTTCTTAATCTTCTAGTTATTCGCAAGGCATGGGATTTGTGTGGCTCTATTTATTCTTTTGGTTTATCTGCATAGTTCTGAGAGGATAGGTTACAATTCAGATTCTGCTCAGCTACCCAGAAGTCCCTCTGTTTTGTTTTTGATAAACTTCAAATCACTGATTTCAGATCACTAATGATTTCATTACTAGATGACTAATCAGTGATCTCAGATCACTGATTTTGTTATCAGCCATGTGCATTTTAAAAAAACTCTTCTATACATTTTTAGGTTCTAACATCATATGTTTAATTTCTGAGAACTATTTCTTATTCTCCCTTTGCTCCCTTTTCATAAGAGTGTGTTCTTGTTTTATGGATGGAGTATTCTTTCAAGAGTCTGAGATTACTGACTAGAAAAAATATAAACTTTTTTTGTAGTTGTTTTCGTTGTTTCTAGATTGGCTGTTCTGTTTGTTCACCTCAGTCTTTCTCTTTGATGCTTTGCTTTTATTCAATTCAGGAGATCTTTGGTTGCCTTTTTATATTTTCGAAGGGTTATGTTGTTAATATAATTATCTGGCTTGGATTTCCTTTGCAATTGGGTAGATCTGTTTAACCAAAGTACTTGTACTTGAATGGGAGGAAATTGAGGTCAGTAGACTCTGCAACAGTGAGTGGGTCCTATAAATAGATTTTCCTTTAGGGATGCTTGATTAGGAACAGGCAATACTTTTATTTTTATTATTTATTTATTTATTTATTTTGAGATGGAGTCTCGCTCTGTTGCCAGGCTGGAGTGCAGTGACGCAATCTCGACTCAATGCAACCTCTGCCTCTTGGGTTCAAGTGATTCTCCTGCTTCAACCTCCTGAGTAGCTGGGACTACAGGTGCGTGCCACCACACCCAGCTAATTTTTATATTTTTAGTAAAGACAGGGTTTCACCATGTTGGCCAGGATGGTCTTGATCTCTTGACGTCTTTATCAGCCTGCCTCAGCCTCCCAAAGTGCTGGGATTACAGGCGTGAGCCACCACGCCCTGCAATACTTTTATTTTTTATAATGAAGAATACTTTGCTCTAGAGCAGAGGTGTTTTTTGTTTGTTTGTTTTTTTTTTTTTTAAGTCAATTTTATTTCTAGAAAGACCTGCTCTTTGTATTCTCCTTTTGAGTCTTTTGTGCATATGGTCTGAAGTTTCTTCAAGTGCTGCTCTTCCTTCTTCTTAGCTTCAACTCCTATAGCCTAGGCACTGTCCTGGCAAATCTACTTTGCAAAGGAAAAGGTTTGCAAGGCTACAGATGGGGCAAATGCTACAACCAGCTGCTCTTTATTCACAAGGGGGTGGGGAGTGGGGAAGGAGGGACCCACTGTCCTAGTCACTCCAAGTGAGGCCCCAGAATGAACATCACCTGGAAACTTGTCAGAAATGCAGAATCTGGGGCATCACCCCCAACTTCATGACTTGAAATTGGTATGTTTAACAGGACCCTCGGGTGGCTGGTGTGGACTTGAAAAGCATTGATGGCCGGGCGTGGTGGCTAATGCCTGTAATCCCGGCACTTTGGGAGGCCAAGGCGGGCGGATCACGAGATCAGGAGATCGAGACCATCCTGGCTAACACAGTGAAACCCTGTCTCTACTAAAAAATAGAAAAAAAAAAAAATACCCGGGCGTGGTGGCGGGCCCCTGTAGTCCCAACTACTTAGTAGGCTGAGGCAGGAGAATGGCGTGAACCCGGGAGGCAGAGCTTGCAGTGAACCGAGATCGCGCCACTGCACTCGAGCCTGGGCGACAGAGTGAGACTCCGTCAGAAAGAGAGAAAGAGAGAGAGAGAGAGAGAGGAGGGAGGGAGGGAGCGATGGAGGAAAGGAAGGAGCATTGTTGATTATGGTATCTAAGTAATTATTCTGCTATTCCTGCTTTCTGCCCCACTCTACTGAAAGAGTAAGACTGTCTTGGAGTTGCCACTAAGAGGCCTTCAAGCATTTTCCCCTCCATTTTCTAAGGTCAATATCCTTAGAAAAAGGAATTCATTCATATCCACAAGCAACAAGATCTGATCCTTTTCTAGCGACGTTACCTATCCCTTGCTTCCCCCTCAGAATCCCCTAGTTTTTTTCATTTTCAAACATTTAATGTAAATTCTAGAAATCAATATCATGTAAAGAAAGTTGTGGTGGAGTGTGTGGAGGGGATGGGGTCCATTAGACTTCCTAGAAGCATTTTTTGCCAATGCTTTAAACAACTATTTTATATCACTTTACACAGTAGGAAGACCTGGAAATATGCTTTAATTCTTATATTTATTTCTGTATTTATTCATTAATTCATGATGGTTATTCCCTTTGCATGCTTATAGAGACTATGTTATTGATCAGTAACATACCTATGTTGACCCTAAAGGGCCAGACTCTGTAAAATATTTGAAGAACTTTATTCTGAACCAAATGTAGGGACCACAACACCATGACACATTCTCAGGAGATCCTGAAAACATGTGCCCAAGGTGATCGGGTAATAACTTGATTTTATACATTTTAGGGAGACAGGAGTTACAGGCAAACATCAATCAATACATGTAAGATGTACATTGGTTTGGTCCAGAAAGGTGAGACCAAACTTGAAAACTTGAACCACTGGGTGAGAGATCATAGGTGGATTCAAACATTTTCTGATTGGTAATTGGTTGGTAGAGTTAAGTTATTATCTAAAGAGTAGAAGTCAGCAGAATGGAATGCTTGCAGTTAAGATAAGCGGGGTGGGGGGGGAGGGTGCGGGTTGTGGAAGCCAAAGTTCTTAATCTGTAGCAGGCTTTAGAGAGAATAGATGGTAAATGTCTCTTATCAGACCTTAAAAGTTACCACACTCTCAGTTAAATCTCTCCTGGATCAGGAAAAGACCTGGAAAGGGAAGGGGATTCTCTGCAGAATGTAGATTTTCCCCACAAGAGACAGCTTTGCAGGATCATTTCAAAATATGGCAAAGAAATATATTTTGCAGAAAAAATAATTGTTTCTTTCAGGGCCTGCTGTCATGTGACACTATACTAGAGTCCGGTTGGAACTTGGCATCTTATTGTTATAAATAATCTGTTGTGTTAGTCTTAAGATCTCTTTTAATGTTAATGCTGGACAGTTGAGCCTGCATTCCAAAGGGAAGAGGGTACAATGAGGCATGTCTGACCCCACTTCCTGTTATGGCCTGAACTAGTTTTTTAGGTTTCTTTGAAATCCACTTGGCCAAGAAGAGGGGTCCATTCAATTGGTTGGGGAGCTTGTAATTTTATTTTTGGTTTACACTTCTCTTCCTATTAAAAAAAAAATGTGGTGAGAGGATGGAATTTGACATGTGGAAGCTCTATAGAAAGGAATAGTTGACTGAATATGGGGAAAGGGCTACCTCCTTTTCTGGACAGCCTAGTAGAGAATTACGTTGGCTTGGAGGCAATGGAGGCCCTGGATATGGTTTGGATTTGTGTCCCTGCCCAAATCTCAGGTCAAGTTGTAATCCCGTGTTGGAGGTGGGGCCTGGTGGGAGATGAATGGATCATGGGGTCAGATTTCCCCTTTGGTGCTGTTCTTGTCATAGAGTTCTCACAAGTTCTGGTTGTTTAAAATTGTGTGGCACCTCCTCCCTCACTCTCTTCCTCCTGCTCCAGCCACGATAAGAGATGCCCGCTTCCCCTTTGCCTTCCACTGTGATTGTAAGTTTCCTGAAGCCTCCCCAGCCATGCTTCCCATATAGCCTGCAGAACCATGAACCAATTAAAACTGTTTTTAAAAAATAAATTACCCAGCCTCAGTTTTTTTTTTTTTTTTTTTTTTTTTTAATAGCAGTGCGGGAACGGGCTAATACATCCTATTACTGGATGTGTCTGGTGGAACTGAGTGGGCATCTTGCAAGGATATGGAAGGGGATTCCTTCATTATTAAAGCACGGAACTGGATGTGTCTGGTGGAACTGAGTGGGCATCTTGCAAGGATATGGAAGGGGATTCCTTCATTATTAAAGCACGGAACTAAGTCATTGATCATGTTCCTTCCTCCTATAAAGAGGAAGTAGCCTCTAAATATGGTATTTTCTATAAATGAGTGTAGCTGATTCCTAAAGCTTCAGTTTTCTATAACTCTAGATTGTTTCTTCATGAATCACGTAAGAGGCTTTGGTTTTTTTTTAATCTTTAAATTTTTTAAATGGAAAGTACAGAAAAATTTAAACATTTGCAAAAGCCAACAGACTAGTATAATAAAAACCTACGTTTCTATCACCCAGCTTCAACAATTAACCAACACATGGACAATTTGTTTTGTGTGTATCTCCACCCATGTTCCTTCTCATCGTTACCTTGAAGCAGATAATGTATCATTTTGCCTGTAAATATTTCAGCATGCATTTCTACAAGACAGAGGTCTTTTTCAAACATAATAATATAATCATCACATCACAAAATATACTTTAATATAACCAAATAGTTCAGTCGTTTTTCATATATCTCCAATTATCCTTTTTTCTAATAAGTTAGTTGAAATCAGGATCCAGAAAACAAGTGAGCAGGGGCATACCCTGCCATTGGTTGCTCTGCATATTCTCTCTCCTTTTACTCAAGAGCTATTGATGTCCCTCAAAGCACTGTTCTTTGCTGGCTTTCCTGTGCAGAAGGAGCACATCTGTTTCTTTCCATTGGCTTGGGCAGGGACTTGCCATTATATCAAGGAGAATGCTAGAGTCACAGCCTTTAGTCCATTCTTTTTTTTCTTTTTTTGAGTTGGAGTTTCTCTCTATCACCCAGGCTGGAGTGCAGTGGCACAATCTCAGCTCACTGCAACCTCTGCCTCTGGGGTACAAGCAATTCTCCTGCTTCAGCCTCCCAAGTAGCTGGGATTACAGGCACGCACCATCACTCCCAGCTAATTTTTGTATTTTTAATAGAGATGCGGTTTTGCCATGTTGACTAGGCTGGTCTTGAACTCCTGACCTCAGATGTCTGCCCACCTCAGCCTCCCAAAGTGTTGGGATTACAGGCGTGAGCCACCGCACCCAGCCTCGCCTTTAGTCCATTCTAAGTGAAGATGCTAGTTCTCCTACATAGAACATGGAGAGTGACTTTCCACTCAGAATGAGGCACTGAAGAAAATAGCAAGAGATAAGGTGAGGTGAGATGAGAGAGAAAGTATGATGAAGATGCTGAGGTACTTGAGAGATCAACAAAATCATCCCGTGTGTCTTCCATTCTTAATTTGGTTGTATCTCATAATATCTTCCATACCCTATAAAAATGATCAGCCCAATCCAACTGAATTTGTAGAAGCATATCCACGGTCCCTAGGGACTTGAAGTCACTATGCAGAATCAGTGAATCATACAATGTTAAAATTGGAAGGATGGTTTGAGATGAGCTTCTGTTAGTCCCCACCATTTTGCAGATGAAGGTGCCAAAAGAATGTCACAAGACTAGAAGGCATAATGGATACTTTATTTCTGAATTAGAATAATAAATTTAAAAAGACATAGGCTAATCATCTTATCCCCTATACCAGGATCAACTCTGGGCACTGTCATTCAAAAGGGAATTCCTGGCCGGGCGCGGTGGCTCAAGCCTGTAATCCCAGCACTTTGGGAGGCCGAGGCGGGTGGATCACGAGGTCAGGAGATCGAGACTATCCTGGCTAACATGGTGAAACCCCGTCTCTACTAAAAATACAAAAAACTAGCCGGGCGTGGTGGTGGGCGCCTGTAGTCTCAGCTACTTGGGAGGCTGAGGCGGGAGAATGGCGTGAACCTGGGAGGCGGAGCTTGCAGTGAGCCGAGATCACGCCACTGCACTCCAGCCTGGGAGCACAGCGAGACTCCGTCTCAAAAAAAAAAAAACAAAAAAAAAACAAAAAAAAAAACAAAAGGGAATTCCTAAATTTGCTTAAATTTACAGCGTAACCATCGGCAAACATAGACAGTCCTGAAGAGTAGTTTGATTTCTTCCAGTAAGAAGCCCCATATGCAGTATATCTGTGACAATCATATTCATGCTTGGAATTAGGTATTTGAATCAGGGTTTCCAATTGTCCTGATTTTCCTGAGACTGTTGTTTTTAGCACTGAAAATAATGTGTCCCAGGAACTTCTCAGTGCTGGACAAACAGGATGGTTTGTCACCCTACATTTGACTCAGTTCTGATGACAATGTATTAAAATTTCAGTTGACCAAAATATTTTCTATACCTTGCTTACCCAAAAAAGGCAAATCATAGGAAAATATATTAACATCAGAGCTTTCCTGGCACAGTGGTGTGACCTGTAGTCCCAGCTACTTGGGAGGCTGAGATGGGAGGATTGCTTGAGCCCTGGGGTTCTGATATATACATATGTGTGTATATATATATAAACTTAAGAAAGTAAATACCACACCCACCACAATGCTTCTTTGCTATTTTGGGGTCAGAACATATTTACCTCAATCTCTTATACTTACATATTCATATTTAGTGATTTTCAGAATATCAGGTGTGACTCATCAATAATTCAATTATATTTGTGACAAAGGAGTTACTAAGGTTGGAAAATGAAGGAGTATAGTATTACAATATTTTCTATAATAAGACATAATGAATTTTGTGGCATGAGCATTGGTCTTGGAGTCTGAAGACTTCTAATGACTCTTAACTCTGCATATAGGATGTGACTTTCACAAGTTATTTTTTGAAACATTCTTGAGGATTAGTTTCCTTGTCTATAAAATGGAATTGTTATCACCAGCCTCACAGAGTGAATATGAGAATCATATCAAAGAGTATTTGTGCAGGTATCTGACACATCATAGGGCTTTAGTGTTAAAAGGAACAAGAGGGGCAAAAACTAAGTGTTACCTAAAGAAATACATTGGCTAGAAACCCCATTTCCCATGCATTTGGTTTAGTTGAAGTTTTCATGCCTTTGTTGAATAAGAGGGGGTGAAAAAAAAAATCCCATCACAGCAGTCATTTCTGAGTGTTGTCTAACGTGTATACCTTATGGGAGGATGATTTAAAGTCATTGTCATGATTCATTGTCTCTTTCTGAACTGTGGCCTATACACAATTATGTCAGCAGACACAGCCCTTTCTATTCACAGGTATTTTTCCAGCAGATCCCACACTCCATTTACCCAGATGCTCTGGTTGGGTCTTAGTCTGTGTGGAGTGAAGAGAAGTCTTGTTCCAAGGAACACTTGTCCTCAGTTTGCCCAGGGAGACCATATATGCCAGCAGCTGCTTATTTCATAGGTGAAAGAATAGCCTGTGTTTATGAATGATCTAATATTTGCTGAGCCTCTCCCAGCTTCACCTTGTTTAAGAGTCCTGGTGCCTCCCTTAGAACTTCCTTCAGTGATTACATGGTTTAAGTAGAAAAGAAAAAAAAAAAAGAAAGGAAAAGGAGCAGTAAAATATACAAAATCAAGCTGCCACAAGGTACAAGCAGGTTTGCTGTGAAAAAACAGTGGAAGGGGAGCAATGGAATAGGGTGAAGAGCATCAGTATCAGAGAGCCCTGAGTCTGAAAGCCAGGCTTGCTAGTGTGATGTCAGGCAAGTTATTCTGTTCTATCAGCCTTGGTTTCTTCCTCTGTTAAATGGCGATAACATCTATTTCATTAGGTTAAGTGAGACACACACACACAAAAAATAAGTCTGACAAATGGTAGAACTCAATAAATAGCAGCTATGACTATCTAGAATGAGTGTTGTTGTGTTTGACGTTCACATGTTTTTGCTAGTGCAGCAGAACTGTTTTGCTCACTCTATATCCCCTATGATCAGTGCCCAGTGACATTCGGAAGCTAAGCAACCACCTCTATGTAACCTATGAATCGAAGAAATCACAAAGGAAGTGAGAAAACATTTTTACTGAGCAATAACAAAAACGATATGTCAACTTTCATGTGATATAGGTAAAAGTAGTGCTTCGGAAGAAATTGTAACTTGAAATACTTATATTGGAGAAGAAGAAAGGCTTAAAGTCAGTCCTCTAATCTTCCCCTTAAGAAGTCAGAAAAGAGAATAATAAACCCAAAGAAAAGAGAAGGAAGGAAATTGTAAAGGAAAATAAAAAGAACCAAAGATAAATGAAATAGAAAAGAGAAGAATACTAGAGTTCCAGTTTAATTCCATGGTGATCAGAAGTGCACCCTCTGTGTTTAGAATCATTTAAAATTTGTTGAGGGGGTGCCCAAGATGGCTGAATAGGAAAAGCTCCAGCCCTCAGCTCCCAGCGTGAGCGACACAGAAGATGAGTGATTTCTGCATTTTCAACTGAGGTACCAGGTTCATCTCACTGCAGCATGTCGGACTGTCAGTGCTGGTCAGCGGATGCAGCCCAACCAGCAAGAGCTGAAGCAGGGCGAGGCATTGCCTCACCTGGAAAGTGCAAGGGGGAAGGGAATTCCTTTTCCTAGCCAAGGGAAACTGAGACACACAACACCTGGAAAATCGGGTAACTCCCACACTAATACTGTGCTTTACCAAGGGTCTTAGCAAATAGCACACCAGGAGATTATATCCCACACCTGGCCCGGAGGGTCCCACGCCCATGGAGCCTCCCTCATTGCTAGCACAAAAGTCTGAGATCTAATTGCAAGGTGGCAGTGAGGCTGGGGGGGGGGGCGCCCACCATTGCTGAGGCTTAAGTAGGTAAACAAAGCTACCGGGAAGCTCCCACAGCTCTAGGAGGCATGCCTGCCTCTGTAGACTCCACCTCTGGGGACAGGGTATAGCTAAACAAAAAGCAGCAGAAACCTCTGCAGATGTAAATGTCCCTGTCTGACAGCTTTGAAGAGAGCAGTGGTTCTCCTAGTACGGAGCTTGAGATCTGAGAACAGAGAGACTGCCTGCTCAAGTGGGTCCCTGACCCCTGAGGAGCCTAACTGGGAGACATCCCTCACTAGGTGCAGACTGACACCTCACACTTCACACGGCTGGATACACCTCTGAGACGAAGCTTCCAGAGCAAGAATCAGACAGCAACACTTGGTGTTCAGCAATATTCTATCTTCTGCAGGCTCCACAGCTGATACCCAGGCAAACAAGGTCTGGAGTGGACTTCAAGCAAACTCCAACAGACCTGTAGCTGAGGGTCCTGACTGTTAGAAGGAAAACTAACAAACAGAAAGGACACCCACACCAAAACCCCATCAGTACGTCACCATCATCAAAGACCAAAGGCAGATAAAACCACAAAGATGGGGGGAAAGCAGTGCAGAAAAGCTGGAAATTCAAAAAATCAGAGCACATCTCCCCCTCCAAAGGAACGCAGCTCATCGCCAGCAACGAAACAAAGCTGGACGGAGAATGACTATGATGAGTTGAGAGAAGAAGGCTTCAGTTGATCAGACTTCTCAGAGCTAAAGGAGGAACTACGTACCCAGTGCAAAGAAACTAAAAACGTTGAAAAAAGAATGGAAGAATGGACAACTAGAATAACCAATGCAGAGAAGACCATAAACGAACTGATAGAGATGAAAACCATGACATGAGAACTACATGACAAATGCACAAGCTTCAGTAACTGATTTGATCAACTGGAAGAAAGAGTATCAGTGATTGAAGATCAAATGAATGAAAGGAAGTGAGAAGAGAAGTTGAGAGAAGAAAGAGTAAAAAGAAATGAACAAAGCCTCCAAGAAATATGGGATTATGTGAAAAGACCAAATCTACGTCTGATTGGTGTGCCTGAAAGTGACAGGGAGAATGGAACCAAGTTGGAAAACACTCTGCAGGATATTATACAGGAGAACTTCCCCAACCTAGCAAGGCAGGCCAACATTTAAATTCAGGAAATACAGAGAATGCCACAAAGATACTCCTTGAGAAGAGCAACTCCAAGACACATAATTGTCAGATTCACCAAAGTTGAAATGAAGGAAAAAATGTTAAGGGCAACCAGAGAGAAAGGTCAGGTTACATACAAAGGGAAGCCCATCAGAGTAACAGCAGATTCTTGGCAGAAACTCTAAAAACCAGAAGAGAGTGGGGGCCAATAGTCAACATTCTTAAAGAAAAGAATTTTCAACCCAGAATTTCATATCCAGCCAAACTAAGTTTCATAAGTGAAGGAGAAATAAAATCCTTTACAGACAAGCAAATGCTTAGAGATTTTGTCACCACCAGGCCTGCCCTACAAGAGATCCTGAAGGAAGCACTAAACATGGAAAGGAACAACTGGTACCAGCCACTGCAAAAACATGCTAAAATGTAAAGACTATCGATGCTAGGAGGAAACTGCATCAACTAACGAGCAAAATAACCAGCTAATATCATAATGACAGGATCAAGTTCACACATAACAGTATTAACCTTAAATGTAAATGGACTAAATGGTCCAATTAAAAGACACAGACTGGCAAATTGGATAAAGAGTCAAGACCCATCAGTCTGCTGTATTCAGGAGACCCATCTCACATGCAGAGACACACATAGGCTCAAAATAAAGGGATGGAGGAAGATCTACCAAGCAAATGGAAAACAAAAAAAGGCAGGGGTTGCAATCCTAGTCTCTGATAAAACAGATTTTAAACCAACAAAGATCAAAAGAGACAAAGAAGGCCACTACATAATGGTAAAGGAATCAATTCAACAAGAAGAGCTAACTGTCCTAAATATATATGTACCCAATACAGGAGCACCCAGATACAGAAAGCAAGCCCTTAGAGACTTACAAAGAGATTTAGACTCCCATACAATAATAATGGGAGACTTTAACACACCACTGTCAACATTAGACAGATCAACGAGACAGAAAATTAACAAGGATATCCAGGAATTGAACTCACCAAGCAGACCTAATAGACATCTACAGAACTCTGAACCCCAGATCAACAGAATATACATTCTTCTCAGCACCACATCACAGTTATTCCAAAATTGACCACATAGTTGGAAGTAAAGCACTCCTCAGCAAATGTAAAAGAACAGAAATTATAACAAACTGTCTCTCAGACCACAGTGCAATCAAACTAGAACTCAGGACTAAGAAACTCAATCAAAACCACTCAACTACATGGAAACTGAACAACCTGCTCCTGAATGACTACTGGGTACATAACGAAATGAAGGCAGAAATAAAGATGTTCTTTGAAACCAATGAGAACAAAGCTACAACATACCAGAATCTCTGAGACACATTTAAAGCAGTGTATAGAGGGAAATTTATACCACTAAATGCCCACAAGCAAAAGCAAAAAGGATCTAAAATTGACACCCTAACATCACAATTAAAAGAACTAGAGAAGCAAGAGCAAACACATTCAAAAGCTAGCAGAAGGCAAGAAATAACTAAGATCATAGCAGAACTGAAGGAGATAGAGACGCAAAAAACCCTTCAAAAAATCAATGAATCCAGGAGCTGGTTTTTTGAAAAGATCAACAAAATTGATAGACTGCTAGCCAGACTAATAAAGAAGAAAAGAGAGAAGAATCAAATAGATGCAGTAAAAAATGATAAAGGAGATATCACCACCGACCCCACAGAAGTACAAACTACCATCAGAGAATACAGAGAATACTATAAACACCTCTATGCAAATAAACTAGAAAATCTAGAAGAAATGGATAAATTCCTGGACACATACACTCTCCCAAGACTAAACCAGGAAGAAGTTGAATCCCTGAATAGACCAATAGTAGGCTCTGAAATTGAGGCAATAATTAATAGCCTACCAACCAATAAAAGTCCAGGACCAGATGGATTCACAGCCGAATTCTACCAAAGGTACAAGGAGGAACCGATACCATTCCTTCTGAAACTATTCTAATCAATAGAAAAAGAGGGAATCCTCCCTAACTCATTTTATGAGGCCAACATCATCCTAATACCAAAGCCTGGCAGAGACACAACAAAAACAGAATTTTCGACCAATATCCCTGATGAACATCAATGCAAAAATCCTCAATAAAATACTGGCAAAGTGAATCCAGCAGCACATCAAAAAGCTTATCCACCATGATCAAGTGGGCTTCATCCCTGGGATGCAAGGCTGGTTCAATATATGCAAATCAATAAATGTAATCCAGCATATAAACAGAACCAAAGACAAAAACCACATGATTATCTCAATAGATGCAGAAAAGGCCTTTGACAAAATTCAACAACCCTTCGAGCTAAACACTCTAAATAAATTTGGTATTGATGGAACATATCTCAAAATAATAAGAACTATTTATGACAAACCCACAGCCAATATCATACTGAATGGGCAAAAACTGGAAGCATTCCCTTTGAAATCTGGCACAAGACAGGGATGCCCTTTCTCACCACTCCTATTCAACATAGTGTTGGAAGTTCTGGCTAGGACAATCAGGCAAGAGAAGGAAATAAAGGGTATTCAGTTAGGAAAAGAAGAAGTCAAATTGTCCCTGTTTGCAGATGACATGATTGTATATTTAGAAAACCCCATTGTCTCAGCCCAAAATCTCCTTAAGCTGATAAGCAACTTGAGCAAAGTCTCAGGATACAAAATCAATGTGCAAAAGTCACAAGCATTCTTATACACCAATAACAGACAAACAGAGAGCCAAATCATGAATGAACTCCCATTCACAATTGCTTCAAAGAGAATAAAATACCTAGAAATCCAACTTACAAGGGATGTGAAGGACCTCTTCAAGAAGAACTACAAACCACTGCTCAGTGAAATAAAAGAGGACACAAACAAATGGAAGAACATACCATGCTCATGAATAGGAAGAATCAATATCGTGAAAATGGCCATACTGCCCAGGGTAATTTATAGATTCAGTGCCATCCCCATTAAGCTACCAATGACTTTCTTCACAGAATTGGAAAAAAACTACTTTAAAGTTCATATGGCACCAAAAAAGAGCCCGCATTGCCAAGACAGTCCTAAGCCAAAAGAACAAAGCTGGAGGCATCATGCTACCTGACTTCAAACTATACTACAAGGCTACAGTAACCAAAACAGCATGGTACTGGTACCAAAACAGAGATATAGACCAATGGAACAGAACAGAGCCCTCAGAAATAATACCACACATCTACAGTCATCTGATCTTTGACAAACCTGACAAAAACAATGGGGAAAGGATTCCCTATTTAATAAATGGTGCTGGGAAAATTGGCTAGCCATAAGTAGAAAGCTGAAACTGGATCCTTTCCTTACTCCTTATATGAAAATTAATTCAAGATGGATTAGAGACTTAACTGTTAGACCTAAAACCATGAAAACCCTAGAAGAAAACCTAGGAAATACCGTTTAGGACATAGGCATGGGCAAGGACTTCATGTCTAAAACACCAAAAGCAATGGCAACAAAAGCCAAAATTGACAAATGGGATCTAATTAATCTAAAGAGCTTCTGCGCAGCAAAAGAAACTACCATCAGAGTGAACAGGCAACCTACAGAATGGGAGAAAATTTTTGCAATCTACTCATCTGACAAAGGGCTAATATCTAGAACCTACAAAGAATCAAACAAATTTACAAGAAAAAAACAAACAACCCCATCAAAAAGTGGGCAAAGAATATGAACAGACACTTCTCAAAAGAAGACATTTATGCAACCAACAGACACATGAAAAAATGCTCATCATGACTTGCCATCAGAGAAATGCAAATCAAAACCGCTATGAGATAACATCTCACACCAGTTAGAATGGCAATCATTAAAAAGTCAGGAAACAACAGGTGCTGGAGAAGATGTGGAGAAATAGGAACACTTTTACACTGTTGGTGGGACTGTAAACTAGTTCAACCATTGTGGAAAACAGTGTAGCGATTCCTCAAGGATATAGAACTAGAAATACCATTTGACCCAGCCATCCCATTACTGGGTATATACCCAAAGGATTATAAATTCTGCTGCTATAAAGAAACATGCACACGTATGTTTATTGTGGCACTATTCATAATAGCAAAGACTTGGAACCAACCCAAATGTCCATCAGTGACAGACTAGATTAAGAAAATGTGGGATATATACACCATGGAATACTATGCAGCCGTAAAAAAGGATGAGTTCGTGTCCTTTGCAGGGACATGAATGCAGCTGGAAACCATCATTCTCAGCAAACTATCTCAAGAACAGAAAACCAAACACCGCATGTTCTCACTCATAGGTGGGAATTGAACAACGAGATCACTTGGACACACGAAGGGGAACATCACACACCAGGGCCTATTGTGGGAGTGGGGAGGGGGGAGGGATAGCATTAGGAGATACACCTAATGTAAATGACGAGTTAATGGATGCAGCACATCAACATGGCACATGTATACATATGTAACAAACCTGCACGTTGTGCACATGTATCCTAGAACTTAAAGTATAATAATAATAATAGTAATAATAATAAGAGACTCAAAAGGATGCATGACCTGTCCTGAGATGTGGCACACAGAAACAGCAGGCCAGAACTTGAATCCAGGGCTTCCAGCTCACCCTGCTGTCTCTCTTCTGGGGCCTAGCCTTAGATACCTGGTGGTCTCCCCTGAAATCTTGAAATAAATGTCTCGTTCTTGTCAAAAAAAAAAAAAAAAAAGTGTTGATACTTGCTTTATGACCCAGACAATGGTCTATTTTGTTAAACATTCCATGAGCATTTGAAAAGAATATCTTCTGCGTTGCTAGATGTTGCGTTCTTCCAAGTCAGGTCTATGTTCTTACTAATTTTTGACTGCTTGTTCTATCAGTTACTGAGAGAGGAATACTAGAATCTCAAACTTTGTGGATTTATCTGTTTTTCTTTTAGTTCTACCCATTTTTGCTTAGTGTCTTTGGGGCAATGTTATTGCACGCTTAGACATTTAGGATTTTTATGTGTTCCTGATAAATTGGCCCTTTTATATTTATGAATAATTTATCTCTGCCAATACTCCTTGTCATAAATACTACTTTGAAAAATATTAACATAGCCACATTGGCTTTCTTATGACTAGTGATAGCATGGTGTATGTTTTACTACCCTGTTCTTTCAATCTAACTCTGTCCTGATACACAAAAGTGTATCTTTTGTAAGCAGTGTATTTACTCTGTCTCTATTTGCCTTTTTAAATATTTATTTATTTATTTATTATACTTTAAGTTTTGGGATACATGTGCAGAACGAGCAGGTTTTTTCCATAGGTATACATGTGCCATGGTGGTTTGCTACACCCATCAACCCATCATCTACACTAGGTATTTGTCCTAATTCTCTCCCTCTCCTCACCCCCCCACCTGCTGATAGGTCCCACTGTGTGATGTTCCCCTCCCTGTGTCTAGGTGCTCTCATTGTTCAACTCCCATTTATGAGTGAGAACATGCGGTGTTTGGTTTTCTGTTCCTGTGTTAATTTGCTGAGAATGATGGTTTCCAGCTCCATCTATATCCTTGCAAGGACCATGAACTCATTCTTTTTCATGGCTGCATAGTGTTCTATGGTATATATGTACCACATTTTCTTTATCCAGTCTATCATTGATGGGCATTTCGGTTGGTTCCAAATCTTTACTATTGTAACAGTGCTGCAGTAAACATATGTGTGCATGTGTCTTTATAGTAGAATGATTTATAATCCTTTGGGTGTATACCCGGTAATGGGATTGCTAGGTCAAATGGTATTTCTGGTTCTAGATTCTTGAGGAGTTGCCACACTGTCTTCCACAATGATTGAACAAATTTACACTCCTACCAACAGTGTAAAAGCGTTCCTCTTTCTCCACATCCTCTCCAGCATCTGTTGTTTCCTGACTTTTTAATGATTGCCATTCTAACTGGTGTGAGATGGTATCTCATTGTGGATTTGATTTGCATTTCTCTAATGACCAGTGATGATTAGCATTTTTTTCATATGTTTGTTGACCACATAAATGTCTTCTTTTGAGAAGTGTCTGTTCATATCCTTCACCCACTTTTTGATGCGGTTGTTTTTTTCTTGTAAATTTGTTTAAGTTCCTTGTAGATTCTGGATATTAGCCCTTTGTCAGATGGATAGATTGCAAAAATTTTCTCCCATTCTGTGGGTTGCCGCTTCACTCTGATGGTAGTTTCTTTTGCTGTGCTGAAGCTGTTTAGTTTAATTAGATCCCATTTGTCAATTTTGACTTTTGTTGCAATTGCTTTTGGTATTTTCGTCATGAAGTCCTTGCCCATGCCTATGTCCTGAATGGCATTGCCTAGGTTTTCTTCTAGGGGTTTTATGGTTTTAGGTCTTCTGTTTAAGCCTTTAATCCACCTTGGGTTATTTTTTTGTATAAGGCATAAGGAAGGGGTCCAGTTTCAGTTTTCTGCATATGGCTAGCTAGTTTTCTCAACATCATTTATTAAATAGAGAATCCTTTCCCCATTGCTTTGTTTTTGTTAGGTTTGTCAAAGATCAGATGGTTGTAGATGTGTAGCATTATTTCTGAGGCCTCTGTTCTGTTCCATTGGTCCATGTATCTATTGTAGTACTAGTACCATGCTGTTTTGGTTACTGTAGCCTTGTAATATAGTTTGAAGTCAGGTAGCATGATGCCTTCAACTTTGTTTTGGCTAGGATTGTCTTAGCTCTATGGGCTCTTTTTTGGTTCCATATGAAATATAAAGTAATTTTTTCTAATTCTGTGAAGAAAGTCAATGGTAGCTTGATGGGAATAGCATTGAATCTATAAATTACTTTGGGCAGTATGGCCATTTTCATGATATTAAGTCTTCCTATTCATGAGTATGGAATGTTTTTCCATTTGTTTGTGTCCTCTCTTATTTCCTTGAGCCGTGGTTTGTAGTTCTCCTTGAAGAGGTCCTTCACATCCCTTATAAATTGTATTTCTAGGTGCTTTATTCTCTTTGTAGCAATCATGAATGGGAGTTCACTCGTGATTTGGCTCTCTGTCTATTATTGGTGAATAGAAATGCTTATGATTTTTGCACACTGATTTTGTATCCTGAGACTTTGCTGAAGTTGCTTATCAGCTTAAGGGGCTTTTGGGCAGAGACCATGGAGTTTTCTAAATATACAATCATGTCATCTGCAAACAGAGACAATTTGATGTCCTCTCTTCCTATTTGAATACACTCTATTTCTTTCTCTTGCCTGATTGCTCTGGTGAGAACTTCCAATACTATGTTGAATAGGAGTGGTGAGAGAGGGCGTCCTTGTCTTGTGCCGGTTTTCAAAGGGAATGCTTCCAGCTTTGCCCATTTGGTATGATATTGGCTGTGGGTTTGTCATAAATAGCTCTTATTATTTTGAGATATGTTCCATCAATACCTAGTTTATTGAGTGTTTTTAGCATGAAGGGTATTGAATTTTATCGAAGGCCTTTTCTGCATCTATTGAGATAATCATGTGGTTTTTGTCTTTGGTTCTGTTTATGTGATGGATTACATTTATTGATTTGTATATGTTGAACGCATCCCAGGGATGAAGCCGACTTGATCGTGGTGGATAAGTTTTTGATGTGCTGCTGGGTTTCGATTGCCAGTGTTTTATTGAGGATTTTTACATTGATGTTCATCAGGGATATTGGCCTGAAATTTTCTTTTTTTGTTGTGTCTCTGCCAGATTTTGGTATCAGGATGATGCTGGCCTCATAAAATGAGCTAGGGAAGAGTCCCTCTTTTTCTATCGTTTGGAATAGTTTCAGAAGGAATGGTACTAGCTCCTCTTTGTACCTCTGGTAGAATTTGGCTGTGAATCTATCTGGTCCTGGGCTTCTTTTGGTTGGTAGTCTATTAATTACTGCCTCAATTTTAGAGCTTGTTATTGATCTATTCAGGGATTCAACTTCTTCCTGGTTTAGTCTTGGGAGGGTGTTTGTGTGCAGGAATTTATCCATTTCTTCTAGATTTTCTAGTTTATTTGCATAGAGTTGTTTATAGTATTCTCTGATGGTAGTTTGTATTTCTGTGGGATCAATGGTGATATCCCCTTTATCACTTTTTATTGTGTCTACTTGATTCTTCTCTCTTTTCTTCTTTATTAGTCTGGCTAGCAGTCTATCTATTTTGTTAATCTTTTCACAAAACCAACTTCTGGGTTCACTGATTTCTTGAAGGGTTCTTCAGGTCTCTATCTCCTTCAGTTCTGCTCTGATCTTAGTTATTTCTTGTCTTCTGCTAACTTTTGAATTTGTTTGCTCTTGCTTCTCTAGTTCTTTTAATTGTGATGTTAGGGTGTTGATTTTATATCTTTCCTGCTTTCTTGTATGGGCATTTAATGCTACAAATTTCCGTCTAAATACTGCTTTAGCTGTGTCCCAGAGATTCTGGTACATTGTGTCTTTGTTCTCATTGGTTTCAAAGAACATCTTTATTTCTGCCTTCATTTCTTTATGTACCCAGTAGTCATTCAGGAGCAGATAGTTCAAATTCCATGTAGTTGTGCAGTTTTGCGTGAGTTTCTTAATCTTGAGTTCTAATTTGATTGCACTGTGGTGTGAGAGACTATTTGTTATGATTTCCATTCTGTTACATTTGCTGAGGAATGTTTTACTTCCAATTATGTGGTCAATTTTAGAATAAGTGCTATGTGGTGCTGAGAAGAATGTATATTCTGTTGATTTGGGGTGGAGAGTTCTGTAGATGTCTATTAGGTCTTCTTGGTCCAGAGCTGAGTTCAAGTCTGAATATCCTTGTTAATTTTCTGTCTCCATCTAATATTGACAGTAGGGTGTTAAAGTCTCTCAGTATTATTGTTTGGGAGTCTAAGTCTCTTTGTAAGTCTCTAAGGACTTGCTTTATGAATCTGGGTGCACCTGTATTGGGTGCATATATATTTAGGATAGTTAGCTCTTCTTGTTGCATTGATCCCTTTACCATTAGGCAATGCCCTTCTTTGTCTTTTTTGATCTTAGTTGGTTTAAAGTCTGTTTTATCAGAGACTAGGATTGCAACCCCTGCCTTTTTTTTCTTTCCTTTTGTGTGGTAAATATTACTCCATCCCTTTATTTTAAGCCTATGTGTGTCTTTGCACGTGAGATGGGTATCCTGAATACAGCACACCAATGGATCTTGACTTTTTATCCAATTTGCCAGTCTGTGTCTTTTAATTGGGGCATTTAGCCCATTTATGTTTAAGGTTAATATTGTTATGTGTGAATTTGATCCTGTCATTCTGATGCTAGCTGGTTATTTTGCACGTTAGTTGATGCAGTTTCTTCATAGTGTCGATGGTCTTTACATTTTGGTATGTTTTTGCATTGGCTATTTGCATTTTAAATGGAGTGTTATAGGCCATTTCCAATTAATGTGATTATTAAGATGGTTGGGTTTTAATCTGCCCATCTCTGACTTGTTCCCTTATTTCTCCTTTCCTGCCTTCTTTTGAATTATTCAAATATTTTCAGTATTCTGTTTATCTCCTTTATTGAGTTTTTAGCAATTATTTCCTAATGTCACAGTATGTGTTTTTAAATTAGCACAATCTACCTGGGATTAATTTCATACCACTTTATATACAACATAAATAGTATAGTTTAATTTCACCCAATACTAGTTTTAATAGTACTTTGTTTTTTGGGGGTTTTTGTTTTTGTTTTTGTTTTGAGCCCAGTCTATCTGTTGGGCTCAAGCAATCCTCCCACAACAGCCTATTGAGGAACTGAGACTATGGGTACATACCACCATGCCTGGCTAATTTTTTAAATTTTAGTGGAGATAGTGTCTTGCTATATTGCTCAGGCTGGCCTTGAACTCCTGAGCCCAAGCGATCCTCCCGCCTTGGCCTCCTAAGTTGCTGGGATTATAGGTATGAGCTACTGCACCTGGCTAATAATAAGTAAAAGTAATTTTACTTACTCCATTCCATTCTTCATGCTATTGTTGTGACGTCATTTATTTTATAATAATACTTTGTTACTTTTACTTTGATTAGTCAGTAGTCTTCAGAGAAATAAAAAAATAGTTGATAATACTATGTATACACTATATATTCACATATTTAATGTTTACATAACTCTTCATTCCTTCTTGCAGATTCAAGTTACTATGCTGGGCCAGGTGCGGTGGCTCACACCTGTAATCCCTGCACTTTGGGAGGCTGAGGTGGGTGGATTGCCTGAGGTCAGGAGTTTGAGACCAGCCTAAACAACATGGTGAAATCTGTCTCTACTAAAAATAGAAAAATTAGCCGGGTGTCGTGGTGCATGCCTGTAATCCCAGCTACTCAGGAGGCTGAGGCAGGAGAATCACTTGCACCTGGGAGGTGGAGTTTGCAGTGAGCCAAGATGGTGCCACTACGCTCCAGCCTGGGTGACAAAGTGAGACTCGTCTCAAAAAAAAAAAAAGAAAATCAAGTTATCATGTTGGATTATTTCCCTTCAGATTCATTCATTTGCCTGCCTATTCCCAGAATAGGCAACCACCACTTTATATAAAGGTCTCCTTTAGTATTTGCTCTCTATGGAAGGTCTTAAGTCTCTCTGGAATTTGTTCATTTATATTTCTTTGTCTTCAGAGTTCTCCCATGTTTAAGGAAAAATATGAGCTTTTAACTTCACCAGTGTTTTATTTGTTTTTGGTAGGAGTGAAAGTCTTCCTAAACATCAGCTGAATCTATATTTCTTCAAGTGTATGTCTAATGACAATAAATTCTCTCACCTCTAGTTGCCTGCAAATGTCCTTATTTCACTTTCACTTTTAAAATGAGTTTTCAGCAAGCTAACCTGGGTCAGTATGGGGCTGTGAGAATCGATTAACCCAGTGATGCTTAACTGAGATTAGCTACGTATGTTTTCTTGCAGGTTTTGCTTAGACCTTCTGCCTCATTCACATGTACACACTTTTGTAGGGTAGAGCCCACCTTTCACCCAATATTAGAGAGTTACTGAAGGTTTACTCTAGGCCAACTACTTATCATGTACTATATCTCTTTTTATCTCTGTGACAAGCACATAAGACATAATAGAAGTGGAGAAAAGAAAGAAAGAATAATAGCTAGTTCTTATACAGCATTACCAAGTGTCAGGCATTGTTCTGAGCATTTTGCATGTTTGTACATATATGTGTACACACACACACACACACACACACACATTTGATCCTCATATCAACCTCATAGATAGATACTATTTTATTATTTCTGCTTTACAAACGAAGAGTCCGAGAAACTACAGGGGTTAAGTAACTACCACTCAACCCCCCAAAAGCACACACAATAGAATTCAGAATTCAAATCTAGTCAAGTTGGTTCCAGAATCTGTGCTTTTAACCATCTTATTACTGGTAATATGATTCTCATTTTACAGAGAAGAGCACCGAATTTTAGCAGAGTTAGGTGAACTCTGCTAGTAAGTCACTGCTAGTAAGTGGCAACACTAGGGTTTGAACCAGGCTCCAAAGCCCTTGCTCTTTTCTCTGTACCATTCTTCTTCCCAAAGGAGATAAGAAAAATGTTTTCACTTTTAGAATTCTACTTTCGAAGGATTCTGTGAGAATTTCGTGAGGACTTGAGAGGGGACCAAACAGCTTCCTTTTGGTCTTAGTGATAATGATGTCTTCTCAAGCATATGGTGTCTTGACCTATTTATAGCCAGGCACTGCGACGGGGTTGCTTTTCCCACTGACATGTATTAATTCGGAACACCTCTCTCTTTACTCCCTCTCAGATTGCTCTCGAGCCTCATAGCTGAGCATGTTACTATACTGATAGCTCTATGAATGTTTGCTTTCGGAGTGGAAGGATGGCAGAGCTCAACCTCGAGGTCCTCTGCCTACACTGGGGATATGTGATGCTCACCTGACACGTGCATATTCCTTTGGGCTTGAACACATGTGTTCCTTTGGTGTTTCATGCATTTGCCAGCCAGAAATGCAGTCCTTAAGTGGGTCTGATAGACAAAGTATCCATTTTGTTAAGATTCCCAGGCTCAGACTGGGAGAGGGAGTTGGTTGTGCTGTGCAGGGTGTTTACACCGTGAGCCTGGAGTGCTGTGGAGGCTCCAGGGTGTATTCTGCTGTGGGAGCCACATGGAGCATATGGGTCTAATCTCTGACACTGACCACCCTTCTTTGCAGTGTGGAGGCTGCCAGCATTGGATTCGTTGTTGTTATCGACAGACGAAGAGACAAGTGGAGCTCTGTAAAGGCGTCCTTGACACGAATAGCCGTAAATATTTATTTTTGTGCTTTTATTATAAAAGTCATTTAAGTTGTCTGTTCAACTATTTCATATCAAAGTCCTAGGGAAAAGGCAATTATTTTATGTCAAATTTTGGGAAGATCTTTGTAACAGGTGCTGTTATGTCACATCCCTATCTCCTCTGCCATCTGCAGGTCACCTGCACACAATTCTGAGCATGTCAAAGACTTCCTAAGTCTCTCTACCTACTGACTTCTCCGGTCACTGAAGAGGGGCAGGTGGGGAGTACTGGAAAGTGAATGTCCCAGGGGTAACCTGCGACCATTGAGTTAGAGGATTTGGAAGATAAACACCCCAGTTTCCAGACCCGCAGTGGGGCAATTCTGAGGTGTGTTCCACACAGTATCCCAGAGAGTCTCAGCCCCCTTTGCCTACCGTAGTAATCACCTCATTGAGACATTGCCACTCTATTCATTGTTGTCTTCCTTAGCATTCCCTCATTCGAGCTTCCTGGAATCACTTCCCCGACAAAATACCTGCACCAATCCGTGTCCGAGGATTTGCTTTGGGGGCAATTCAATTTAAGACAGTCTTTATCTCAGTATTATTATTATTATTATTATTATTATTATTGTTATTATTATTAAGACAGTGTCTCACTGTGTCAACCAGGCTGGAGTGCAGTGGTGCGATCTCAGCTGACTGCAACCTCTGCCTCCCGGGTTCAAGCGATTCTCCTGCCTCAGCCTCCCAAGCAGCTGGGATTACAGGCATGCACCACCACGCTTGGCTAGTTTTTGTATTTTTAGTAGAGACAGGGTTTCACCATGTTGGCCAGGCTGGTCTCGAACTCCTGACCTCAAGTGATCTGCGCACCTCGGCCTCCCAAAGTGTTAGGATTACAGGCTTGAGCCACTGCACCTAGCCAAATTATTTATTCATATGTTAGAAAGACAATGGCAAAAACAGACCCAATGATATTTAAGTAGCATGGTGGGAGGTGTGCTTGCATTTGCATTAAATTATATCACCTTGGATTGGCCTCCTTTTGCTTATAGTCTGCTTTTGAACCCTATTTGTTGTTTTCAGCAAGTAGATGTGTCCTTCCTCTGTAGGGACCTCAGACTTGTGAACTCTGCCACAAGCAGAGACACCTTAGGGCCAGCTAAGTCAACATTTTTACCTGAGCATAGCCCCTCTGGAGCAGTTGGGACTGGCTAAAGAGGATGGATGTGGTAGTGTGGTAAAGCAGGACAGGAGAGGGACATTTGAAACCTCACTTAAACCTGCTTGCAGAAGGAGTCACACATGCAAACATGCACACACACAGAGTCCCTGTCAGATTGCTCTAGAGCCTCATCCAAATTCACAAATTATGCCTCAGTCAATACTTTCCGTCTTGGGACAACAAAGGGCGAGGTTCTTCTGTTAGGAGCTTGCATTCAAAGATGGGGAAGGGATGCAGTCCTCCCATCACTGCATGGATTGTTTTCTCCCTTTAGTTTAGTTTTGGATGTAGGATTTATCTTTGGGATAACTGCAGCCATGATTGATGCCCATGACTATTCCAGTCTGGCCTCTAGAGAGTTCTGGCTTTCCAGGGTCCATACATAACACATGAGTAATCTAGTATCTGAGCCTAATTTGTTCCAGAATTACATTGATCATTTTATATGTAAAACATGCTATAGTGCAGGGATCCCCAAATCTGGCTACCTGCCAGAACCTCTTCACGTGCTCGTTGAAAATACTGATACCTAGATTTCATCCCAGTCCTAGTGAATCAAATAGTCTGGAGTAAAGACCTGATTTAGATTTAAAAAAAAAAAAAAGAAGCGCCATAGGAGGTTGCTTTGGGGGAACCACTGGAAGAATGGAAAGCCGTGGCAGTTCCCATGGAGACCTGGGTTCCTAAGTTTGCCCCTAAGCAATTACATGAACCTGGGCTATCTCATTGCTCAGAACCTTGCCTTAAGATGAGGGCAATACTTTCTGAAAGCAACTTAGCAGTAATATACATCAAGAATACTTAAAATACTAACTCTTTGATTCAGTAATTATTCTACGATTCTAGCCTCAGAAAATATTCCAAGATGTGGATAAAGATGTTCATATCAGCATTATTTACAATAGTAAAATTATCAAAAAGCCTAAATGATTAACAATAAGGGATTGGTTAAATAAATTGTACACCCATAAAGAATAATATTTCCAAAGAATTTATTAATAACAGGAATAAAAGCCTATGGTATAACATTAAGTGAAAAGGCCAGTTACAAAATATTTTAATAATATGAGCCATGATAAAGATATTTAAACAAAGAAAACATCCTATAAGTAAACAGATGGAAATATTAAGTATGGCTGTGAAAACCCATGGGTGAGTTTTCACTTTCTAATGTATACTTTTATTAATTTCCCAATTTTTCTATAAATAATATGAATGATTTTTATAATCAGAAAACATTTTTGCTTGCTCGTTTGGTTAGCTTTGGTTTTTCAGGAGGGGTTAGGCTTATCTGACCTCTAAGGTCTCTTTCAGCCCTGAAATCTGGTGAGATTTACATCATGGCATTCATTTTAACTTTTCCTTCAGTGGTCTTGATCTTGGGTAAGGGGAGACCAACGTAGACCCTGGTAATGGATATGACATTTTCTCTCTCCTCCTGACACTTTTCCTGATGCTTGCAGGTGGCATTTCCAGGAAACTTACAGCTTATATTCATCCTTCGTCCATCTCGCTTTATCCAGAGGACGTTTACTGACATTGGCATTAAATACTATCGAAATGAATTGAAAAAGAAAGTGCCGGTAAGCTTGACCTTTCATCTTGTCTCATTTGGTTAGGGCATCTGGCAAAGATGGCATTTGGGCAGGGTTTCTGGGCAAGGTAAGATTCAACAGGTAGAGAGGGAGAAAAGGGTTTTCTGGGCTGAGGGAACCATATGTGTGAAGGCATAAAGGCGGGAAGTACACACTGGATGGAGGCCCATGGGAAGCTTCATTTGTGTTGGAGCACAAAAACAGTAATCTTTTGGAGGAAAGAGTAAGAAACATGGACTAGATCGTCAGTGTGAAGATGCAGGGTTTGGATTTTATTCAGTAGACAGTGGGGATCCAGGGAAGATTTTCTTTTTTCTTTTCTTTTTTTTTTTTGAGACAGAGTTTCTCTCTTGTCACCCGGGCTGGAGTACAATGACGCAATCTCAGCTCACCATAACCTCCGCCTCCTGGGTTCAAGTGATTCTCCTGCCTCAGCCTCTCTAGTAGCTGGGATGACAGGCATGCACTACCACACTTGGCTAATTTTTGTATTTTTAGTAGAGACGGGGTTTTACCGTGTTGGTCAGGCTGGTCTTGAACTCCTGACCTCGGGTGATCCACCCACCTCGGCCTCCCAGAGTGTTGGGATTACAGGCGTGAGCCACCACACCAGGCGCCAGGGAAGGTTTTCTAGCTGGGGAGTGACATGGTAAAATTCGTCTGAAGGTGGTGTCTAAAATGATAGAAAGGGACTTGGGAGGAAGCTAAATTGTACAGGTGAAACAAAACACAGATCTGAAATATAGGGGTGACATAAATACAGGAAACTAAAGTAAAAAGTCAACATTGTGATTCTCAGAAGAAAAAAACAAAACTAGAAGATTAAAAATTTTACCTATAACTTTGGCAAACAGATATGAGAAAACAAGCACTCTTATAATTTGCTGGTAGGAATGGAGTTGGTAATGAGCAATGTGAAGGATTAATTATCAGTATTTATAGAAAATTCAAAGGTACACCCTCTTTTACCCACCTGTAGAGTTATTCTATAGATATTTTCACACATCTGGACAAAGCTGCTTAGACAGCAATGTTTATTATTAAGCTGTTTATAAAGGTAAAAGATTGAGAATAACTTAATGCTTGACAATAGGGGACTGGTTAAATAAATAATTATCTACCCAATCAGTGTACTTTGTAGCCAATAAAAGTGGTAAGTTACGGTGCAACCACAATGGAAACAGCTGATAGTTTCTTTTTTTCTTCCTTTTTTTTTTTTTTTTTTTTTTGAGATGGAGTCTTGCTCTGTTGCCCAGGCTGGAGTGCAGTGGTGCAATTTCAGCTCACTGCAACCTCCACCTCCTGCGTTCAAGTCATTCTCCTGCCTCAGCCTCCCAAGTAGCTGGGATTACAGGTGCCCACCACCACGCCCAGCTAATTTTTGTATTTTCAGTAGAGATGTGGTTTTACCATGTTGGCCAGGCCGGTCTTGAACTTCTGACCTCAAGTAATCCACCCGCTTCAGCCTCCCAAAGTGCTAGGATTACAGGCGTGAGCCACTGTGCCCGACTGATAGTTTCTTTAAAAGTAAACATACACCTGGCCGGGCGCGGTGGCTCAAGCCTGTAATCCCAGCACTTTGGGAGGCCGAGACGGGCGGATCACGAGGTCAGGAGATCGAGACCATCCTGGCTAACACAGTGAAACCCCGTCTCTACTAAAAAATACAAAAAACTAGCCGGGCGAAGTGGCGGGCGCCTGTGGTCCCAGCTACTCGGGAGGCTGAGGCAGGAGAATGGCGTAAACCCGGGAGGCGGAGCTTGCAGTGAGCTGAGATCCAGCCACCGCACTCCAGCCTGGGCGACAGAGCCAGACTCAGTCTCAAAAAAAAAAAAAAAAAAAAAAAAAAAAAAAAACATACACCTAACCTATGACCCAACCAGGAGAAATGAAAACACAAATTCACAAAAAGACACACACAGGAATGTCCATCAGCTGGTCAACGGAGAAGTATATATAAGTTGTGGCACATTTATATAATGTAATACTATTAAGCAATAAAAAGGAGTGAAGTACTGATACGTTCAATAACATGGATACATTTCAAACATATTCTCTTGAGAGAAAGAAGCTAGACATTAAGCAGTATGATTATGATTCCTTTTAGAAAAAGTTCAAGAATAGGCAAAACTATGTTGTGACAGAAAATCAAAACAGTGGCTGCTGTTAGGAATGAGGGTGGTGGAGACTAGTTGGAAGGAGACAAAAGGAACTTTCTAGGAAGTGTTCCATATCTTTTTTTTTGAGATGGAGTTTTGCTCTGTTGCCCAGGCTGGAGTGCAATGGCGTGATCTTGGCTCACTGCAACCTCTGCCCCCCAAGTTCAAGTAATTCTCCTGCCTCAGCCTCCTGGGTAGCTGGGATTACAGGCGCCTGCCATTACGCCCAGATAATTTTTGTATTTTTTTTTAGTGGAGACGGGGTTTCACCATGTTGGTCAGGCTGGTCTCGAACTCCTGACCTCAGGTGATCCAACCACCTTGGCCTCCCAAAGTGCTGGGATTACAAGTGAGCCACTGCATCCAGCCCTTTCTTCGTCTTTTATGCTACTTAAGTGATACATGTCCTTCTCGGAGTATTGCCTGGAAGCCCACGGTGCTCGTCTGTCCCCTATTGGTGATGTGAATTTTGATCCCCTAGTCAAAGTGTTGTCCACTTTCCCAAATATTAAATAGATTCTTTCCCTCGCAACTAATAATCTTTGCAGAGACACTTTAAGATCATGCAAATATCTGCTCCTCTAAAAAGTCCAATCTCTCTTTAATATCCATCGAAGATTCTTGCCTGAAACAACCTTTATTTATTGGTTGCAAAATAATGGTTTTTCAACTCCAGCACTCTCATCATTTACTAATCAGTAAATGATGGTATTTTACTGTAAGCTACAGCTTTCCCTTCTCCCCTATTTGTATATTATAGTTTTGGATTCTTAGTTTTTCAGTGGTTTGTAATTCATTGCTGCTCTCAATTATTGTGGTGCTCCAGCTGTCCCAGATTTGGCCAGCGGGAACCCCTTCAAGCTGACTCTTGTGTCCTTGTGACATGTCCCTATCATGTTTTTTTTTTTTTTTGGCACTTCCTTACTTTCTGGCCTAATGTGATCATCTAGGCCCCTCTCAGGCATGCTCTGATCCAGCTTTGTTACCAGCCATTTCTCTCAAGAGCCCTGGTTCCTTTTGGTGTTGAAAAGTATTAGAGTCCAAGATCTGGATGCAAGATGTGCTATTACTACTTGGTATCTTTGTTTGTAGGCTCTTTCAGCAGACAGCAGCTGTAAATATATGCATGTATATGCACATATACATGTACATATTTGTAATTACAAATATTCTAGAAATCACAAGTTCATACTGATACCTTAAATTTCAGTCCATGTAAGATGTGTATTTAAGTGAGGGTAAAGTCAAGGGGAGAACAGTATATCCAGTAGATTCCCATTCGGATAAAATAAGAGGGCCATATATATGATTGTGCATAGATCATCTTGAGAAGGATACACAAGATATACAAGAAGCTGGTTAAACTGGTTGCCTTCTGGATCTCCACCTAGATGGCTGGGGGTAAGTGGGAAGGGGGAGGATTTTTCTATTTAGATAGACTTTTTCTGTTCAAATTTATTACTATCTATAAATATTATCCATTCAAAATTAACAAAAAATAGCTTTAATTAAAATTACTCTGAAAGAGGGCCGGACACCATGGCTCACGCCTATAATCCCAACATTTTGGGCGGCTGAGGTGGGCGGATCATCTGAGGTCAGGAGTCCAAGACCAGCCTAGCCAACATGGCAAAACCCTGTCTCTACTAAAAATACAAAAATTAGTCGGGCGTGGTGGCATGCACCTGTAGTCCCAGCTACTTGCGGGGGCTGAGGCAGGAGAATTGCTTGAACCCAGGAGGCAGAGGTTGCAGTGAGCCAAGATCGCACCACTGCACTCCAACCTGGGCGACAGAGCAAGAGCCTGTCTCAATAAATAAATAAATCAATGAATAAATGAATAAATAAATAAATAAAATTACTCTGAAAGAATGGTTAACCCATCTCAGTGAAGACTTGCCATCTTAGACAAGGAATTTTTCTCATTTTTCTCTTTCCTTTCCCACTCTTATTTTCCTTGTTTGGGTTCTGTCTTATATGAATAATCAGATTTCTGAAAATCATTTCTTTTCTACTTTGGGGATTAGCCAAACTCAAAATGAATTTCCCACTCTATTTTAAATACTCATTTTAAAAATACTTGAGTGTTTAAGGAAAATGTAAGGCCTGAGTTCTTTGCTCAGTTTTCCTAACGTGAGTAACTGTTGATGTTTGGAAAGAGATGGAGACCAACAAGAAGCCAATGACTTGTCATCATCCTCATGAGTCCCTTCGTGCCTCCCCTTCAGAAATGAAGAGTCATCAATTCTTCTTGCCACTCAAAAACGTTTGGAATTGGAACTGAGCATTTGACCAAACGTCATGCATATTTCCCTGATTGCACATAAAACACATGTGTTTTATACGTATTATACATATGATCTAGGCATGCTTATATGTACACAGATACATTTGTGACTTATGCCCTCCTTTTCACATGGTGCATCTATACCTAGGAGGGACTGAACATCTACTTTATCTCAATACTCTGACTTTAGCTACCTCTATTTGTGGTAGTGTAGGTTGATTCCCTACCTGTCTTGCTTTTGATTTTAAACCTAAAATCAACTTTTGAAAATGCTCTCAGTCACCCAAACCCTGGGTACATTGAGTAGGGCATTCTTTAATGCAAGTTCACCCCGTAAGTTACTATTTCACCTGAAGCACAAGGTCACACTCCCTGGTAGCGCTGATGCTCCAGAAATGGCAGAGTCTGAAGTCACCAAGCTTGATGAAATCTAACTTCGAAATATATGTTGCCTTCTCAATGACAGTTCAAACTGTCAGTTTGTCTTCTTTATTTTTAAAATGTGGTTGTGATATTAGCACTTTACTTTGTAGCTTCCTAGCCTCTCTTATATTATAACATCTTCCTGGTCATTTCTAGATAGATAATTATATTTTCACATGTTGCGGGGAAAGGAGTTTATTTTGCCTGACTGGTGTAGGAATCAGGTGGGCCAAGGATGTAATTGTAGTCAAGTGACATCCTCCCTCTACCTTTATCTATGGAGGGGAAGTACTTTGATGTAGTAAATGGTTTTGGTTTTTGTTTCGTTTTGTTTGAGACAGTGTCTTGCTCTGTCACCCAGGCTGGAGTGCAGTGGCACCGTCAGGACTCACTGCAGCCTCAACCTCCTGGGCTCAAGTCATCCTCCCACCTTGGCCTCCCAGTAGATGGTTTCTGAGTCCCTGTTGCTGGCCAGGCACTTCCCTATTCTGGAACAGCTGTACTCATAGCAGCCCCACAAAACAGTTAATGTGAAGTCACCAAGGCAGTCTTGTAAAACTCCTGAAGAGGCTATGATCGTGGAAACTGGTTGCTTAAAATGGAGTTTGTGTCACAATACAGGAAATGCTTCTTGTGCAGTTAAAAAACCATGTATTTCTTTGAAATAACGGTTTTAAGCATCTATAGATAAGAACACAAATGTATACAGAAAAGGAAAAGAAACACGACATTTTTAGCTTTTAACAATTGTTCCAAGAATATGCATGTATGGTAAAGTTGGTGGGGCCACATGAAGAGACAGGTTTGGAAGGAAGAAGTTTATTATATTCACATGTCCCAGAGGTCGGGGTCACCTCACACCACATGGGCCACTGGGGAAGCACCAAGCTTTGGTCAGGAGGCAGAAGAAGGAGGCAGAGGAAAGTCTAGGCCAGAGTGTTTACTGGAGTTTCTGCAGGCAAAGCAAGGCAGGATTTAGTACGGACTAGTTAGAATAACTCCTGCAGTCTTTGGGGTATAAGGGTTGTCCCTTTGTTACTTGGTACCTGGCCCTGGGATGACTTAGGGCAAGGTGAACATTGGCCTGGTGTGTGAGAGTTTGATAAGGCGGTGGTTGGGGATTTGGATTTGAGACTGGTTGTTTTGCATATGAAAGACCTGCTCCCAGCTAACCCCTTCACAGTCTCTAAGAAGTGGTTAGCCCTGGGGTGGGGGTGGTGGGGCAGTCTCTTCCTAATCATGGAGGCCACAAATGCTGGAGCCTCAAGAGTACAGAAAATAAGAAAATGTGGCTCATGTAATTGACCTGTGATGACAGGATGCCAGATAGACAAAAACAGAATCCAAGAAAACACAGAAAAAATGTTTTAAGGCCAGTTTTACATGCTCAGTGTGTCCTGTGGGTTTGATGATTAGAATTATTCTGCTTTTTTTCTTCACTATATAGAATATAAAAACTTTCTAAAATTTTCTATCCTGTAAAGATTAAAAGAAGAAAAAAATATGTGGGGAAACTGCCTCTCGTTTATTTTTGAAATTTTTAAATTTACATCAGGTAAAATTCACTCTCTTTGGTGTACAGTTCTATGAAGTTTGACAAATGCACGGCGTTATTCAGTCACCACAATCAAGATACAGAACGGTCTCATCACCACGCAAAACTTCCTCACTGTGCCGCTTTGTAGCCAGCCCCTCTCCCCATCCCTAATCCCTGGCAGCCACTGATTGGCTCTCCATCCTTACAGTTTTACTTTTTGCAGAGAGTGATACAAATGCAATTCCAGCCATGTGCTGCATAACAACGTTTTGGTCAACAATGGACCACATATACAACGATGGTCCCATAAAATTATAAAACTGTATTTTTACTGTACTTTTTTAAATTTTTTTTTTTTTTTTTTTTTTTGAGGCAGAGTCTCACTGTGTCGCCCAGGCTGGAGTGCAGTGGCCTCATCTCAGCTCACTGCAAGCTCCGCCTCTGGGTTCACGCCATTCTCCTGCCTCAGCCTCCCGAGTAGCTGGGACTACAGGCGCCCGCCACCACGCCCGGCTAATTTCTTTTTGTATTTTTAGTAGAAACGGGGTTTCACCGTGTTAGCCAGGATGGTCTCAATCTCCTGACCTAGTGATCCACCCACCTCGGCCTCCCTTTTTTTTTTTTTTGGGGACAGGGTCTTGCTCTGTCACCTGGGCAGGAGTGCAGTGGCGTGATCATGACTCACTGTAACCTCAAACTCTGGGGCTCAAGCTATCCTCCCACCTCAGCCTCTTGAGTAGCTGGGACTACAGGTGCACACTACCATGCCCAGCTGATTTTTTTTTTTTTTAATTTATTTTTTGTAGAGGCAGGGGTTTCCCTGTATTGCCCACGCTGGCCTTAAACTCTTGGGCTCAAACGATCCTCCTGTATCAGCCTCCCAAAGTGTTGGGATTACACACATGAGCCACCGCCCCTGGCCCCTTTTCTATGTTTAGATATGTTTAGATGCAGAAATACTTCCCATTGTGTTATACTTGCCTACAGTATTCAGTGCAGTAACATGCTGTACAAGCAGTTAGCCCAGGAGTGTAGCAGGCTGTACCATCTGGGTTTGTGGAAGTGCACTTTACGACTGAGCAGCAACGAAATTGCCTAATGGCGATTTTCTCAGAATTGATCTCTATCATTAAGTGACATATGACTGTGTATACTGAGTAGCCCTGGAGTCTAACTTCTTTCACGTAGCGTAAAACAGCTGGGGTTCATCCATGTTGCTTGGTATGTCTATAGTTCGTTCCTTTCATTGCTGAATATTATCTCACATTGTAGAGGTGCCAGTTTATCCATTCACCATTCACCAGGAAAAAACAGTTGAGTTGTTTCTAGTTTTTAGGGATTAAGAATAAAGCTGCAGCCAAACATGGTGGCTCACACCTGTAATCCCAAAACTTTGAGAGGCTGAGGTGGGTGGATCACTTGAGTCAGGAGTTTGAGACCAGCCTGGCCAAATTGGTGAAACCCCATCTCTACTAAAAATATAAAAATTAGCTGAGCATGGTGAGGGGTGGATGTAGTCCTGGCTACTTTGGAGGCTGAGGCAGGAGAATTGCTGAGGTGGAGGTTGCAATGAGCTGAGATCATGCCACTGCACTCCAGCCTGGGTGACAGAGCAAGACGCCATCTCAAAAAAAAAAAAAAAAAAAAAAAAAAAGAATAAAGCTGCTATAAACATTCACATACATGTTTTTGCTGGGCCACAGAGTAGGTTTATGTTTAACTTTAAAAGAAACTGCCAAACCGTTTTGGCGAAGTGGCTCTATCATTTTGCATTCCCACCAGCAATGTATGTGAATTCCAGCTACTTCATACTCTTACCACCTTTTCAAAAACGAGGGTATTTTTTTCTAATTAGTCATTTAGTAGGCATGTTGTGGTATCTCACTGTGGTTTTAATTTGCTATTTCCTAATGATTCATGATATTGAGTCTCTTTTCATGTGTTTATTTTCCATCTGTGTATGTTCTTTGGTGATGCTTCTGTTCAAATCTTTTGCCCTTTTTTAATTGGGTTTTTTTTTTTCTCTCATTGTTGGGTTTTGAGAGTTCTTTATATGTTCTGGATATAAGTCACTGTCAGATATATGACTTGCAAATATTTTCTCTGAGTTTTTAGGTTGGATTTTCGTTCTCTAAACAGTGTCTTTTGCAGAGCAAATGTTTAATTTGGATGAAGTCCAGCTTATCAGCTTTTCTTTTATGGGTTATGCTTTTGGTGTGATATCACAGAACTCTTCGCCTAACCCAAAGATTTCTCCTAAAATTTCTCTGAGAAAACACTTTCTCTACTCAGACAACACTTCTGACACCTAATGTGTGGGTTTTTTTTTTTTTTTTTTTTCCCCCACACCAAGCAGTTCTCCAACTGTCTAGACACCAATCAGGTGTTCTACAACTCAATTCAGACACTGAAGTTATCATCAGATCCCACAAGTTAAGGGCTCATTCCCTCAAGACTGTCCCCACTTCAGATGCTAATGCTAATTTTAAGTCTGGGCGTCCTATACTTCTGACCTACCAGCTATGGATTGGGGGGGTTCCGACAGCCTCTTCCTGGGGTTCTATAATTTGCTAGAATGACTCACAGAACTTAGGGAAACACTTTACTTATGTTTACTGGTTTATTATAAAGTATACAACTCAGGAACAGCCAGATGAATGAGATGCATATGGCAAGGTATGTGGGGTGCACAGAGCTTCCCAGCTCTCTCCAGCATACCACCCTTCCAATACCTTGGTGTATTCACCAACATGGGAGCTCCTCAAATCTCCTTGTTCTAGAGTTTTTATAGAGCTTAATCCTCTCCTTCCTAGAGGTCAGTGAGTGGGGCTGAAAATTCCAAACTATAATCACTTGTTTTTTTCTGGAAACCAGCTCTGCCCAGCAGCTATCTAGGGTTCCCAGCCTGAGTCACCTCATTAGTGTAAACTCAGGTGTGACCAAACGGGCCCCTTATAAACAACAAAAGATACTCCTAACACTTAAGACATTATAAGGATTTTAGGAACTCTATACCAGGAACCAGGGATAAAGTCTAAATAAATTTCTTATTATACCACAGTTTTCTTCTACATTTTCTTCCAAGTTTAATGTTTCATGTTTACATCTATGATCCATTTTGAGTTAATTTTCATATAAGATGTGAGATATGTCAGCCTAAATAACAGACAGGGAGAGGCTGTCTAAAAGAAAACAATATTTATTCAGGAATAGGGCATTGAAATGGGAATGTGTGTGTCATAGTAAACTATGTGCTTATTCAGGAAGGTAGAGTGAGACAAAGGTTTTTAAGGGGAACTTGAGGAGCATTACATAATTGTTTTGAGATCATTATTTCTGGCTACAAAGATCAATAACAAGAGTGATGCCAATCGGAAATTGGACAGGCAGTTAAATGTTGCAATGGCCTGTGTGCAAGGCTGTGGTTTTTGAAGTCTTTTGTGATAGTTTTGTTGTCAGGCATACAAGTGTGAGAACCCTTTCTTTGCAGTCTTCCCTGGCCTATTTGTTAGGTTTATTATTTATTTTTTTTTAAGACTCTTGTCACCCAGGTTGGAGCGCAATGGTGCGGTCTTGGCTCACTGCAACCTCCGCCTCCTGGGTTCAAGCGATTCTCCTGCTTCAGCCTCCCGAGTAGATGGGATTACAGGCATGTGCCACCACGCCATGCTAATTTTTGTATTTTTAGTAGAGACAGGGTTTCACCATGTTGGTCAGGCTGATCTGGAACTCCTGACCTCGTGATCTGCCCGCCTCGGCCTCCCAAAATGCTGGGATTACAGGCGTGGATCAGGCTGGTCTGGAACTCCTGACCTCGTGATCTGCCCGCCTCGGCCTCCCAAAATGCTGGGGTTACAGGCGTGAGCTACTGCGCCCGGCCTATTTATTTATTTTTTAATACTAGTGACTCTGTTTTGATTCTGGCTACTTTCATAGGTATGGATGAAGGTTCTTATTTTTACATATGAATGTCCGATTGTTTCAGCACCATTTGTCTAAATAGAATTATTTCTCCATTGAATTACCTTTGCACCTTTGTGAAAAAATCAGATTAGTGTTTGCCGGAGTTCACGGAGGGATGTTGGGGTGGGAGTTGACCGAAAGGTGCGGCACACGGGAGGTCTTTGTGGCGATGGACAGTTTTGCATCTTGCTTGTCTTGGTGGGTACAGGAAACAACATATGTGGGAAAATGACAGAGCTACACATACATTATAAGCATATCAAATTCCTGGTCTTGGTATTGTACTGTAATTATGTAAGATGTAACCATTGAGGGTGGAAGGTGCCTAGGACCTCTCTGTACTGCCTTGGTAACTTCCTATTAATCTATAATTATCTTTGCAACTTCCTGTGAATCTATAATTACTTCGCAGGATAAAAAGGTTTGTGGTTTGTTTTGTTTGTTTGTTTGTTTTTTGAGACAGAGTTTCACTCTCATTGCCTAGGCTGGAGTACAATGGTGTAATCTTGGCTCACTGCAACCTCCGCTTCCCGAATTCAAGCGATTCTTCTGCCTCAGTCTCCCAAGCAGCTGGCATTAAAGGCGCCCGCCACCACGCCCGGCTAATTTTTGTATTTTTAGTAGAGACGGGGTTTTGCCATGTTGGCCAGGCTAGTCTCAAACTCTTGACCACAGGTGATCCGCCCGCCTCCGCCTCTCAAAGTGCTGGGATTACAGGCGTGAGTCACTGTGCCCAGCCTCTTCACAGGATAAAAAGTTAAAAAAATCAATTGATCCTATTTGTGTGGGTCTATCAGGACTTGCTATTTTTTTTTCCATTGATCTATTTGTTCATCCTTGGCCATTACCACACTCTTCTTTACTGTAATTTTATAAGTTTTGAAATTGATAAAACTTACGTGAATCATCGAACTTTTTTCCTCTTTTACAAAATTGTTTTACCTATTCCGTGTCTTTTGCATTTCTTTTTCTTTTTCTTTTTCTTTTTTTTTGAGACAGAGTCTCGCTCTGTCGCCCAGGCTGGAGTGCAGTGGCCGGATCTCGGCTCACTGCAAGCTCTGCCTCCCGGGTTCACGCCATTCTCCTGCCTCAGCCTCCGGTGTACCTGGGACTACAGGCGCCCGCCACCTCGCCCGGCTAGTTTTTTTGTATTTTTTAGTAGAGACGGGGTTTCACCGGGTTAGCCAGGGTGGTCTCCATCTCCTGACCTCTTGATGCGCCCGTCTCGGCCTCCCATTTCTATATGAATTTTAGAATCAGTTTGTTAATTTCTATAAAAAGTCGGCTGGGATTTTGATTATGGAATTGCTTTGACTCTACAGATCAATACTTAACAGTATTGATTCTTCTAATATAATCCTTTGTTTTTAATTTTCACTTTTCGCTTTCAACTTAAAATTCCTCTTGGTCATCTAAAACTTAAGATGAGAAAGCACAGTTTTGGCAAGTGTGGGATATCACACCTCCCTAATGGTACAGAAAATATGCAGCCTAGCAGGATAGGTTTCTGAAACTCCCGACCCTGTGCAAGGTTACTTTTGCCTAATACAATGTTGCACATTGGGTATTTTTTAAAATGTCAATTATTATCATAGTAACTCATATTCCAAGAAGCAAAGTACATTTTTAGCTTGATAATTTCTAACGGCCTGTCCTAAAATTTCTAATTTTAGAAAGAATAAAAACCTTTTAAAAACTCCCATAAGTGGTTTAAAATTTTTAGGCGGGAAAGGCACAGATAGATTCAGGTTTTTATCCATTCTCATATTATAAAGATAAATTTTAAAAGCCCGAACTGTTTTCAGAAGTGGAGGAGCAAGACGTGGGGCCTGACAAGGTTAAGGTGGTGATAGGTAGTAATCAAATCCCACGGAGCCTGAGTCTCTCCAGACCAGGGTCTGTCTTGTTTACAGTATTATCCCTCAGTACCTGGCACTTTTTTTAGTAGTTCAATACATATCTGTTAAAAGAATAAATCAGTTTTATTGCATAATTTTGACCTGGAAACTTTGGGCCACGATTTTTTTTTTTTTTTTTTTTAAGAGATGGGGTCTCGCTTTATTACCCAGTCTGGAGTGCAGTGATGCGATCACAGCTCATTGGAGCCTCAAATTCCTGGGCCCAAGGAGTCCTCCTGCCTCAGCCTCCTGAGTAGCTGGGATTACAAGTGCAAACCACTGCACCTGGCTGGGCTCTAATTTATATTCTCATTCCAAACTGAATTCATTCCTTGACTAATACTTTATAATAATAGAAGAAAGTCCATATTCTTATGTCCTCCGACCGAGAGTTAATTTTCAAAATAATCAACAGGGAGTGAAAAAATATAATGTCACAGTTAAAGGTTTCAAAGATGTGTTTCAGAGATAGGAATGAGGAGGAGTGCTTGTCCCGCTCAGGAGTGAGTAGAGGGTGTGATACAGTCACTGAGTGAGCCAGAACCACACCCAGGCCAGAACTACTACCAAGGAATAGAAAGGGGCAATTTGGGATGCGTCAGCTTTCTCTGCATGTGTGGGTGTTTGCTCATAAGCAGAACTGCTAGTTTATAAACCCCAACGCCCTGTTACCTCCAGATCCCCTCTGTGCAAGCTAAAGTAGGGGCACATCAATATTCTTCATCGGGGCGCATTAGTGTAGTGAGTCTTTTTGATGCATACTCTGTGTGTTTCCCTGTATTCTAATTATATTTTGACATTTACCCAACCACCTTTGATTGGGCTTCTCATGGTAGACTTTCAGGCCATAGCACAACACTTGATTTTGGGGGCTGAAAGTACCTTAGCTTGGGAACTTTTGACTGAAAATTCACATAAAGTGAGGCCTGACTTCTAGGTAGCCTGGAACTGTGCTTCCTGAGCCAAGTCAACATTTCGTCACAGGCTATACCACACTTTAGTATTTCTCATTCAAAAGGGAAAAATGGAAGAGACTTTAAAATATTTCCCTGCTGGATATAGTAACTTTTTTTTTGAGATAGGGTCTTGTTCTGTCACCCAGGCTGGAGTGCCATGGTGCGATCACTGCTCACTGCAACGTTAACCTCCCAGGCCCAAGCAATCCTCCTGACTTAGCCACCTGAGTAGCTGGGGCCACAGGTGCATGCCACCATGCCTGGCTAATTTTTTTTTTTTTTTTAATTTTTCTAGTGATGGGGTCTTGCTATGTTGCTCTGGCTGGTCTCAAACTCCAGGCCTCAAATGATTCTCCCACCTCCACCTTGCAAAGTGCTGAGATTACAGGCATGAGCCACTGTGCTTGGCTGTAACCATTTTTAAATATAAATGCCTGATAAGGCAAGGTTGAAGTATCATTTAAATAATAATAGAATATAAGATATAATTATGATAAGAATAGAACCTAATGAACTCTTATTTAGTGATCAATGAGGAATATATTTAATTATCCTTTTACCTTACAGATTATCATGGTAAACTCTGTCTCTGACCTTCATGGCTACATCGACAAAAGCCAACTGACCCGGGAATTAGGGGGGACTTTGGAATATCGCCACGGACAGTGGGTAAATCACCGCACTGTGAGTACCAGCTTACATGTGCTTTTCACTGTCTCTCCTTGTTTTCCGGAGGGTGGAGTGGCAGAGTTGAACATCGACTGCTGGGAGGTCACCCTGTGACTGCCTGACCTTGGGGTGGTTGGGATTTCTCAGGCACAGGCTGGGGAAGAAGGAGCGTGGAAGGGCAAAGGCTGGGGTTTCTCCTGTTGACCGCGTTACCCTATTGCATCTCTTGGTGTGGGGGTTTTGGGACACTTACCTTCGAATGTACCTGGGAAGTTTCCAGAAACACCAATAGCCTGTTATACCTCAGAGAAACTAATTTACTTCATCTGGGATGGGTCTTAGCCTGCCACAGAACTCCCCAGATGATTCTAAGGTACAGACATATTGACACCCATGAAGTCAGAAGAAGCTACATTTAAATATTATCACCCCTCAGTGACTACTGTAGGTGAGAGGTGGGAGGGGGACAAGGATTGTAGAACTATCGGGTACGATGCTCACTATCTGGGTAACAGGATCAACTGTACCCCAAACCTCGGCATCATGCAGTATACCCATGTAACAAACCTGCACATGTACCCCGGATCTAAAGTCAAAGTCAAAGATGAAACCAGTTTTAAAAAATTGTCACGATAACATATAGTCTATGTCAGGTGAGTTTCTAAGCATTTCTGAGCTTTTTTCCTCCTCTGCTAAAATGGGACTAACACAGTATTGCTCTACAGGGGATAATTTTGCCTGCCTCCTACATTTGTCAATATCTTTCAACTTTTTGTAGTCATAACTTAGTGGGGAAAGTTAACTGGTATCTAGTGGGTCGTCAGGGACTGTGCTGAACACCTTACAATGCTCAAGACAGCCTCCCACAACAAAGCATCATCTGGCCCAAAGTGTGAAGAGCCAATGCTGAGAAACCCTGGACTAACAAAAGCCTCCTGATAGTTTGATGTGGGGAATAAGTGATGTATTATCTGTGAAAGCACCTGCTATATAGTATTTTACTTTTCCCTACCTACTGATATTGGTGATTGTTATGCTAAGTTAGGAGTTTCAGTAATATTGAGATAAACGTGAGATCAAAATTCATTGTCATGGCTTGAATGTTGGTGTCCCCTAAAAATTCACATATCGGAACCCAATGTGATAGCATTAAGAGGAGGGGCCTTTTGGGACATATTAAGTCATGAAGGCTGTGGCATCATAAATGGAGTTAGTGCCCTTGCAAAAGAGATTAAAGGGAGTTGTCATGCCCCCTCTGCCCTGTGAGGGCACAGAAGCCGTCTTTTATGAGAAACAGACCTCTACCAGACACCAAATCTGTTGGGGCCTTGATCTTGAACTTCCCAACTTCCAGAACTGTAACTGTGAGAAATCAATTTCTGTTGCTTATAAATTACCCATTTGTTTTTGTTATAGGCCATCCCTGGCCTAGTATGTAGCCATGGTTTGTGGTTGTGCATGTGCTAAACATTTTTTAGTGAACTTTAAAAAATACAACTAGTATTGAAAGACCAGAGATATTCTTTACATGCCTTTTACGTGTTCTGTGTATATATTTTATATACACACATATACAGTCATGTCTCATTTTATTATGCTTCACATTAATGGGCTTCGCAGATCTGCAGTTTTTTAAAATTGAAGTTTCGTGGCAACTTTGTGTTGAACAACTCTATCAGCACCATTTTTCCAACAGTATGTGCTCACTTCCTGCCTCTCTGACAAATTTTGGCAATTCTTGCAATATTTCAAAGTTTACTATTATTGTTATATTTGTTTCTTTTTCTTTTTCTTTTTTTGAGACAGAGTCTTGCTCTGTCACCCAGACTGGAGTACAATGGTGTGATCTCAGCTCACTGCAACCTCAGACTCCCGGGTTCAAGCAATTCTCCTGCTTCAGCCTCCTGAGTAACTGGGATTACAGGCATGTGCTACCATGCCCAGCTAATTTTTGTATTTTAAGTAGAGACAAGGTTTCACCATGTTGGCCAGGCTGGTCTCGAACTCCTGACCTCAAGTGATCTGCCCACCTCAGCCTCCCAAAGTTCTGGGATTACAGGCGTGAGCCACCATGCCCGGCCAATTGTTATATTTGTAACAGTGACTTGTGGTCAGCAATCTTTGGTGTTACTATTGTAATTGTTTTGGGTGCCGAAAACTGCATTCATATAAGACAATGGACTTAATGGATATATGTTGTGTGTGTTCTGACTGCTCCACCAACTGGTCCTCAGCTGTCTTTCTCCCTCTCCTGGGCCTCCCTACTCTCTAAGACAGAACAATATTGCAATTAGACCAATTAATTACCTTACAATGACCTCTAAGTATTCAAATGAAAGGAAGAATGGCATGTCTCACTTTAAATCAAAAGCTTGTAATGATTAACCTTAATGAGGAAGGCATGTCAAAAGTTGAGATGGGCAGAAAGCTAGGCCTCTTAGCCTAGCCAGTTCACCTAGTTGTGAATGCAAAGATAAAGTTCTTGAAGGAAACTAAAAATGCTACTCCAGCGAATACATGAACGATAAGAAAGCAAATAGCCTTCTTTGCTGATACAGAGAAAGTTTTAGTGGTCTGGGCCTGGATAGAGTATCAAACCACCCACAACATTTCTTTAAGCCAAAGCCTAATCCGGAGCAAGGCCCTAACTCTCTTCAATTCTATTAAGGTTGAGAGAGGTGAAGAAGCTGCAGAAGAAAAGCCTGAAGCTAGCAGGGGTTGGTTTGTGAGGTTTGAGGGAGGAATTCTTCTCTGTAACATACAAGTGCAAGGTGCTGATAGAGAAGCTGCAGCAAGTTATCCAGAAGATCTAGCTAAGATCATTGATGAAAGTGGCTACACTCGGCTGGGCGCGGTGGCTCACGCCTGTAATCCCAGCACTTTGGGAGGCTGAGGCAGGCAGATCACCTGAGCTCAGGAATTCAAGACCAGCCTGGACAACATGGTGAAACCCTGTCTCTACTAAATGTATGAAAAATTAGCTGGGCGTAGTGGCGGTTGCCTGTAATCCCAGCTACTCAGGAGGCTGAGGCAGGAGAATCGCTTGAACTCAGCAGGCAGAAGTTGCAGTGAGCTGAGATCACGCCATTGCACTCTAGCCTGAGCAACAAGAGCAAAACTCCATCTCAAAAAACAAAACAAAACAAAAACAAAAAAAAAGAAAAAATGGCTACACTCAACAACAGATTTTCAATGTAAATGAAACAGCTTTCTATTGGAAGAAGATGCCATCTAAGACTTCCATAACTAAAGAAGAGAAGTGAATGCCTGGCTTCAAAGCTTAAAAGGTCAGGCTGACTCTCTTGTTAGGGGCTAATGCAGCTGGTGACCTTAAATGGAAGCCAATGCTCATTTACCACTCCAAAAATCCTAGGGCCCTTAAGAATGATGCTAAATCTACTCTGCCTGTGCCCTAGAAATAGAACAACAGAGCCTGGATGGCAGCACTTCTGTTTACAGCATGGTTAACTGCATATTTTAAGCCACCTTTTGAGACCTACTGCTTAGACAAAAAGATCCTTTCAAAATATTACTGCTTTTTGGCGATGCACCTGGTCACCTGAGAGCTCTGATGGAGATGTACAAGGAGTTGAATGTTGTTTTCATGCCTGCTAACACAACATCGATTCTGCAGCTTGTGGATCAAAGAGCAATTTCAACTTTCAGTTTTACTATTTAAGAAATACATTTTGTGATGCTATACCTGCCATGTATAGTGATTCCTCTGATTGGTGGGAGTAGAGCAAATTGCAAACCTTCTGGAAAGGATTCATCATTCTGGATGCCTTTAAGAACATTAGTGATTCATGGGAGGAAGTCAAACTATCAATATTAACAGGAGTTTGAGAGAAGCTGATTCCTACCCTCATGGATGACTTTGAGGGGTTCCAGACTTTAGTGGGGGAAGTAACTGCAGGTGTGGTGGAAATAGCAAGAGAACTAGAAGTAGAAGTGGAGCCTGAAGATGTGACTGCATTACTGCAACCTCATGATAAAGCTTGAATGAATGAGGAGCTGTTTTTTACGGATGAGCAAAAAAAGTGATTTCTTCATCTTTCTGGGGATGATGATGTGAACACTGTTGAAATGACAACAAAGGATTTAGAATATTCCATAAACTTAGTCTACAAAGCAGTGGCAGAGTTTGAGAGGATTAACTCCAATTTTGAAAGAAGTTCTATTGTGGGTGAACTGCTATCAAACAGTATTGCATGCTACAGAGAAATCATGAAAGGAAGTCAATTCATGTGACAACTTCATTGTTGTCTTATTTTAAGAAATTGCCACTGCCATTCCAGCCTTCAGCAACCATCACCCTGATCAGTCAGCAGCCCTCCATATTGAGGCAAGACCCTCCAGTGGCAAAAAGATTGTGATTTGATGAAGGCCCAGAAGATTGTTAGCAATTTTTTAACAATAAAGTATTTTTAAATTCAGGTATGTAGAATTTCTGACATAATGCTATTGCACACTTAATAGACTACAGTATACTGTAAACATAATTTCCCTTTGCACTGGGACACAAAAGAATTTTTGCGACTCACTTTATTGTAACATTGGCTTCATTGCAGTAGCCTAGAACCAAACCCACAATATCTCTGAGATTTGCCTGTATATATAACTAGGAATAATATAACCACACATGTACAGTACATATTGTTTTATAAGTGAGGTATATAGATTCTTTTGTGTGTGACAGTGCATTTTATGGGTGTCACCTCTTTGAACGAGAGACTCAGAAAGTTAGAACTCAAAGGAATCTTAAAGATCATGTGGCTCAATCACTTTATTTTATAGATAAATAAACTGACATTCAATGTAAAGAGGTGACTTATCCAAAGTCATTTGGTCAACTAGTAGCAGCACTGAGACTAAAACCAGCCTCTTTTTAATCTCCCTATCAGGATCAGGTCCTCTATACCATTTCCAAAGTCAGGTAATTCACTCATTTTGTCAACGAAATCTGTTGTCTTTCCATCAAGAGAGCATGTTGGTGAATGTTAATCTCTCCACATTGTTATAATTATCTGACCTTCCAGGCCATCGAAAACTTTGCCTTGACCTTGAAGACCACTGCCCAGATGCTGCAGACGTTTGGGGCCTGCCTGGCCACAACAGAGCTGCCCAGAAGCATGCTATCCACCGAAGACCTTCTCATGTCCCACACAAGGCAGCGGGACAAGCTGCAGGTGAGCGGTCAGTGGCCTCTCAGAGGCTAGCGTCTGTGCCAGCAGGTATACCTGCCTCTTGGAGAGAGCTGGGAGCAAAATTAACAGTTAAGCCCTCATTTTCCTTCTTCTTTAGTGACTTGGAAACCACTGATCATCTTAAACCTTCCAGACAGGCAGTTTGTAATGAAGGAAGTATCTTGAGACTGAGTGGTGAGTGAAGGATGGTGGGAAGCAGCACAGAGAAGGGCTTTTCCAGCTTTGTCTGGGTGAGCTGAGGCATGTGAGCACCCTTTCAAGGGTTGCACTCCTGTGATCCTGCTCAGGACAGAGCAAGACAGAACATGCTAAAATTGCAGGGGGTAGGGGCTGGCTTTTGAAATACAAGCTTTCCAGCAGTGGTTGTAAAGTTTTGGGGCAGACTAATAAGCTGACTTACTGCTTCACTTTCTCAGAAGTGTGTCTTTTTATTTGGGGATGAATTTGAGAAAAAGGACTATGGAAGGTGCCCTGACCTGGGTTGAAGGAGAGGCACCTATTAAATGATTCATAAAAGCACGTCAGAACCTGCTGAGGAAAGGGAGCTTGGCAGGTTCTTTTAGTCATGCAGTACAGGGAAATCTTCCTGGGGCTTCTCCCTGGATGAGTGTTGGCACCTTTCTACCTTGAGAAGCACAGACCAATCCCATTATTTCACAGAAGCCCAGTTTTCAATAGGGCAGCAAAATGAGGATTGGACGGTCAGTGTATGTGTCTTGGCCTCATGGAACTTGGGAAGAGTTGAACTGTTGTATCTGTGACCAAAAATTTGCAAAAACGCTTTGCTAGATGGTTGATTTGTTCATTTGTTCAACATTTATTGAGCACCCACCACTACTTGCCAGGAGAACCAAAAAGGCAACCTCAGCGAACACATAGTCTGCTTAGGAGAGTCTCAGAGTCTAGTAATCGAGGCAAATTAATGTTTCCATGTGCCAGGGAACACTGTTAAATTCGGTCTTTAAGGAGGTTGTTATTCAAAAAGAGATGACCGGGAGTGGTGGCTCACATCTGTAATCTCAGCACTTTGGGAGGCCAAGGTGGGTGGATCACCTGAGGTCAGGAGTTCGAGACCAGCCTGGCCAACATGGTGAAACCCCGTCTCTACTAAAAACATAAAAATTAGCCAGGCTTGATGGTGGGCGCCTGTAATCCCAGCTACTCAGGAGGCTGAGGTGAGCGAATTGCTTGAACCTGGGAGGCGGAGGTTGCAGTGAGCCGAGATCTTGCCACTGCACTCTGTCCTGGGCGACAGAGTGAGACTCCATCTCAAAACAACAACAACAATGAAAGAGAAAAATATATTCCAAAGATTACTGTGAATAATCAAAATATCTGGACTGGGCTGGGCCCAGTGGCTCACACCTGTAATCCCAGCACTTTGGGAGGCTGAGGTGGGCATATCACCTGAGCTCAGGAATTTGAGACCAGCCTGGACAACATGGTGAAACTAAAACTCTACTAAAAACACAAAAAGTAGCTGGGCTTGGTGGCAGGCACCTATTATCCCAGCTACTCGGAAGGCTGAGGCAGGAGAATCGCTTGAACCCAGGAGGCAGAGGTTTTGGTGAGCCGAGGTCATGCCACTCCACTCCAGCCTGGGTGACAGAGTGAGACTGTCTCAAAAAACAAACAAACAAACAAAAAAACAAAGCAAATCAAAATCTGGACTGAAATTGTAAAATCCTGATGACATCCTGAAAATTTTCCCTGAAAATGCCTCTGAGAAGCTTGGCCTTTGCTTTTCTAAACCTACTGGCTTAAGTTCACATGATTCTTAGGAGGTGCGAGTTGCAGAAAGCAGGGCCTAGGTGCCTCTGTGAAGTGTGCTAGGAAGGAGTTTGCAGTTGCACAGGCCCTAAGGTGATCCCTGACCAAAAGGAGTCTGCAGAGTGGTCCTGTTGATACAAAGGGGTGTCATGGGAAGGACGCCCAGTGCAGCAAGGACTGTGAAACTGAGCTCTGTGCCTAGGGCTCATGAGCACAGTGCGTTCTTTGCCTCAATCCCTGAAGGGTGTGGAGAGGTCGAAGAGCAGAATCACCAGGATGACAACGTGATCAGTCAGGAAGGTCTCTGGAGAAAAGGTTAAAACATTTGGATTTTAGATAAGGACACATTACTGGGGGGTGAAAACAAGCCAGTCAGGTCTTGCTGTATGTGCTGGTGGCAAGGCAGAGGGGTGGGGACAGGGAAGGCAGATGAGTGGGTGTTCTATATTTCTCTACACAGGCAAAGAGTTCTGCAGAGGTAAACAGGTGGGAAAGAACCAGTTTCCAGGATGGAGTAAGGGGATTTCCTTATGCATGCTAACCAGCTGTTCTCAGAATTAAAACAGGCAGCTCTGAGCAAAGGAGGCTAAGACTTCTCTCAGGTTATGGGGTGGAGCAACCTTGGAGGCCACATAGTTAGAAGTATTATTTGACATTTATACTCTATTATGTTAATTTGGTTAAACACCCCCTATCCAAGCTGTAAGACAAGTGAAAGGAAATTAGAAGGTTCCATTTAATTGGCCTTTTAGTAAAAGAAATGCTTGCATTTATATTCCATGCTACCCTAAAATCATGGTGAAGACCTAAAATTATTTTAAGACAAAATTCTGAAAGTGATTTAATTTGTCCAAGTGTTTACCTTGATTAAGAATATTAAGTGAATTTGGATTTAAAATATTATCATCTTTATTTTACCAAGTAATATTAATTAACATCCTTTAAAAGACAACACAGGCTGGGCACAGTGGCTCAAGCCTATAATCCCAGCACTTTGGGAGGCCGATTGGGGGTGGATCACCTGAGGTCAGGAGTTCGAGACCAGCCTTGCTAACATGGTAAACCCCTGTCTGTACTAAAAATACAAAAATTAGCCGGGCATGGTGGCTGGCGCCTGTAATCCCAGCTACTCGGGAGGGTAAGACAGAAGGATCACTTGAACTCGGGAGGCAGAGGTTGCGGTGAGCCAAAATCACTCCATTACACTCCAGCCTAGGCAACAAGAGTGAAACTCCGTCTCAAAAACAAAACAAAACAAAAAACAAAAAAACCAAACAAACAAAAAATACAGATAATTTCTTAAGGCCTTTTTGTGATTACTGATTATTGTCCCAATTCAAATTTGATTCCTTATCTTGTAGCTTAGAAGCATGAATACCAAAATCATTAAACTAGAGTTACATTTTTCCTCTTTCTTATCCAAAAGTGACTTAAAGAGAGAAATGGTTTATATTAGAAAAAAAGAGGTACTGGCCGGGCACAGTGGCTCACACTTGTAATACCAGCACTTTGGGAGGCCAAGGCAGGTGGATCACGTGAGGTCAAGAGTTTGAGACCAGCCTGACCAACATGGAGAAACCCCATCTCTACTAAAAATACAAAATTACCCGGGCATGGTGGTGCATGCCGTAATCCCAGTTACTCGGGAGGCTGAGGCAGGAGAATCGCTTGAACCTGGGAGGTGGCGGTTGCAGTGAGCCGAGATCACACCACTGCACTCCAGCCTGGGCAATGAGAGTGAAATTCCGTCTCAAAAAAAAAAAAGAAAGAAAAGAAAAAAAGAGATACTGTTTAAACTTGTATTAATAACTTAGTAGTTTTTGTGGTTATTTATGCATATTTTATTTTACCCTTATTGGTCTTTTACCTACCTTTTAATCAAAGATTCTATATGTCATTAAATAATTTCTTTTCCAGCTAGAAGAGTGAAAAACTATTGTAAGATCCATTCTTCAGTACAGTGAACTTTTATAGCTATTTAAATAGCTATAAAAGTTGTAGCATGTGATTTACCGTTTTCTCCCAGCCTGGAGAGGGTTTTTTCCTAAACAGCTAGCACAGCTTCGGGGATTTGGCTTGATGTCTTGAATTCCTTTCTCCTGGATCTTTAAGAGAGATCTTAGGTATACGCGTCTGGTCGCCTCTACAATCAAACAGAATAGGAGAGCTATTGAGTTGGAGAGGTTTTCAGTCTCACTTGCTATTTCTCTAGGGAATTGTTACTATTTTGTTCAAAATAGTCTTCCAGTAGAACCTCTTTTCTTTTGGCCCTTCGGTATATTAAGCCAATCAGTTCACACAGAAAAAAATCTCAAAACATCCACAGTGGAACAATCGTATCAAACTTTTAAGCAAACTGATGACTTTACAAAAGGCTCTTCCCCAGAAACATAAATTCTTTCCCCCAGCCTGAGCCACAGTTTGGGCCTTAATCTATTCTTACAATCAGAGAGTGCTCCCGACTTCAGTAAGTGCTATTTTCTGTCCAAATTGTGGGCACCTTGGGCTTCATACTAAATTTGAAACCTTATTTTCTCTGTGATTTCTCTCTCATCTGAGGGACAGAAAGGAAGAGCAAGTCTTGTAAACACAAGCAGCTTTAGCCTTCCCTGGGAGAGCTGAGCTCCGGATGAATGAAACAAGCAAACAGGACTCAGCTACCTGTGGTTTCTGCTGTGTGCCTTTCCACCCATCAAGGAGAGTCCGAGCAAGTGCTCAGAGCGCATGCACAATGGCACCTCCACCTCGTCTGCCAATTGGATCCTGTTCCAAGGTGGTGGTGGGGCTCCCATTTTCTGAGGAAAGGGAACTTTGGTAGGCAATGAGCTATCTCTCAGTTTACAAGCAGTCCTCACCCTGCCACCAGCAGGACCCTGTCAGCACAGGGAAAAGGAGACTCTACAAAAGGGAGCATGAACTTAAACACATGTTCTGGAAGACAGTGCCCTGAGTTCCTCCAGCCTGAGTGCAGGCAGTAAAAAAATTAAATACCCGAAAAGGTTATTTTCTTTCCATGGAAACTGAAACTCCAGTTTTAGGCTGAGCAACTTCCCCTTACCCTTTCCAAGTACCATAGTTGCTCCATCTTTCCATCTGTGTTCATGACAGATTTTTGTAACCCTACTCAAGTTGACCATGTGGTTGAATCCCAAAGCAGTCACTAGGTCACAATTTTTGCTTGTATCCTTTTTAAACAGTGTAAAGGGGATATACAGCATGTGACATCACTTGTGAAGATTCACCTTCCCTGTCTCACACACTTTCTTCATGCTCTGCCACACTTCGGGTGTATCCCTCTTCCCAGCTTCCCCCTCCAGTGTCTCCTTCTGCCACAACAATATGGCGCTTCTCCTTTAGCCTCTCTACCTTTCTTCCCAACTCTTCTTCATATATGGATGTGTGTGTGTGTGTGTGTGTGTGTGTGTGTGTGTGTGTGTGTGTTGCTG